>NW_027271067.1:1205000-1560000 GCF_040938485.1 Diadema antillarum | reverse complement strand
ATGGTGATTTTATGAAAAAAAAGCAAACTGGCATCGTACAGAGATCTTCATACAGTGAATTGATATCGTCCTTAAAAAAATGCGATAATCACTCTAACATCATAAGGCTGTATCTTTTCATTAAGCTGAGAGTTCACGGGGTAAACTTTGCATATTTATCACTTTATTGTCAGATTGTGCAATCACTTCTCAGGGATGAAGATGGTGATATTAATGATGGTGTTGATGATTAGAGTGATGAAAAGGATAATGATGATAATTGCTTTTGCTGCTACAATCATGAAGGAATGAACCTGACGTTTTCGGTATTTGTTTTTCCTTTGCGCTTCGTTATTTCATCTGACTTGATGAAGAAGGACGAGGTCACTTATGCAAAGAAAAAGAGAGAAAAACAGGATATATGCATGCGCAAAGTGCCGAGTTTTTTTTCTCCCCCACGATGCTGCCTAGATTAAATCAACCAAGTAAACTAAGGGTAATTCGCGTGTAATAACTGACCGAGAAATTTGCCTAAACCCTTATTGCCTGACCGTTCCGACCTCGGCTAGCTGAAAGGGTTTTGCCGACACAACGAGATTTTAGCTATTACGACGTCCCCCAATATAATATACCCAGCGTCAGCAGGAAACCTGTCTCCACACGACAGTTATATTCCTCTTTTTAACTTCAAGTGACAACACTGGGATGTAAACATTGTGCAATAAACCTTCAGTTTCACGGGCTTTGCTGGCATAACATATTCCGATAATACCTTCTCCTGAAAGGGAGCCATTATCATTTGATAAAACTGATAAAGAGGGAGGAGTATGCAGTATGGTTGCACTTATTTCGGGCAATATTTCTTATGTTCTCCGACAGTAAAGGCAACTATTTTTCAGAACATCATTCCTTTTATCTCGTATTGAATCAATCAGACAATTCCAACCCCCCACCAAAAAAAAAGGCCAACAAGAAAAAAAAAAGAACAACAAAGAAGAAAAATTAGTAAAGATGTTAGGCACTAATAACATAGCTATGAATATATCTTCACAGTTTATAGATTCTCAGTTTGTTTTGGAAAAGAAGGAATTTCTGTCTGCGCCAACATGATGCTTTATTCGAGAAAGAATATTAGAGTATAACGCTTTTCCTCCATTTTTCTTTTGAATTCCCCTCTCCTCTCTCGCCCCACCCCGCCTCCTTTTCAAAAGCTCTCTAGCCAGAGCTGATCTGTACTGCATGCGAAGCCTCTTCGCCTTCTTTCTTTCCACTTTCTCATTTATATCTTTAAAGCAATCTCAGACTTCGACTATGTTTATACCAGGATTATCCTGATTGATAGATAGAAGACGGGGATGGTTCTTTGTATATATATATATATATATATATATATATATATATATATACATATATAGCCATTGACATTGTTTATCTTTATTCGGATATTTTCTCACGACCATCATCTTTACTCATCGTGTAATCATAGTGCAACTTCAATCTCTCTTAATAAGACAGGGGGGAAATTGAGCTCGATACTGCATGTTGTTTGCTGTTATCTCGTGTTTTTGTTTCCATTAATTTTTTTTTGCCTGTATTCCATATTGGGAATGGCAATGCTCTTATGGTCATACAGCCCCCCCCCCCCCCCCCCCCCCCGCCCGACAAAGCTGCTGATATTGCATTTCCGAGAGAAAAGCTTTCAAGTGGTTTTGCAGTCTCTTTGCTTCGGCGTAGAATGGATCCCTCACATGGGGTCAACGAACGACTCATCATTTTAATCAAAACGCCCGACATACTACATTGATATGAAATAAAACCATGAAACCACAACTTAGAAGTGTGTCAAAGAATCGATATGCGTTCACCTTGAGCATTAGCAAAAAAAAAAAAAAAAACCGGCAGACAATTATGAATAATAAATCGATCCGGGCTGGCTGGCACCAAGGACAAATGAAGCAATCAAATTGTTCACTAATTAAGTAAGAAAATGTTCACGATGTAGGGAAAACATGAAAACAGGTGCAGGTAACATGCATGTTATACGATACTTACATCCTTGTTTTATATTAGAATTTTTCCATGTAATCATTGTAATACTATAGCCACACACATACTAAGATGTCCCAATATATAAAGGTAAAACATCACAGATATGCCACCATTGATAATAACGTCGTGTAAAATATTTTCTTCTGAACGTAGAATTCAAATTTTCAGCTGAATATAATCAAATTTGCCAAGAATGTTATATCTGTACACCACGCTTTACAAAGCTGCAAGAGGTATACCTGGTCCAATAATTACCATATTACCAAGCGAAGTACGTGGTGATGTATTAATAGCCAAAGTCAACAGATTGATAAGATACATATGATATCATTGTCGCTCCTATACAGTGGACCGCAGACAGCAGCACTATGTGGCGCCAACTATGTGATGACGTCAGCTCCACGTCATCACGGATTGCGGCCTCGCTTGCGTGCCCGCCAAAAAGACATGACCGTCTGCTGAAGCGATAAATGAGTCCATTGTGTCCACTTCCTTTGCCTTCCCTTCATCTTAACCCAAACTAAGGTCATAAGGGTAACTCCCATTTTTTTTTTTTTTTGGATTATGTATGCGTCGCATGAATTCGAGAAGACCTACATGTTCCTCACAGGGATAGGTGTATTCACCTGTCAATATGTGATATAACTCAACATACTGTAGTAAGTTACACACACACACACACACACACACACACACACACACACACACACACACACACACACAGAGATCTTTTTCATCACATTAAATGCAGACATAAACTCTGATTGGCACTTTTCTGTTAAAAAAGTGATGAAAAATAAAAATGATGAGACAGTCTACACATGCTATATCATTAGGTTGAAATGGGGATGTGGCTAAAGGACATTGTGTCATTGCATACTCAGGCTAGTATGACGAAGGTGTGTTTTTAATTGGTAAATGTGGCACGCAGGGAAATGGCTGTCAAGGCAATTGTCGTTTGAAGAACTCGGCCATGGACATATTTCTGAACGTCACGTTTTCTTCTGGCGCGCTTTTGGAAATGGCGCACGCTACTCGAGATCGACACATCATTCATGACGTGAATTCTGTCTTCAGGAAATTCTGGCCCTTTTGTTGGTGTTGTTTCGTCTCATGTTAACCTCTTGTTTTTCGAATATTTCCTTGGAGATATCCTAGTTTATCTTTTTTTTTCAGAGCGTTACTGCACTGCGGCAAACCACCTCCTTTGTACTGATAGCATATTGAAAAAGATGTGCGCAGGGATCTCTTAAATTTAGCTCTTTTTCAACTGTCAAGAATAAGCAGCATCGTTAAGATTGAAGTCATGATAAAAAAGACACGAATGTTATTTTCTTTCTGTAGGCCCTACAGAAGGCAACGATTGTTTTTTCCTGTGGTGCTGTGAAAGGTTTTGTTTTGGGTTACTCTCCGACGATGCCATCATGCAAGCACTGTCAAAATAGTAATGTGTACTGATGTCCTGCGTGCATGTATTAGCCAGTACAAATGGCACGGTTGTTGTGTAGAAACAAAAACAAGAAAAGATCGAAAGCGTAAAATCAATGGGACAGGCAATGGCCACTGTTTTCGTTTTCAGATTCAGTTGTTAACAGCTGTTAAATAGTACACACAATGTACATTTAAAAAAAATGCAGCTAGGCCCGTGAAAGTTTGTGTGTGTGTGTGTAAGTGTGTGTGTGTCTGTGTGTGTGTGTCTGTGTGTGTTTTAATGTGTATGTGTGTAGGGCAGGGGGCGGGGTCTGCGGGCCAATGGGAGAGCACAGTTTCCCTCAGGCCCCTTCGACCCCACTAACCCCAATCCCAACCCCAACCCCACCCCAACTCCACCTCAAGGTCAAACGGGAAGAATCCCCATGCGGGACGCTCGGGGATTCGTAAGATTTGTTGTCATTTTTTTAAAATCATTATTTAGTTTTTACTTCTCCTTTTTTTAAAGCCAAAAGTGAGATGTGTGTGTGTGTGGGGGGGGGGGGGTGGCACCACACCACCCTTACCCGTGGTTCCGCCCCCCTTAGTATTGTATAGTAAACTGCGTTTACCAAACGTCGCAGTGTGGACGCAGCGATACATCACAACACGGCGGGAGTGTAAGAATAGTGCTTAGATTCTGATACGTGAGCACCAAGCCAATGTATGCCACGTGCGTACTGTATGCAGCGGGCCTTGCATCTTGATAAGGGAGATATAACCCCAAGACAGTTACACATAACGCTCTCCTTCCAGCAGAATGCACATATTGAGACAGTGTGATACTGAATGGAGGCTACGTTAGGTCATTTCCGGTATAATTGACATTGAAGATGTCAAGGTTAGCAGTATTCGGTTTGATCCTCATCATTACTTTAAGCTCGTTTCACTTTTGTTCGGGACTTAAGAAAAGAACAAAAACAAAACAAAGGTGGATTGGCGGGCAAGGTTAACAAGCGATGTGATAAACATTCTGAAGGATGGCACGCAGACGATGTCCGTGTATCAAATCAGGAACCCGCGATGATTTTTTTTTTTTTTTTTTTTTTAGTGGGTGTGTGTGGTGGTGGTGGTGGTGGTGGTTGAGGGGGGGGGGGGGGGGTAATCCGTGGTGAGCCCCGGGAAAGTATTAATGGATTGTAATTGGTTGTTGCAATAGTGAGGACTTATAAAGGCGCAGATAGGACATCATTTTGTTTCTACATCAAAAATGTACGATGCCCTCTATGAAGAATGATGTACCTATAACTAAATAAAAAAGCAACACTGACTGATTACCGTTCCTGGCGGCAACACCAGCACCAATCTATCAGCATGCTTTGCCATGCAGTTAAAGTAAATGTGACGCAGATGCTCAAGCATTACAGCGGTTCGATCCAACTTTAATACTGCTCCGACTGTATAAACTTTGACGGGGAGGAACGGCATTCCTATCGTGTACTGATCTGTACTGATCAGATGCGGACGTGGCCGATACATTTTATACTCCGCGGAAGAAGGGGAAACTGGGTTGCGCATTATCACCGAAGTCACTCAGTTACTTTGACCGTCATCCGGTCCCGTGCACATTAGCCTGATTTCGCGGAGTCTCTATTTCTCGCCTCTGCTAACCCGTGCGTCTGCAGTAGATATGAATACAGTTTAACGAGCTGCTGGGGCGACGGACAACCGTGGCTATGAACTGTAATCAAAAGAAAAAAAAACACACTTCACGGCTCCTACACGAAATAAGAGATTGTATTCGTATACCCATGCTTGTGCAGCGCTGAACTCTAATTATACGCAGTGTGATAGCGATGCTCAAGAACTCATCTAAGCGAGCGAGCTGCATTGCGTTGACTTCGTGGGAATCGCAATGCATGCCGTTTAACGACCACTTCGTTTCACGCGCAGAAGTTGTTTCTATTCATCTCTCTTCTCTCTCTCTCCGCCTCTCTATCTCTCTCTCTCTCTCTCTTTAAGTACACACGTATAATAATAACTATTTAATTTTTCTCTCTTTTCTATCTATTTATCTGTCCCTCCATCTTTTTATCTTTCTCCTCTTTCTCTCTCTTTATATAAATATACATTACATGAATTGTATATATAACTATTAATATTATTTCTCTCTCTTTTTTATCTATCTATCTATCTATCTATCTATCTACCAACGTAACTGCCTGTACTCCAGAATTGCAATCATCCCATGTCTCTACGCAGTGCCGTGAATCTTCTATTAGCGTGCAGAAGGTATAGGTCTAGTCCAAATATAGCATCTGCTAAAAGCTATATTACAATCCGTCCTTCATCCGTGGCCCACCCAACGTCTTTGATTATGGACGGCTCGCATATTGAATATATTCTCTCTCTATCCTCTCCACCCCTTCTCTCTCTTTCTCTCTCTCTCTCTCCACGCTAAGAATGCATCCACTGGTTGAGTCAGGAGTGTAGACTCCTGTATTGATGATTGGTCGGACGAGAGCGGCGAATCGCGGTTTTGCAGTCGAAAAGTAACATCAGACGTAGCTCTGTGGCAACTGCGGTAAAGCGTAAGGAAAGACAGGAGATATATCAACATGCTCTATACATGCTAGAACAACAACTACAACACCACTCTAGAATTTCATTTATTCGGAAGATGCCGCCTTGGAAATAGCGTTGACTTTCTTTTAAGACTAGCGTAGGCGCACAGGTATCAATTGTGTTAGATTGTTTTAAATGGTAATAGATTTAGGTCAGTCCACTCTGTGGAATTTGCGCTATTTTTTTTTCTGGGGATGGGGGAATTGTCTTCTTACGCTGCCGAGAAACAGATTCCCCTTTTATTTTTACTTCTACATGCATATATTGAAGGCCAAGAGAAAACAATGCACATACGTATATACGTATATACAGTGTATATATATATATATATATATATATACATTGTGCAATAAGTTATTTTTATGGTCGAATTGTTGGGCTCTCCCTTGTTAATGCTTTGAAAATCAAAGACTTGAAAAAGGGGAGGTCAATGTGAAAATGCGAATACCTGTATGAATTTCAATTTCAATGTAATTTTTTATTTCATTTTTCGACAAACACATAAACATCACTTTTTTGGTAACAAAAAATAAGGTCCGTAAAACTTAGAAGAAAAACATCAATTGAAAGCACGGGGAAAAAAATCAACATATTTATATATGATATCCGTGATTGAGTGTTGTATATTCGAAACAAAAACTCTTCCCCGAATATAAGCTCAAGTATGATATGTTCTCTATTCACTGCAATCTACCAGAAATAAACGCCAGTATAAGCGTCGATACATCGATACAGAAGCATGTTCTCTCTCCACTCCCACCACTATAAAATCCAAAGTTACTATGGTATCAAATGTGCCTTCGCGTGGTAGTATTAAATATAGCGAGCATGTTGGTACTACTTTATACTACGCAATTCCGAGAGTCATGTATGGACTGAACATGAAATATAATCTGCTCGTAATTCAAGTCTCCTCGCAGTAATCTCGTGGCGGCTATGCGTACGGAGAAGTACGAAGAGCAATAGAAAAAAAAAGAAAGAATGCATTTTGGAAATGCAACGACATAATGGTTTCCGTTAGGGTACTCTCAGGCTGGTCTGCTTATACACACTGCCTTTCGTAGTCCATTGACCGCATTCGAAGAGAATCCAAAGAGGAATAGCGGAGGCAGAGAGAGAAGGGGGGGGGGGGGGTGGATGGGGAGAGCGAACGCCCTTTGAATAAGAAATAAGGTGAGGAAAGTTAGATAAGGCAACGGAGAAATTTCCGGTATCTCCTTCGGCCGTCACCAGCCGGATGGTAGGGATACTCTAAATCCCATGGACAGGTGGATCATATTCCAACTCATACATTTTGTCGGAGCAACAATAACAGAGAGAAGGCGGGAATACAGATTGTGAGAGTCCATAAGCTTATTTAGATTTTGTTAATGTTGTTGGTTTTTGTTTGTTTGTTTGTTTGTTTGTTTGTTTGTAGTTTTTGTGATTGATGTGATGATGATGACTATCGAAAAAGCCGGAGAAAGACGTCAGTTCCTACAAAGTCATTGTTGTCAGAAATGTGAATGCTCTCTTTAGTCGTCTCTTTCTCGCCCCCCTCTCTCTCCCTCTATATCTACATCTATATCTCCCTCTCTTTCTCTCTTTCCTCTCCCTACACTTTCTTTCCTTAACCCTTTATTCCACGAGCATTTTGTTGGACCCCGTTGTTGTTTTTTTTTTGTGTGTTAATGCAACTTATTCATTATCGGTTTGCCAAGCAGTCAAGCTTTGTGCTTATTCTTGGCAATCGTTCTGTATGGAAATTGAAATATAACGCATATGATTATTTGACAGAAATGTTTACATATATGACGAAAATTGTTGAAAACAACCTGTGTAATTTCATTTGTGCAATGTTAATTAAATGGAAGAAAATATTGATGCATTTGCAAAGGAAATACCATACAGAGAATAAATCGAATCAAATCACATCAAACCAAAGGAAATCAAATCACACACACACACACACACACACACACACACACACACACACACACACATATATATATATATATATATATATATATATATATATATATATATATATATACAAGCGTGTGCGTGCGTTTGTGCTTGGGTGAGCATGTGATTGTGTACTTATCAGATGATATAGGACGAAATGAGAGATAACGGGAATTACATAAACATACACACACATAGATGATTTACATAATACATATATTAGATAAAAAAGGAGAGTATTTGCACCGTTAGAATTTGAATGCTATGTCAGGGTTATAGGAGCATTTTAGATTTCCATAATTATATCAAAGTGTTAGTGAGAAGCTCTTATCACGCAAAACATTGATGTTCTTTTTTTTCTTTGCGTGTATTTTTAGCATTCTTTTTGTAAGCGCAGCCGTCTTATCATTTATTTCAGCCATCGGAAAGAAAATCGCGAGAATTTTATCTTTCATGCATTTTAAGGACATTGACACATGGAGATTCCTCAAGCTTAATTCTTTCTCCCGTCTTTCCAACTTTCCTCCAAACCAGGCTAACGCAATCACAGTCTTGCCGGAAGCAGCATTCCAACTCACACACATTATAGAAGCCGTGTATACACGATACAATAAGCATGCATTCTCTTCCTCTCATTGTGCGTCGTTCACCGTTCACTGTTCATTCTGTTGTTGGCGTTTGTCTGTTTGTATTTAAAAAGGGAAATTACACATGTTAGCATTCCGGAAAGCTAATACGGTCATTCATCCTTGTAACGACTTCAACTCGACGCAGTTTTCGCTGGGAATTACCATCAGAAAGGTCATTCCGCGAGATGGGCACCAGCTTCCGCCATGTTAACATCAGAGCTATTCCCTCGATAGTTTTCTTTTTATTTTCCGCGCGCTTGCCATGTCTGCTCGCCCCCCCCCCCCCCCTCTCCCGCTACGCTCTAGGCCGAGTCAGTCCCATTTTCAATCTAAATGACCTCCCATTTCCTTGCATTCACGTGAAAAGCGCAACAATACAGGCATACATACCTATACGTTTGACCTTTCATAACAAACAAAAAAAAATCTTTCACAATTGGGGAGTGTTTCGTGCATTCCAACCGTAACTGTTATTTTAGCAGGTCCGGAAATGCCATGGGTGAACATTCCGATGAATAAAATCCATACCTCTATATCCTGCTCATCTGAGCGCCATGGAAGGAGATGATTCCCATTCAACTGAGGAGGTCTTATTGACTTTGACTTTGCCCACGATAAGTCTTTCTCCTTCATTTTGGTTTCCTTCGAAGAAAATGATGAGCTAAAATACAATAAGATGACGCACAAATTGACACTGTCACTTGAAGGCTATTACTCAATTACTTTGTTAGGTAAGCTCAAACTTCATCAACTGAATGTAATGACACTTCATTTCTTGTGAAACTTAAACAAATAAAGGAGACCGCCCTCATGAGCGGAGTTTGAAAAGGTCTGGTGATCTCGGAAGCTCATGCAGAAGATTTACAAAATTTTCCACGTCAGAGCGAGAGAATGAGAGAAAGAAGAAGCATGTGTGCTATAGTCTTTTCTGTTATTTGAGATGTGTGTGTGTGTGTGTGTGTGTGTGTGTGTGTGTGTGTATTCAATGTTCGCACTGTTTTTTTTCTTGAGAATGGAGGCGGCGCTGTAGACTCTTTTCAGTCGTGAAACTTTTTTTTAATGCTGTTTTCATATTCGTAATGATGAGGTAATAAGGATTATTATTCTTTTTTGAGCTACTTCATGATTTTTAGGCTTATATTCCTTGTAATAGTCAGCACAGGGGGCTATCACAACACACCATCAAATAAAAAGTGCAGTGACACAAACACACGCATTCATTGATTTATGCATACATGATACACATATACACATATATACACACCAACATGCATTCACTCACGCACACACATATTACAGTTATGTCATAGGCATGTCGTAGTCATAGTCATGTCAGAGTCATGTCATAGTCTTGGTCAACATCATAGTCATTTCATAGTCGTAGGACTCATAGCATGTCAGTTTTAGTCGTGATCATAGTCATGTCGGGGTCATGTCATAGTCATGGTCAACGTCATAGTCATTTCATAGTCATAGCATGTCAGTCTTAGTCATGATCATAGTCATAGTTACAGTCATGTCATAATATGATGGGACTAATGACAGTAATATGGCTATTATAGTCAAGGTCATTTCATCCAGAGATATCTATTCACTTCCATTCAAGTAATACAAAGTGTACCATGCTCTGAAACATATACGTACACGCACATTTAGTCATGAATTATTATGTAATAAAGGATAGATACATACATATGCTTATATATATATATATATATATATATATATATATAAACAAACAAGTCATGCCATCCAATTACGCCAGTAGTAGATAGACAAGCATAAGTCATAAAATACTCAGTGTGCACCTGGAAAAAAGCACTGCAATCGTCATACATAGAAATTAAATGCACACGCATGAAGTGCATATACGTAGTACATTTTTCCATGTACATACAATCATTTTTATATTCATGTGCACACAGTCATGGACACACACACACACACACACACACACACACACACAAACACACACACACACACACACACACACACACACACACACAAACACACACACACACACACGAACACGTTGTTTAGATCGTTTTCACACACCCGAATCATCAGTGGCGGATCCAGGGGTTCGGGAGCGCATCGGGCGCGCGCACCCTCTTTATTTTTGGTTAAAACAAAAGAAATGAAAAGAATAAAACAGGGGGGTGCGTGCCCCCTTTAATTTTGCAAAGGCGCCTCCCCTTTACGTAATTCCTGGATCACAAACAACACACTTTAACTGACATTCTCACACTATACAACTATCCACTGCCTATAGATGATCCTTTGCTTTTTCAAGGCCTGGTGATCCTACAAAACTGCGTCACAGTGAATCGACCTCTGTCTGTATACAGAACCACGTGATCGATCTATTTTACGAAGGCTGACACACACCGACCTATCACGAGACATTATGACCTTGCTTCCTCCTCCTACTTCCCCCCCCCCCCACCCTCCATAGAAAGCGTGCTTCCATAATGGAGATTGAATTGATCAACTATAGTGATGAAATATGGAAATATGCAATGCAGCTTGCTAGCCATGATATTTTTTATCTTTTTTTTTGTTTGTTTAGGCGCTCTACAACCATGGTGTGTCTTTTAATGCATGGTGGTGAGTTTACAGTTTATGCTATAGAACCTCTTTGAAGAATAACTTATTGTCTACATATTGAAAAGAAAGAAATGAATGATGTACTAGTATATAACGATAAATTATATATGCAAATAAAGCAAAATTCGAGTGTCATAATCCAATATCGGAAACATTACCACGCGAGCAAGCTGAACGCTCCTAATGCTGCTTTCCGTGCATGTACGCCATTCTCATCGCTGGCTGCTATTTGAATATGACAATGTAAAGTGAATTTTGTCATAGGGTCGTTTCCAACCATTGCAGCACTTTTTTCTTTCCTTGCATCCCCATGATCCTGTAACTTAGATCACGAGTGACTATTTGCTGATAGTTTGTAATTATTTGAATTTATGAGTAAGGTTTCAGACGCAAACGCAGTATTCACTCACACACAGAAGAGTCCTTGAACCTTACATCGCGGGAATATTTCGCAGGATTGCCAATATTGCAAATGTGCGGAAGATAATACAATTTCCGTTCGTCTACATATAGTCACTCAAATTACCAAATCTCACCATCCACTGCTTTTCGTGTGATCATATTACCTGATGGCCACTTTGAGGGTTGAACGAACTTAATCAGAGTGGTTAGCCGCCATTTCTCATTTGGCTAGACGCCTTAAGGCTGAACTCTACACCCGAAAGCCGCCAGTAAACCTATTAGCGTCTACTAACAAACCTTTCGGCATCGCTTTAGCTGCTGGACCGTCCTGGACTCCTGGCGTATGTCTACCGCACGTCGACGGAATGTGGGCCGGGAAAACGCGGGCATGTCAACTCGTGGTCTAGAGGACATGGTGTTAATGCGCCCACATAATTCACTCTGAAATTAAGGGCCAAACATTACGGCTATAAGCTTACATTGTAAACGATATCACCCGGTGTCTTAATTCATTACTTGTGGTTCTGAAGGGGTCATATACGCCGAGAGTCCGGAGGTTCCTTTTGCACACTTCCGCTTTATAAAAGGGAATAGAGGAGATGAACGTACCGAAAGGTGGTTGCTGTTCGTTATCCGAAATTTGTCATTCCGAAACACATAATTCCGTATACCTATATACTACGTTCGTTAATTTTATTGGTGTAGGTCTATAGCTTATATATTGTGTTAAATGAAGCAACAATGAGCACTTGCTAATTCTTTCTTTTTTTCATATAATGGGACATAGGAAACAGTCTGCACATCAATTTATTTATCAAACATTTGACATAAGTGAATCACAGCTTATCAGCTACTCTCTAAAATCAGTATTCGGAATGACCACTGAATTATCGGGAAATGACAAGACTGCACTCGGTACACTTGGATACGGAGAGAAACAGAGAAGGAGAGGGAGAGGGAGTGGGGGAGTGTGTGTGTGTGTGTGTGCGCGCGCATGAGGTTTTGCGCTATTGATTAAAGGGGCATTCTAGACGATTTTCATAATTTCACATCATGGGGTACATAAATCAGCAGCTCCATGTATAGATTTGTGGAATTTATTGTGGTCCTTAAGCAGAGAAATCAATATTCTAAAAATTTCACTGAACAAGGATGATGACACAGGAGCCTCACGTTTCAGAAATGTAGCAACGTAATTAATTACAACACCACGTGCTCATACAATTCACCAGAATTCATTCATGCTTTCCTCTTTTACTCTGCTTCCTTGAGCCCCCCATACTCATGCTTTCTAATAGTGAGGCTCCAGTGTCATCATCCTTGTTCATTATGATTTGTTATAAATTTTGAAAACATTCGTATTTCTCAATCCCCAATCACTATAAATGTTCTGTAACTCTGTACCCCAGTATAAACCAATTTATTGTTGTTCATATTGTGTAAAAGTCTGAAAATCATCCGGAGGTCTCCTTTAACTCGATTACTCTTCGTTTCTATTATACCCTTTCAAGTTAACCATAAGGACACTCATGGGCCTATATGATTTTTAGGCAACTGCCAAGGACGTCATTTGACCACAAGAACCAGCCTCAATGTGTATAGCCTCACTCGGAATTGATTCAACATTCCGCCAGGGTAGCAAAGTATGCGTCAGTCAAATCAAGAGAGACAGAGTGAGGCATCCTACACACACACACATACACACACACACACACACACACACACACACACACACACACACACACACACTCAAATAGAGAGGGAGAGGGAAGTTGAATTGGGGAGGGGAAGGGGGGGGGGGTAGATGGCCATGCACAACGTCTCAACACGGGTGACACCAACACGTCCGTCTAAGGTTCAGACAAAATCTGCAGTTCCCCGCGCGCCGTTTCTTTTTGACGGATCTGTGCCCGTTCAGTTGACGTGGGTGAGCGCTCATCGCATTACATGCTTTATCTTCAACTTCAAAGGAACCGCATCCTTTGCTTTAAAGATCATGTAAAGAACATGTGCCTAAGCTTCGTTAACACATTTGTATGAATTCAGGAACAATATACACACATATCGTGTAAATATAAAATACATAAGGGAAAAAAAGAACTAGATACGCTAATTTACTCTCATCTCGTAATGCAATTATCTTGCCATGTTCCCATACCAAGTAATTGCTTTTCCTTTTTAGTGAACCAGGGGTACTGACTCAAAACAGACGCAGCATCCTATAGAAGCATGCCTTTGCGAATGTTTTCACTTTCCACTTTGAAACTAGATTATCGCCAAGACTGTCACCATTTTCTTTAAATAGTGTTGCTTAAACAATCATCTACAGACTTGCCTGGAGAGACGGGGGATCTGTGACTAATATTTATCGAGTTGATAATTATACTGATACGTAAGGCAGGAGATCCTGGCGAATAATCCAGAGATATATTTTGCTTTGCTCTACAGAATAAGGAAAATCGAGTAGAGAAAAACATTGGTCACGTGCAAAAAAAGCGTCCTTCTAACAAGGCTTTTTTTTAACCTCATTGTCAGAAACGTGTGTGTGCGGCGCGCGGCGCGCGCGCGTGTGTGTGTGTGTGTGTGTGTGTGCAGTGGCGGATCCAGGGAGGACCGCAAACCGGCTCACGCCCCCCTTTATTTTTTGTTGTTCAAAACAAAAGAAATATAAAAAGAAAAAAATGGGGAGAGGTGCGAGCTCCCCCCCTTTAATTTTGTAAACGCGCCCCCCCTCTTTACGGAATTCCTGGATCCGCCCCTGGTGTGTGTGTGTGTGTGTGTGTGTGTGTGTGTGTTGGGGGGGAGGAAGGCTATATTAATCATATCTATACATTCCATCCTGTAATGACCCAATGCCAGGTGACTTGATTATCAAAGCGTATGCCCTTGTACAAATAAGTATCTATGACGAGCCACTTATGCATGTGCTTATAGGCTTAGTAAGTTGTTAAAGGCGCCGAGAGAGAGAGTTTATATACACAACAAAAGAAAATAAAAATGCTAATTTTTTTCATCTTTTACACAATGTATAAATGAGAGTTTTAAAGCGCATCTGGTTCTCCACATGTTATTTTTTCATATTCATTATGTCAACCTGAAAAGTAGGCTATTCTTACTTTGCTTTGAATAACAACGACAACAACAACGACCAGTCATCCTATCGGTGACAGTGGGTGAGAGAGTGCAGTTGTCACGATCGATTATGACTAGTTATTACTTTTGAAAAGATACGTTTTTCTGTGGACCAAAAGTACAGCGCTGAAAGCATCGCGGCTTGGGCTCCTCTATACAAGTCACCATTACTGTTGGACAACAGGGTCTTATAGAAAGGCCGTAATAATATTGCGAAGACGTCAGAATGCTTTTAGAATTCATATTTTATGTTTTAAGCCAACTTCGAATAATTATACTTTGTAGGTTCCCTGTTCGAAGAAAGTAGTAACAGAAACTTTAAAAAGGCCTTCGCAGGTCAAGATAGCTACGACACTAAACTTGTGAGACTTTAAAAGTTTGTGTCGAATTTTGTTTTTGTTTTTACCATGAAATCTCTGGTATCGTTAATGCTGCCGTTTACATCTTGATAACATTTGCATCTTCATGTTGCCAACTGGTTGCTATATAGAGAATAGATGAATAAATTATATAATGTGTTGTTTGAAGGTTTGCATGGTGAAGTAAATGAGGAAGAAAGATTTGCGGTGACACCATGTGTATGTAGTCCTTAATCGGATCGCTGTTTGGCAGAAGAGCCTAGAAAGAGGAGAAACGAAGAGGGAAGCGACATATGGGGGTTGTGAGGAGGGCCTAAATTATATAAGTTTATAACAATTGATAGACTTACTTTTGTCCCATAAAAGATAGATGAATAGATAGAGAGAGGGAGAGGTAGATAGATAGATAGAGAGAGAGAGAAGAGAACATGACTGAAAAACTGCGTACTTTTTTGCTGTCTGGAGCTACTCGCTTGGAATGACCTTTAGTAATTTAGGAGAGAGGAGTGTGAGGACGATGATCGCCCCGAAGCTCTGGAAGTCAGTGATTATTTGATTGTGCATACTATGCTGAGATTCTTGCCCGCGGGTTTTGATTTTTTTTTTCTGTGCGTTTGTTTTTTTTTTTTTACTTATAAGGCAGAAAAAGCAATCCCTGGATCGGAGTAGAAAAATGCGCAGTCTTCTGCTTATATCGGTGAAACGTCTCACTTTCCCACGTTGTATATATATAGCGCCAGGTAATTCGCCATCCATACAGGTAAAACGGATTTGGGTCAAGCATCTGTTACCTGCCCGCGGTAGAGTGGTGGTAGGCTGTATGTGTCTGCGGGAATCGAAGCCCCGCGACAGGTGCCGGGCCCATCAATAAGGAATGTATGTAGGCAGGAAGCAGCCACTTAGCATACACGAAATGCGATAGGAACACCATCAATCACCCCCGGGGACACTATGGCTCAAGTCATTCGCTGAATGCTGCTCCATACTCCACGCCATCCGTCACACGAAACCAGGAGTAATTACACATGCTAAAAATTGACATTTTTCTCATTATGATGCATCGGACTTAAAGTATTAAATATTTATGGTCTTCCCTAAAGCAGAAAGAAATATATGAAGATAAAAAAGAGAGAGAATGATAATTATGCTTTTATCGAGCAGATTTCTGGATGGATGCTCCTGAATCTTTAATCGTGCGGTATTTTCGCTTTTTTTTCTTTTTATGACAGTCCTTATCGTGTAATTAAGGATTTTATAATGATACTGCTATAAATATATTTCTATCTATATGGGAGTCACTCTGAAGTCCTCTTATCAGCTAATGTATCTGAATAAACTTCTCTTTTTCATTTCGGATCCCCCTGTTGCGGTCAGCTGTCTGAATCCTTTTTATCAATGCACACTATACCATCAATACCGCGTCACGTTCTAACCTCTCAGCAAACAATGCACTGCAAATTATTATGTGGATCTCTCGAGAGAATGGATCGACAGAAGAGGCTAAAGTTCAAGATCAAGCCAGCCTTATCCTCAGAGCCTCAGGCAAGATGTGCATTTTGATGTTCGCAAGTCAAGTCGAAAGGTAAATGTTTATAATTTGTGTAGAATTTGTGTGTGTGTGTGTGTGTGTGTGTGTGTGTGTGTGTGTGTGTGTGTGTTGAGAATGTACGAGTGTGTTATTTGCACATCATTGTGTAAATATTGCGTAAACGACTGTGTGTATTTTAATTTCCTTGTAAATGAAAATGCGATCATACGTGTTGTATCTTCAGAAATCCCTTCATCGCTTATAAAAATAGCGGAAGTTTGGTGAAGAAATGAAATGTTGCATACTATACTGTAGATATGAATGGTAAGTGCTGGCGTTTCTTGCCATACCGCACCATTTTCAGCTTTTTGTACATCCTACATTACTAGATTGGTATGTTTAAGAGTATTCACCAGAAATGTCCTTGAAATTGGAAGGAAGAATTACAATTATACATTTTGCACTTGTGAGAGTGTTTTCATTCGTGTCTTTTTTTTTTCTTTCTTTCTGTCAAAAGAGGCCCGTTATCCACCAAAAAGGGAAGAAGGGTGTGTGTGTGAACACGCTCCCATTCCTAGTACTGGCTAAAGAAGAGGTGAAGCATACTGCTTAAATAACTCTTGGCAGACGACACTTCACACTCCCGCCAGAAGAAGCACTTCCGCGCGACCGACATTCGATGAACCAGCAATGCGATTCACGAGAAATTGCGAGAGCCCTTAAAGCACGCACCGACCGTGTTCGCATTTGCCCTCAAACTATAGAGCATCCTGCGCGGTACGCGTGTAAAAGGCTGAAGTGAAACAGTGACTAATGGCGCGTAGCTCGAGGCATGGAGCCCACTCTACTTCGGCTCACTGATCTGGCATTTGCATTAATCAGACGCGGCCAAGATGGGGGCACAAACATCCCCGAGAAGTTTCCCTTCGATAAAAATGTCTTGCATTTCACCTTCAATTTACTTGCCGATTCAATACAGAGAATGCGCGGGAGGATGTAAGCAATGAGATGAAATCACAAGGCGACGAGCAGGAAGAAAGTGACTGGGGTACAGTGCAGGCAGCAAATCGGGTGTTCTGTTGTGGTCATGAGATACATTTTACGGCTGGAACCCTTCGTGTTTCTTTGAAGATGCAGCGCCAAATTTTTATACGTGCCCCAAAACTCAAAGTTAAGCAGATTCAGAGGCTGGTCTTCTGAATTATCACCTTGAATTCATCAATGTTTCAACACGCGCAGATCGCACCATCGTATAGCTATTAAGTCGAGAGTTGGTTTTGTTCAAGAGAGCGTATAAACATAGATTGTAAATAGAACAAGATTTATCATTTTAGTCAGACCAGCTCTCATCTGTGTCTTTTACTTCAAAAATTGGACATTTCCTGTGGTTTGGAATGTGTGGAAAAGACCAACAGAGAAGGTGCTAACAAACATTTTCATTAGAATGCCACTCTATGATAAAAATGAAATAGAGTAATATCAAACAAACGTGATGGAAGGAGATTCAATTAAATCGGACAATAATTTTGGAAAATGAAGGAATTCTTATGGTTGGCCTTGTTTCAGGAACCAGTGACATCATTGGCAAACATACAATTATGCAAATGAGACGACTAGACGGAATCTTTGCCTCAAAACAATTGTTTTTTTTAAACCGTTTGGATGAAGCAAACCTTGATACCAGATACAACCTCATTGTCTGAAATTCGATATTGCTAAACAACAAATTTATATGAACTCTATGACCAGTGGCGGATCCAGAGGGGGGGGGGGGGGGCGCAACCGGCGCACGCCCCCCTTTAATTTTCGTTAAAAACAAAGAAAATAAAAAGAAAAAAATGAAATGAAACCCGGAAGTGGCACCAGAAATATTAGTCACGCCCCCCCCCCCCCCCTTTACAGAATTCCTGGAGTCGTCCCTGATGACGGATAAGAATAGAACACATCAGATTTACTCGGAATGATTTCAATGGAAAATAAAAACAAAATAAAAGTTTTGCAGAATATTTTGTTTGCAGGGTTACGGATGACTTAAGAGGCAGGTGCATCACCATAATTATTTCATCGAAAATCTCAGAGTGAACGATACCACCATTTCTGGGAAAAATCAAGACATGCAAACAATATTCATTTAACTCTGTACTATCTTAACAGATTTTAATGGGTGTTTACTTTTCTGTTTATTTGATTTACGGTATTCACTGAACTCAGCTTGATCATGTATTTTAAATTGACAGATTTTAATGGGTCTTTTACCTTTCTGACAGATTTTTATGGGTCTTTTACCTTTCTGTTTATTTGATTTATTGTTTTCATTGTACTCAAATTGATCAAGCATTTTAAATTGACAGAGAAATCAAAGGGGGGGGGGGGGGGGTTGGGAGACCAAGATTAAGAATGTGCCTGTATGCTTCCATTACCCACACTGCAAAAAGTCCGGTGTTAAATAGTGAACACCGAGCTGGTGTTAAATTTTCGGTGCTCATTTATGGTGTTAAATTAACACCTCCAGGTGTCATTTCCAAATTTTAAACTGTTTTTTGAAAAGTTTCTTAGTAACTGCACTTCTTGTTGATTTTTAATTTAAACAAGACGATCAAGAATTTTACATTAAAATACTAGATTTTTGAAAAAATGTGAAAATAAATTTACACCAAAGTAACACCAGCTGGTGTGGTCTCTTATTGAAGCTGGACGGGTGTTAAACCATTGATATTAACACCAACAAATATCAAGTCAACACCATGTGGTGTCATTTTTTGATTAACACCAGTACAGTGTCAAAATAACACCAGGTACAGTGTCAAATTAACACCACGAAGTGTCAGGTGAACACTTTTCAACACCATCACAGTGCATTTTTAACACCTGTGGGTGTGGTCCTCTATTGAAGTTTGATCGGTGTTAGATTTAACACCCGTGGTGTTAAATCTAACACCGATGTTTTTACAGTGCAGCGCAGTTGGTCTTCAATCCAAATCCGACGCCGCAAAAATGGCGCTCTTTAAAGCGCTCTTTGAATCAGCACATTGCAATTCATACGACAACCCACCGGATTGAGCGGCGGTTGACAACTTACATAGTATAGTACCATTCTGATTGAAACGCTATGTCATTCTCGTACAATCCGTATATCCTTCATAATAAAACGACAAGACAATCTCGTTTCTAATGCTAAGTATACGTTACGGCCCTAATCAGACAATATCCTTGCCGTCCCATTCAAAGGCAGCGGAATGCAAAGCAAACTCTCCTTGAGAATCGTTTGCTTGTTTTGTGTGTGTGCGTGTGTGTGTGTGTGTGTGTGTGTGTGTGAGTGCGTGCGTGTTTGTGCATGTATAAATGTGGTTTGTGTGTGTTTGTATGTTTGTGAGTGATGTGTATGTGTGCGAGCGTGTTTTATTATTTCTGTGTGTTGTGTGTGTTCTCTCTTAGATTGACAAATTCTATTTTCGGAAAAAAAGCTCCAGCAACAATTACCTTTAAATTGGTGCTTGTACAGTTGTATTCACTTTCACTTTGATCATGTAAGGATTATGAAACAGGAAAGGGGGAATGAATGTATGAGTGTGTGTGTGTATGTGTGTGTCTGTATGTGGGGTTGATAGTCTATAGTCTGTATAATACGATTATGTGAAATCTATCCTTTAGAAATGATTTTTGTAACCAGGAATGTGTCATCACTTTAAAGTGATTGACGATTGTACTTAAAGTTTCATTTGCTTGTTTCGTATTATGTACATTCAAGTCAATGCTTATAATTTGCCATGATTATGTGATGAATTAAATCAAACTAAGATTAGGCAAGAAAATAATGCAATTATAACAAATAGTAAGATGACGCATTATGACCATTCATGTCCACCATCGCCGACATTGATTGTACCAGTGACTTTCTTAAAACAATAAACTATATAACAGCTTTTTAGAAATCTACCTTTGTTGAATTCTAATATAACATGTATTATACATTAACTCTATATTGTTTATACATTTCTTCATTACTCGAATAACTGATTTAAAACAGCTTTGAAGGATAGAAAAGCGAAAAGATATGTATAATATGTATGTTTGTTATAATATTACGTATATGTATATGTATGTAATATAGTTCCTTTTGAGTTAATAATTGGAGTTAAATACGTATGTTTATACGTACGTCTGTGTGTGAAATGTAAACGTGTGAATAAATTCAATCTATCATACACTATTCCTGGATATAGATTGAGAGAGATCTGAAATGGTTTGAGATGAATACCGAACATAATCATGATGCAGGAACTCATATTGCTCTTTCCCCCCTTTTCTTTACCATCATGCCGACATGCGAACATTATAAATATTTCCTAACCACATAATTTCATATTGCTCCATGACAACGCCAAATATGTCCACGACCAAACAGACAGCCACCAGACTATTTTTTTATAGATATGGCGACAGCAATCTTCTCATTTGTCAACTCAGTATCACGAGCAATCTTTTCGGAGTAACACTGCGTGTTTCATATCTATGGTAGATTTCCTTTGCGTGCAATGTACGTTTGTCAAAAAACAAGTGTGCCTTTTGTGCAAGTTCTGCTGTCAAAATTCGTTGCCGAATGTCACCATAGTATTTCCCATTCTCTACTTTACTAGTAACCACACACACACACACACACACACACACACACACACACACACACACACACAACGCACGCATACATACGCACGCACACATACGTGCACGGGGTAATCATGTGTAAATGTGCGTGCATGTGCGCAATAGGTTTGAGAGTACTACTAGTAACATCGGCATATAATGTACATTCACTTTATGAGTGTTTATGTATAGGCCTTTACATACACGCACACACACACACACACACACATATATATACATATATGTATAACTATTTAGTTGTGGTATGCAAAATGTCACATGTAGGCCTACATACATATTACATACAATCATAAATCACTACTAGTGGTTGTACAATCATAGTGTGATGCTTCTGTTTGTTTGTTTGCTTGTTTTTGTTTGTTTGTTTTTGTATACAGTTGCAGCATCAGGCGACGTCCACAGTGTGATAATGACAGCACAGGCATGCCTGCACAAATCTTTGAATGTTTAAAGGATGGTTTAAAGGATTTAAGGGATGATGCTGGTTTTTGTAATTTCTGCAGAAAACTTGCCGTGTGTGTAAACGCACACTGTATTTTGAATACACTGCATAAGGTCACAAGTAACGCGCAACGCAAAGTACGCCGAACGGAATTAATAACCCATGCGCACATCACGAACGCCAACCACATCCGACTACATAGCAACATCATCCCAAACAAGTTGTGCACACGTGCTCAAAACTGAGCTATGAGGCAGACAGGCCATCAATATTTTAGATGCAATTAACCGCCAGCAATCCATTTACAGGCTATTTAGCTCTACCCTCCCTGTACGAAGAGTGCCGCTTCTCTTCAGGAATGCAGAACACGAACCCACCTCACAGACGGTACGAATTCAAACCTTCCAGACAAAATGGGTATACAGCACTGCGCTATACCGCATACTGCGAAAATGGTTTTACGCGCTTCTGATCGACCTTTGAACACTGTGTGACGCAAGCCACCCATTCACTTCTTTTGCAGTCATAAATTGTAGATTAAACCTGATAACGAATGCACAGACCTCTGTCATCCTGCGGGGCAGCTGACAAAAGATGCACGTACATGGTATAAAGCGCACAAGTGAAGAAGATACATGCATGGTAAAAAGAAACAACAACAAACTATTGAACGGCAATCGATAGAAAACGCGGAGACACGTGTAGCGCACAAACTGTGATGCTTTTTAACAGAATGAAAGATGCAAGTAGAGTGTATAAAGCGCACAGGTGAAGTCAGAAAAGAAAAACAACAGCAAAGGAAGCATGTTGTGTCTATAGCCTGGCTGGGATTGGATAAAAATCGATAAAATCGATGCATGTGTCATGGATACTACAGATCAAAATGATAAACAGACGCAGCCCGGGGACCGAGGAGTGGGGGGAGAGGAACAACGGACAAATGCGCACACACTCACATACACATTCACACACACGCACACGTACACGCACACACACACAAATACAAAGAAAACCCATGACCACCCCGAGATCCAAAGGGTGGGAGGGGGACTTAGCATTGCCAATAACTTACGAGCACTACCCGTGACACTACACATCCCCGTCACACGTACACGCGCTAAAATACAATCCACTGCCCTTGTCATATTCATACGCCTGCCAAAATGAATACATTCATAATGAATATGGTTTGGAATCAAGGAGCGAGGCAGGCATAGTTTATGATTAAAAAGTCAAAAGAGGAATGTTGGTGGGGATAAAGTTACTGCGATGATTTTAAACCCACGTGACTTTATTACAAATGACTCTTCCTATAGCCCGAGATGGAGCAGCCTTCATGGAGACTTGATTAATTTGCACATTAAGAATGTTGGTCCCGGGAGTTCTCTTTAACGAAATTGGTTCAAGTAATTCTACACTGTCGTTTTCAGCTAGCTCACTTGATAAAAAGGCCCAACGTGAGCTATTGCGATCATTAATCGTCCGGCGTACGTCGTGCGACGTGCGTAAACTTTTTACCTTTTCATCTTCTCCTTGAAAACCCGATGACGGGTTTTCACCAAACTTGGCAGATAGCATCCCGGTATAGGATAACATGATCTCAGTCTGTACAAAACTAATAATCAGCATCTCCACCCCCACCCTCATGCACAGAAACAGAAAAGTTGATAAAATTTCCATCGATCGAAACAGAGAAGGAGCACATTGCTCGTTTACGTTATATACCTACAAACAGCTCAATGCTGAACATGATACTACCACTACTACTGTACTTCTCATACTTATGAACAACCTCCCATAATTATGCGCCGCCGGATGAAGCCTTATGACATTGTGTCGCTGAAGGAACTACTTGACATGTCTTATATAAAGTCCCAAAAAGTTTCCATCAGCCAAGCAGTGCAATTTCCCTGTTCTGCATGGTATTATTCCAATTAAAGAGCTTAATTATTGCCACAGCGGGACAGAAAAGAGTGGAATTTACAAGAATCTATTGCTGTGAATAATTAGATTTCATGATTTGTGTGTGTGTGTGTGCGCGCCAATTGCTCCCATACAGTGAAATATCTGCACGCTAAGCCCGAAGCCAAACATAAGTTCTACCCATTGTGCAGCACGAACATAACGGTGACCATAATCCTAATCCTCGCATCAAACTGAACCTGTAAAGCCCTATCACAACTCTAATCCTAACCCTCAGTCCTTGGAGAAAATAAAACCGGAACAACTTTCGCAGGAGCAGATGTCGTATCACCGGATTATAGTCTTCATTCAATAATAAAACGCGATTCAGTTTTTGGCTCTCATCATACTCTTTTGTGACTGCAGGATTACCTTCCTTCTACATGTCCTATACTTTTGCTCGTCTTTGTTTTGTGTTTGTACGTTTCTTGTTTGTTTGTTTGTTTTGTAAACAGAAAAACTGTTTTGTTTGTTATTGAAAATAGAAACGATGGTCTGTTGTCTTTAAGAGACGAAGAATATTCCCCTGGTCGGTACACCATATTAAGTAAACCAAACATCAGCGTCTTGACAATTTGCACATGTCGTCATCATCACACTGGTCATTATCCGGATTGAGGGCGTTGTACGAGTTTGCTCCCCCCCCCCCCCCCGAAAAAAGGGACGAAACAAACGACAAACAAACAAACAAACAAACAAATAAAAACTTAGAAGAAAAGATGTTATTCTACACTTTAAGCCATCACTTTCTCAATAAGTACTGACGGAAATTACAGAGTTCGGTTCATTAAGAAAGAAGTGACCCATTGCCTATAAACATCAACTTTCGGCACAATACAGCTATAATGCCAGTGCCGTTCTGATAGCCAGGGTGTTCTCGCTTTATTAGTAGCATTATCTCATTGTACCATATACAGAGTTTCATACCTTACATCAAAATGACTTTCTAAGAGACCTCGTCGGCAGCTTGGCATCGCACTTATTGAAGCACGAAATGCTTACCACGTGGTACATTCCTCGTGAAGCATACCGGTGCCTGTGGCTAATGGTAAACACATGCCACCCTCCGCACTCTCTCGTGTTTGATCGAGGAGGTAGCACATGCATCCTTGTTTTGATGCACGCAGTCATGTTATACAATAGAATGTGCACAATAATTGTGTGAAAGTCGATTTCATCGCTCGATAAACCCACTTTAGCATTTAGCATTTAGTTTGACATGTTCTGATTTCAAAATATCAGGGAAACGATCAATAAATCAAACAAACAAACAAAAAAGCAAAAAAAAAAAGGTTTGATATTTAATGTTTAACCATTTTACGTTGCTTTATATCTCATATATAGACGGGATAAAAAGATGATTGACAAAGAAACATGCTTAGAAATAACTCGCTGTGCATTTTGCGCTGCTCTATATAATACTTTATTATACCGAAAGGTATTATTATCGAAGCATACATTGACAAATCAAACTAAAACTTATAAATCTTATCTATGAGACATCTATGAGACTCTCGAACGGGTTAGCAAAGGATGTATCGAGCTAGATAGCATTCCTTTTTTTTTAAATCATAGAAACCAGAAGAGATCATCGACAGATCTTTGACAGTCTTCAAGTCGTCAACGTGATCATAATGCGAAGTTTGAGGTCCATGGCTTATGGCCTAAACTAATCACCAGTGATTTCATATGTCACGAAAAGACAACTGACATCCTTATATCGCACAGGCGTCTGCAAGACGTAGGCTAGACTCCTCCCTGCCAGGCACTTAAAAACAAACGTCGTTCCGGGAGGACGCCATTCGAAAGCTAATCAGTCACGGTTTTCAGACTTCATTGACAGGAACGCTTTTTGACGAGGCCACACCAATCCAATAATGCGTCCCATGCACTATCATTGAGCAAAGGGTTTGATGGGAGACGTCTTCAAGATCACCCCATATCAAACACAATGCACGGAAATTGGAAATATCTCGCCGTTCCACCAGACAGCAGATGATGTATAAACAGGTCAGTAGGTATACTGTTGGCTTTATGACAGGGAACATAGATTATTATGCATAATAATCACGCAAAGAAGCAGACTGCGAGACGAAATACATTTGTCCAAAGTAAGAAAACAAAGCGAATGCAAATCATGATAATGCGTTTCCTCCCACCAACTTGCATCATCCTTTAGACATTCCTAAAGGCCCGGTCGCGTTTTTTTTTTTTAAGACGGCACAGATTGGGGCATGGCGCGTGTTAAACCTATGGGAAAAACGTTGGGTTAGGGTTTTTGGTTATGGTTATGGTTAGGGTTAGGGTTAGGGTTGGGGTTAGGGTTAGGGTTAGGGTTTGATGGTTAGGGTTAGGATTAGGATTAGGGTTAGGTTTAGGGATAGGGTCCCCGATAGATTTTTAGTTTCCCCAATCTGTGCCGTCTAAAAAAAACACGCGGCCCGGTCACATCTCCCAAAAGTCGCGTTACAGCATGAATCACGTAAGAAATTCGAGCCTTACGCAATACATGCGCGATTTGCGCATTTCATGAGTTTGTCTGACGTGGAACCTTCGTAGTTGTCCGCCGATGTGCGCCGGATCGGCGCTTTGCGCGCGATTCCAGGTTTGAGCTCAAAACTCGGCTTCGCGTAAAAGTTTACGCAGTATTGCGCTGTTTTACGTAATTTTTGCGTAGTTTACGTAGTTCTTACGCGAACAATGCGCGAAATATGCGTGAAATGTCAGTGATCGTTCGCGAAAGTGTTGCCGCTATCGCGTTCATGTGCGAATCATGCGCGATTCATACGCAGTTCATCAGTGATAATGCGCAGATTATGCGTGATTTTCCGTGGACCTCAGTCGTCGCGTACAACCATGAATTCGCCCTATTTGGGGCCTCTGCGCGCCTATGCGCTGAAAGTGCGTGGTTTGTTAGTGATTTTTGCGTGATCTTTCCGTAGTTCCTGCCCAATTCATCGGTGATTTTCATCGCGCACTAAATCAGCGAAAATTCTTGACGGACAAGCACGCAAAACCTGGGCAGTGTGACCGGGCCTTACTAAAGTTACGGCTGGATCTGACCTTCAATTTGGCATAATGGTAAACTTAATCTTGACCTTTACCAAAGTATACCGGTATCTTCCGTGAAATTATAGTTCTCTCTCTTTATTTTTACCCTTCCTATATACAGAATTACATTACCACTTGACATTCTCAGATGCCAAAGTTTCGTGATTTTGACCTGTCACCTTGAGGGATGTTTGCCCTAAATCCAATTACCTCATCTGCGCCTCATGTTAGCACACCTATACCTGGTATACCAACGAAATCCATTGACCGAGTTTTCTTACTTCGTGAGGACGAGATCTGAGATCGGATGGACAACCCGAATTACTACTGAAATGCATGGATCCGGCACCCTTCCGAGCGGAGACAATCATAAAGACCCTTTGACCATTATGTGTTAGACTGGAATTATACCAAATTGCTGTGGGGAAGGAGCCAAACACACATACCAAGGGATCAGACCTAAGTAGGACCTGAAACTAAATGAACGCTTTCATGAAAAAAAAAAAATTGCCAGCAAACTTATTATTTAGCAGAAACCACGTGGCATATCAAAGGCCCTGTTTACCATATGGGAGCAGTCACTTTAAAAATAATCAAGATATCACTTTTGATGCCTATGTGTAGGTCAGTTGTATCACAAAACATCCTACCATATGAAACTTTTGCAATAAATCCTAAAATATAGGAGATATTACTATTTTTCTTACCAAACCATAAATGTAGACGGTTTAGTCCGGAAACATTTTTTATTATGACTATTGTTCACATTTTGTATATTCAACAATACTTAACATCGATTACGCTGGTTCAAATTCTTAACATTGATTGTTTCTATCCGTAACTCACATTTTAGAACTATTTTGAAACACTAATGGTGGGTTTTTGTTTCATCTGCAAATGGTAAATATGCCTTTAAAACACGAAAGTTCTTCCACCACCTCTAGCGTGCCCTTACACTCAATACACTGAACAGATCATGCTTATCACGAGTATCTCCACAGGTTTTGAAGCGTGGCGTGAACATCGTGGGGTATAAAGTATTAAATGAGTCAATAATGTGCCTTGGCATTTTGTTTCAGAGCTGGTAATTTGATTGGTATCCTCTAAAGCGGTATCCTAAAGCAATCACATGGTAATTGTCTATAAGGACTAGCCAATGCTTGCATTGACCTTGATAATAAAAAGCAACGCTGAATAGATGCCAGTATGGGCCCTATTTGCCATGAATAATACCTATGTACCAATACTGACTTGTATATGAACCACACCCATAACTAAAGGATCAAGGGTTGCAGCGCCACTCCAATTTAATGACAGTCAGCCTCAACAGAGATCTCTTACAGAATGGACTTGTGCACACACTCAGGCATAGACAGACAGACAGACAGATACACCCACCAACACACACACACACACACACACACACACACACACACACACACACACGCACAGTCTAATCCATTTGATGTTAATCCAACAGTTGGTGAGAATTACGTTATCATTGTCACAGTAGATTGAAATCATTATATTGTATCACAATAATCATACTTTTACACACGTTTTTTTTTTGTTTGTTTGTTTTTTCTTACACTGATATAGACCCTGTGTCTGGTGCGTGTGAGAGAAAAGGTACCTGCTTTAGATGGCCTGGTAGGGCAGAGAGAGGGAATTTGACTCTGTGTACATAAACCACTACAATGCCAGCTCCTATAGTTACGAAGTTATTACAATGACGTTGATGTTGACCTTTCTTTCACTGAAATATGTTGTAAGGCAATAATAATGCTGAACAATAGCAATGAAAAGGCACTGAATGGTATCATAACCAGTTGCTCCTAACATATACTTCTATTCTTTTATGATTACATGCATGTATAAATGTAAACATTATAATTCATGTATATACTATATATATATATATATATATATATATATATATATATATATATATATATATAAATATTCATGCACATCCAACTGTCCAATGCAATTGTGGATGATTGTGTGGCATCTTTCTACACAATCCAATGTGCAAATTTCCTCTGATGCTTATTGGGGGAAAAAAAAGGGGGGCACGATACCCATTTGGAATACAATTGTATCACTCTCTCACACACAAAGGGTACAGAAAAAGGGCACACATCCACAAACCTGGGTACCCCACCAAGTGCCAAAACAATATTTCAGTGGTTTGAGGCAGTAATCTCTATATAATTTATGTTCTTTTCTTTTTCAGAACTTTTCATTATAATGATGTTGCATATGATAGATAAACACATCTCCTTGATTTGACCCCTTAGTTGTTCACACATTATTGTTAGTTTCATTTTTGGGAATTTTTCAGTAGCCCTCTCATTGCTATAATCATAATCAAAACAGATTCTTAATCAAATTGA
This sequence comes from Diadema antillarum, assembly GCF_040938485.1. Lineage (NCBI taxonomy): Eukaryota > Metazoa > Echinodermata > Echinoidea > Diadematoida > Diadematidae > Diadema > Diadema antillarum. The sequence goes on along the minus strand of NW_027271067.1, from coordinate 1,530,823 downwards.
CAACATATTTCGGGTGATTAAAGTTCCTGTTATTGTCTGAAAAGAAAATAAAAACTTTGTAAATTTGTGTTTTTTTTGTAATTCTATTTTTTATCTATTTTTTATTTTCCATTATCGGTGGCAAGACTGAGGTGCCAATTTAATGATTTCCTATGGGGAAATGCACCCTACCAGCACTGCTTTTTAGCATTCCTCCCCATTTCCAGCATGTCCATATACTTAAAATATTCTGAAAACTTATATCATATAATGTATTGTGATGTAATTTATGTATTCAATTTCTGTAAAACATTTATCTATGTATGTTTCTGTTAGAAACTTAAAATATTCTGTAAATTTATCTTTTATTATGTATTGTGATGTAATTTACTAGTATGTACATGAATTCAATTTCTGTAAATATTTGAACATACTTCTGTTGGATGAAAAATGCATGAAAAAAAATGAATTTCACAATGATAACTTATGCAGCAGAAAATTCCCCAAAACTTGATGGGATACAAACGAAGAGTTTGATCGCAAAAACGTGCTAAGTACAATTTTGTATCTTTTTACAGCAAGTTCATGAGAGATAGAGCAAAATAAAACCTTTCCAATGATACCTCACTTGCTGCAAAATTTGCTGCATATTTTTGAGGTTATGATTAAAAACATACTGTATTTTCTTGTCATTTCCTTAGTCTTTTACAGGTTTTATTACAAATACCTAAAATTGACAAAAATGGAGTTAGCTTGTTTTGCGATAAAACTCTTCATATGTGTCTCTGATATAAAAATGCTTATTCAACTCAACTTTCGCAACATTCACAATCCAACTTTCCAGGTACAGATACTGAGCAAAGAAGTTCAATGTCGTTCATATTTCTTTTATTTTTTGTCTTCTTCTGTGGAGCACATGAAATGTGACTGAACTCGTCTTCTCACAAAAAGAAAAAAAAAAGCTGAAAGGAAGTATAAATTACTTTGGACGCAAAGATAAAAGCTATACACATTTGGCAGTCATGGAATTCCTATTGAATAGTTAGTCAAAGGCTTATGTTGGAATATCTAATTTCATCATGTACTGCAGCAGTTTCTCTGTGAATTAAATCAGACCCAGTTGAACAAGACAGCAAATACAAGATCTTTCTTTTTTAAAAATCAAACAAAAAATTCTGGGGAAAAATATATGGAGAGGCTGGGACCATACATTGCTAATATCTCTTTTGTAAATTTCTTAACCCCTTGTGTGCCACAGTGTAAACTCCCTGTGTGATGTGCCACATTACTCTGAGACTGCAACGCATGAGCGCTTTTTGAAAAACTGTCTGTTGTTCAAAGCCATAAACATGTAACCATATATATTTGTAGAAGCATTTATGCTAGAAATGTAGTCGGCAACTTTTAGAGGAAATTGCAAGTTTTGTTGTGATGTAAATTCTATGGCATAGCTATGGCTATCTCTCTTGCAAATGTTCAGTGTTAAAAAAATACATATACATATAAATACATGTAAATCATCGCTGGGGTGACAAGACCTTGTATCTGAAATTTTGGTGAAAATGGCTTTTTTGGATTAATGGTCAAATAATGGGTTAAGTGATGTTCTGGCCAAATCCCAACTGTCTTTATACTCCAAAAATGAAGCCACCGTGGCATGTCAAAGGAAAGGCTATCCCATTCACTATAGTGCTTTGGCCGCCATGTTTTTTGGCTCTCCTGAACATTTGACATTTTGTAGATAAGAGGTCTTGTCGCCCCAGCGACGATATATATAATGTATATATATATACACATGCATATATATATATATATATATATATGGGCCGTGACGCGAGAAAAGGGCCCTTGGGGCATTAAATACCGAAAATGAGGTTTTACCTCCACATTTTAGAAGAAACTCTGACACATTTAGATATGCAAACCTTTTTCTGAAATTCCAATCCTAAATGACCCCATTACGACATTAAAAAAAAACATGTTTTGCCCAAATCCTGTCACTTTTTGATACGTCTATGCGTGTGCGCGTAGTTATAGCCAGTTGATCTTTTTTGCGCGTATTGCTTTGTCAAACTTCCGCGCGGTTTTCTGGCGTTTGCGCGCAGCGGTGCTAAGGGCCCTTTTCTCGCGTCATGGCCCATATATATATATATATATATATATATATATATATTTATATTTGTGTGTTTGTGGTCGTGCCGTTGAGCAAAATATGCAAAGTTGGCAAGCCATCGATCCAGTCAGATGCGTGAATGTGGCACACAAAGAGTTAATACTCATAGTTGACTGCAACTTTTTCTCTCTCTCTATCTCTTTTGATGTAAATGTTTGCAGCGCACTATAAATGCAGATATAATCTATAATTGAATGCACGCACTAAAACTTATTTCAAATTAAAAACACTGTTTTACAGCAGATAGGGTTAGAACTAATGTAAGCATCAAATTGAAATAATGACTCTATTTTCATGTCGCATAGATACACTGTCTTTTGGAAAAAAAAAAAAAAATCAACAACAATCAGTTAGTAACTGTTTTCATGACTTAGAAAACATTTCCTGAGACTCAAGTGACTAATGACAGCAGAAATTGTAGTCCTTCCAAATAAAGTAAAGTCAATATTTCCCGCAAAAACTTCTCTGGTCGATCATGTGGTCACACACAATGTCCGTCTTCTGTCTGAAAACAACATGCTCCTCCGTGGTTTTGAAGGATTGTGCAACCCTTGGATCCTTTAACTCAGTGTGCGCCACAGTGGAAACTCCCTGTGTGCCACATTATTCTTGGACTGCAATAGCTGAGTGCTTTTAGAAAACATTCTGTTTTTCAAAGCAATGTCACTTTTTTTATAGAAGCATATATACTATACATAAAATGCGATGCCGCAAAATGGTAAGAGACGACTGCAAGGGTTTGCTATGATGTAAACATGTGTGAGGAATGGAACTGTGCATGGTACTGTATGTTTTCGATGTACTGAGGCATAATGCGATTTATTGATCTCCGTGATCGCTTTTAGAGCGCAGTTTTGCATTTGAGCAAAATATGCGAAGTTGGCGAGGCATCTACAAAGTCGGGCGTGCGAATGTGGCACACAAGGAGTTCACCCCTAGGATTTACAAAGACCTTGATGTGACACTTGCAGTCATATTTTGTGTCTCTCAGGGTTGCACGGACAGACTGAGAGACAAATGAATGCAGACATGGAAAAAAAAAAACATGAACGGATAAAAGTGATGAAGGCATACAGTGTACACAAACACACTTTCGTATTAATGGTTCCTTTGTTAAACATGAAAGAAAGCTGAACATAAATGCACTCTGTTTAATGGTAATTTTACCCACTGTAAGAAGGGAGACATTGAGAGTGTTGCAGTTTTCGTATTATGATGTGCCCAGCCGACTACAGAGACATTTACAAATGAAGTAGAGACGTCTATGTTTCACTAAAGAATGAAAGAAAAAAACAAGCACCCTGTAAAAGCTTCTTCCCTTTCTGTCAGTCTCCTTTGAAGTGGCTAGCAAGGGATTATATTTCCATTCATCACACTTCACAGGCATGACACTTGGTAAGAGTAGGCTTTGTGCGAGGTGGGAGAGACTCATGCCATTCATTTGTAGTTTTGTTTGGTTTGGTCTGTCACTTCTTTTTAGTTGTCTCTCAATCCACGATTGTCTATGGGGTAGTTTCCAAACAAAAAGGCTTAAAAGTACAACATACATTTCAACGATAAGCATGACTGACTTCATTATGCTACTAATTCAAATCTCACAGCATCTGTCATATGATGTGGTGTATAGAATTGGGTCATCTGTAACTTCTAATTCATATGTTAAACTGAACATTATCTCTATGAGATTACAACTTCTCAAATTTCTTAATGTTCTGTCAGGAGGGAGAGAGATGCACAAATTCTATTTAACAATTTTCATACCCATCAACACATAGATTAAATGCACAGAAACCAAATGTCTCATACATGTAGGTATGGGAAGGTATATCTTGCAATTGATCTAGTACTTTAACAGAAGTCTGGTAGTGACTGGTCATGCATGGTTCTAACCTAGTTAAATTTTCAATAATCATGGGAGAAAATGTACCCAAGGAGAGGTGGAAGCTGTCTTGAGTTGAATTTTTTTCTTTCCTCAATTTCTCCTTTCTTTTTCTCTCATTTTTCTATTGTGTGCTTGCCTACATTTTTTTTCCTAGGACGTATCTCCACTAGTAAAGCATATGATCTTTTTTTTTTGCAGGTCCTTCAACACATAATCTCTATACTTCAAATGAAATTTTACATACTTTAGATTAATTTTAACTGTATTCTGCAATTTTTTTTTGTGTATATCAAATATTTCTTTCTCTTTGTTAGTCTTTAATTTCTTTTGTTACTATAGTTGTTAATAATTGTTTGATGTTTAGGTGTATGCTACGATTTTTATTTGTAGAAAACGTATAGGTCATACATCCCCCAAACGTGCGCTAAACGTTCGCGAGAATGTCTCAAAAGGTACGCGAACAGTTTGCGATTACGTCGTAAAATGATCGGAAAAACTTCGCAGATTTCGCGTAACCTGTATTTTTCCTTTCTTTACAATTCAGGTGCATGTCTGCATGCTGCTGCAAAGGAAAGTCCCCATATACAATATTACCATACATTGCTAACTCAAGGTCACCTGCACGACTGAATGAATACACTTCATTTATTTCATAATATGCATAGAAAATACATTGTCAATACAAAGTATTGGAACATTAATGTATGACATTATTGTTGCCAATTTCAGAACCTCATCAGCATACAATGTGTATCATGTACGTGCAGTGCATGGGCAAGGACGACAGTCCACATTTAAATGCTCCTGGGCATATAAAACCTTTAAAATGTGAAAAAGATGTTCAGAAAAAAAAAAAAGGTAGGGTAATTTAAGAGGGCAAGTTGTTTTTAATATTGAAAGACTCGGTCCTTCAACATACTCTATTTGTACGGATAAGAACATTGTTTCTACTACAGTACTAGTGGATGTCATTCTATTATGCTTATTGAAAATTCCCACCCCCACCCCCCCCCCCCCATAAAAAGAAGAACAAATCTGCTTTTGATGAATAGTCAGAGAGGATGTCCAACACAGCTGAGAATTGACAAATGCGTTTATTCATCAGGGTAAAAGAAATTTTGATTTATCAGGACTAGAAATCATTGGAATCAAGTGGCTTTTGTTCTTGTTGTCTTCAACAACCTTCATCTCTTCTCCACTCAGCTATCATTCATACCACCCTCCCCCCTCCCCACCACAAAGCCTGAGACAGCCAACTTTCTGCAACAGAGTGAATACTGATTTCATTGAAAGATATCCCACTACATCAAATGAGCACAACTCTCTGTACTCCCAGGGATGATTTGCCTCACTTACACGTGACTTGGTTCAGAACTGCCACTTGACCATAAAAGCCGTCAATTTGGTTGTAGAGACATAAAACACCACAAGAGTACTGAACTGAAGGAAGGAAGTACTGAACGGTTGAGTACAATTTCCAGGAAACATGCACTGCACATTTGGATACATTTTGGAAAGTCTATCTGGCAGTAGAAATATATGAAGGGGAAGAATGCGTGCCAGTTAAAAGACTGCCACCGCAAGTGCCCCTTGGTTCCCCGATTCCCATGCACACTGCAGCGTCCACCACCAATCAAATACAAATGGTGTAAACTATTGCATAATTACGCTGTTCATAAAGTCTTGACGAATATGTTCTCTTCCTGATGTATCAACATATATAACTTATATCTTCTAGATTATGTACACCTGATTCTGCAAAGAAAACAAAATGAATATACTTGGTCACAGCATCAGATAAAATGATGCTATAATATAGAGCACAGTTTTGAAGGTTTGTTGTTCTTGTTGCTGTCCTTGCTTTTCTTCCTGCTACTGGGGCGCGACGACTTCCCCTTGGTCTCCACGGGAGGAGGGACAGGGGGTTCCAGTCGTTTGCGCTGTATTCGGTGAAGGGCGATGCGATACGTGCCTGTAATGCTATTGCGCGAGTCCTGATCTCGTGTGGATTCCAATTGATCGTCGCTGATCCCGAGCGCCTTCAACTGGTCCAAGACGTCGAGCTCCTCGCTGCTGGCCGAGTCTCTCCGGAAGCACGGCGTCAGATGGTACGACGGATGCGGAGGAGGGAATTCCTGACCCTGTAGCCATGGCGATGCCTGGATCTGCTCAATGTTGTAGCGCTCTGTCGGGTTCAGCTTCAGCACGTTTCGTATCAGCTGCTGGCACCCGCTCGACACATATGAGGGGATTGTGAAGTGGCCATCCAGGATGCACTTTTTCAGTTTTGCCACGGTATCGGCACGAAAGGGCATGACCCCCGTCACCATGAAGTACAGCATGATCCCCATGGCCCACGTGTCAACGGGCGCCCCGACGTAGTTCTCGTCCTTGAAAAGTTCGGGCGCCGCATAAGGTGGTGATCCACAAAAGGTGTTGAGAGTGTCATTCATGGCACAGTACGTGCTGAAACCAAAGTCACCAACCTTCACAAGTCCATTAGCTGCATAGAATACATTTTCTGCCTTCAGGTCCCTGTGTATAATGTTCTTCGAGTGCTGAAATGAATGAGGGAACACACACAATAAAAACAGGCAATAAATATTTTGTGAGTGGAAACCTTGTGCCTATGGTAATATGGATAATTTAAAACCTTGTGCCTATGGTAATATGGATAATTAGGTACATAAGCTGTTGTACATTGAACTTTGTTGGTAGTATCCAAACAATATCTGCTCATAGTCAGGGACAAAAAAGAATGAATGACAAGCACTTCAAAGTGATATAATATGAATCCCAGTCAGTTTGAAATGAAAAGCACATTACAGCATACGTGTATGTGTACATAGTGCTTAGTATTACATTAGAGGCCTCTTGTCAAAATCTCAGCGTTTGGTTATCCAAAAATATTGTGAGCACTGTATACAAATGTAGTATACATACTGTACACACAATGGATGAACATTTCCTCATCACAACATTGTGTAGTATATAAAAGTGGTGAATATGCCAGGTATGAAAATGATACAAACTCTTCTGTTACGAATGACATACACTTGATGGTCATTTTTTACCAAGGAGCTTCAAACACATTATAGTTGTGTTCGAAGCTCCTTGCTTTTACAAACTTAATACGAAGATGGGGATTGTAAGGAGGGGTGGCAGCTTTTAACTGAATATTATTTTTTCTTTTGTCATTAATTAGTGTTTGAGTGAAGAGAGATTAAATGTAAATGTACTGTACCTTGGTCACACAAATGCACAAATACATGCAGTTCCACTTCAATTTACAAGCTGACATTGACCTGGGAGAGTATTGATTTAAACTGGATTTGAAGTGACATCAATCGAGGTAGACTGCATATCACACACGTTACAGGGGAAATGGATTGAGAATGGATTGAGAATGCTTGGCCAAAGAAACTGTAGTTGACATCTATGTTCAAATTTTAAATTTCCTGCAGCAATTGCATGACCAGCTTGAGACAATAATAATCGAGCAATAACAGATCGCTAAGTGCTGATTTGGGTATTTCCATAGATGCAAGACTCAAAGAGAGCGTGTACAGTACCATTTGAAGAGTTCACTAGGCAGTACAACATGCTTTTATTGTACCCTATACCGATCACTCTCACTCTCACTCTTAAAATTGGGTGTGCTTTGAGTATCGTCACCTTCTAATTAAATTTGGAATTATAGCTCGTTAGCTTGGTAGGCGTCTTCATGCTATGGGGCGCTTATCAGAAATCTCCTAATTTATCTTTCATGTATCATCCAGTCTCGACAACAGAACAGCTAATGCAGCTGGTGCTAATTGGCAGGTGCCTGTGCGCCGATGAAGGCTAAAATGCATGTAATGTAATGCACAGTTTTCCAGGCACAGAAAATTTTATAGCTGTTCAAGCAACCTGGTGATATACATCATGGCTCTATGAGCTTCCTCTCGAGCCAAAGGGCGCAGAGAGCTTTAAGCAATATTCTGCGATGCTCATGATCTATAAACAATACTGTACATCACCACAATTCCTACTGTAACACAAACAAACATGAGAAGCAAGACGCCGAGTAACATCAGACTGGGCTACCCTATTGTACTTGTACGTCTTCTACTGTTACTTGACCTGACCTTTAAGGCATCAGCTCGCCCCATGCAGTGGACCACTGCCAGCGAGAGAGGACCCGGTCACAGCCAGGTTTGCACACCTCCGCAATCCTCTATCACTCAGGATCATATCATTCATACTTTATGTACTCTGTATTCCGTTCCCAGGGCTCTCATATTTTGGGCTTGCACAGTGTGCAGGGGAGATGGATTGAACAAATAGGTGTAGGAGAGAGAAGGGAACACATATATATTAAAAAGGAGAGAGAAAGAAGAAGAGAGTGGACTGTGGTGGTATATTATCTCAATTGTGTGAACAAGGCCAGCGCTTTAGTCCAGTACAATTCTCTATGCCGCAAATGTACACATGCATGCAAATAGGTAGGGCCTCGTCTCTCGCCCTCACAGTATCTTTAAAGCGAACACGGAGTCTCCCCACTGTCTCGATGTACATCAATCTTCTTCTACATCAATGTGAACAAAGTCAAGGAGTTATGGTCTAGTGGGTATGCATGCATGCCCAAGTGATTACAGGTTTAAATTTCACCTTCTCCTCATCATCATTTCGTGAGTGCAAGGAGGCGAGGTGAGTGGAAGACATCCTAGATCTTGGGTGAATCTACGCAGAAGATATCCATATGAGCTGATGAGTTTGAATGGGTTGTATTTAAACTTATCCTAAAACATGGGGGGGGGGGGAGGGGTTCAGGTTTTTTTTTAAATCATTAGGGTGCTGTAGCTTATTTTCCTGGTGCTAAAAAATCTCCACAAGGCAATGGGATACGGAAAGAAACGGGGAGCTGCCGAATCAAAACACCTGCCTGAAGAAGAAGTTCAAGAAGAAAAAAATATAATATATACCTGGTATTAAAGTGTAATTTTTTTATCCATTTCATCAGTATCTTTGCATTGAGTGTGATGTCATACATGTTTTTTGTTTTTTTTTATATATATCATATTCTTGCCATTCTTGTGTTCCCTGTTTGTTCAGAATCTTTATTGTCTTGCTTTCCCCTCTCTCTTTCTTTGAACATGAAAGCATATATTGACATCTCCGGATGATGGTTACCTAGCTGGCAAACATCCTCCTATGTACATTGTAAAGTGTAATCTAGTTGCCTGTGAGCAAATCTTGGTTGCCCTAGGCTAGCAGACAGATTAGTGGGTGTGTAGCACCCTGATCATGTTTACACATGAACATAAATCTACAAATTTTAAAAGGTTGAGGACATGAAGGCTTTCCTGCTGTAGCATTGAAAGCCTTGGCCTATGAGTACATTGTATGACAGAAAGCAAAGGATTACAAGGGGTGCGGATAATTTTACGGTATAGTCTATGGTTTGTTTGTTTTTTCACAGCTTCATGATAGGTATGCAGCATGGAAGAGCTACAAAGTGCACAGCAAAGTGTTTCCTGTCAGCAGGTATTGGTGGACCACAAACGTATCAACTTCCTGCAGTCTGCGACACTTTGGCTTCTAGACTTGCGTCAATGCTCTCACCGTTTTTATTTTCTTTGACAAACAAATATTGTATCTGATGGGCTTGCTTTAACCCATTGAGGACGAGCTGATTTTGCAACAACACACATTTCCCATGTATACACACCTGCCCGAGTATACTCGGGACTGATTTTAAACTGGTTAAAGATGTGTTGGAAAGGGTGAGGAAATGACTAGAGCTACAGAGAGCTCATGAATACTGTTATTGGATGACAATAAATGGGATACCAGGGAATTTTGCATTAGGGCAAATACAGTATTGCACAAATTGAAGATAAGTGTAATATTCCCTGGCATTCCACGACTTAAAGGGATAGTACAGTATTGGTGGAGATGAAAATTGGGCTTTAACTTTTTTTCGAGATACCAAGAAAACACTTATGATATAGTACAGAGCATACCATTTTAAGAGGAATTCAAAGTTTATTTAATGAAAATCGGGTTTGGAATGACTGAAACATCCAAAAACAAAGTAAAACAAAGCAATCGTAATCGCTCTTTTTTGGATATCTCAGCCATTTCAAAACCAATTTTCATCAAATAAACGTTGAATTCCTCATAGAATTACATGCTCTTTCATATTTCATAAGAGGTTTCTCATTATTTCACCAAAAAATGTTAGAAACCCGAAATTAGGTCTCAACCAAAACTGTACGATCCCTTTAAAGCAATCTATTAAAGTATACATGTAGTTATTACCATATGTGACCCTGCACCTCAAAACAAACAAAAAGTCGCCAGACATGAATTTCTAGTTAAGACCATATTCTAAAAGAGCAGACTTTAAGCTTTAAAATGATGTATAACTCAAATCAAATGGACTCTCCTAACCTATCTAAATATTGGAAAGAAAGCACAAACTCAGGAAAAGTGTGAACTGAGAAAAGAGGCTCTGAAGTACAGTGTCTATTCAAGCGCTTAATCTTTACCAAACCGTGCTGGCTGTGCGATGAATGGGACAAAAAACAGGAAGTAAACCACCAGAGTAACAACAATGAAGGGATTATCAGATTAAACTGAAATTAAGCATGCCTCATTAACACATTCTGTCCATAATTAATGCCAACTTTCAAAGCAGTAGCACTATCTTTTCAAAAGTTATTAGAGTTGAAAGTGAAGAGTGTGGACAAGGTTTTTCAGAAATGAAAAAGGGATTCTAAAGACACACCGAATCACACTATTCTACCAAAAATGTTCGAGATAAACTGCTAAAAAAACACACTTTCCTGCCCGTTTTATGATGCCAAATTTTAGCATAATGTAAAAGAAGACCCGCTCTTTCAGAAAATATGAAAAAGTCAAGTTCGGCTAGGTTGACCCATTTCACTTATTTTCAGTCCTCACGCAAAATCAGTGTGTGCGACTTTATGTTCGTTTTGAGGTGCACGGTCACATATATAATTGTTATCTACAGTGTGTTCATTAAAAAAAAGTACCGTATTAATAAACCGAAACTCAAAGGTCAGCTATAGTTGTCAAGAAAAAAAAACAGTTTATTCTTGTGAAATGTTTACTAAAATACAAAGTGGCTCATCAGCTTTAATTTGACACCCTGCTTGCGTCATCATTGTCACGGATCACAGAGTTAGGGTCCTTTGAAGGTGAACGGAACACAAAGAGTACTGTAAAAATCTAAATCTGTTGGATAACACGGTCACTACAATGCCTCAAATCTAATCATCAAGTGCAAGATCATTACAACCCTACCACAGTTTGAAGTGAAGAAAACAGCTTTGCTCTCTGTGATTTTAACCCGTTGAGGACGCGTCCCGGGGAATACTCGGGCAGGTGTCTATGGGAAATGCGTGTTGTACTAAAATCAGTCCGTCCTCAACAGGCTAATATGTCTTAAAAAGGAACTTGTTTTGAAGACTTGCACAAACGATCAGTGGGAGAGTAGAGAGGTAATAGTACCACCACCCCCTTTAACTTATTAGGGCGTGGTGATGACCAATGCTACTGTACATGAAAACATACATGTATACATGAAACTTTAAAATTAGATTTCTATCTTTGCCTGCTTTTGATGAAAAATTCTACCACTCTTGGGTAGGTTTGATTTTTGCTCATTCAATCTTCTGAAGTCACCTTGGACACAGTGGATTGGAATTGCATTTTAAAAGTGTCATTGTTTCTAGGAACAACCTGCAAGAGATTCATACATACAATTCCTACACTACATACAGTTGTACTGAGGAACTGAGAAGGAACAACACAGAAAAGCGCACTGTCACTGCCTACATATTTACTCAGCACTCAAAATAGAACAAATTTTGTCTCAATGCCCATGATCGTGTCTACAGTGGAGAAGAGCCAAACTGACAGGACGGGGTGGGTAAAAATAACATCGAAGTTTGCTCTCACCATGTGAACGACAGCGGCAAGGACCTGAGCGTAGATGGGTTTGCACTCCGCCTCGGCAATCTTGCCCTCGTTGGAGATCTTGGTGAAGAGCTCGCCGCCGGGCGCGTACTCCATGACGAGGTGGAGCTTGGCGAGCGTCTCCACCACCTCGTAGAGGCGGATGATGTTGGGGTGGTGGAGGCGCTCCATGCAGCTGATCTCGCGGGACAGGAGACGCTGCGTCTTCTGGTCCAGCTTCGTCTTGTCGAGGATCTTTATTGCCACTTTTTCTGTGGAGTTTGGGGTTTTTAGGTACCAGGAGGATGAGAAGACAGAGACACCATTAAAGCCGAGTCAGTGTAGTTTATTCAGTACAATATGATGGCAGAAGGATATTCATATTTTTCAAACCTTAAAAAAGGTACAAAAGCCCAAACATAAATGTCAATTGAGTGAAAGCAGCAATAGAAGAACACATCAGTGACAGTTTGAGGAAAATTGGACAATTGATACAAGAGTTTTTGTAAGAAGTTTCTGTGCTGTCATCTCTGGATAAGAAGACCACAGTTCACGATGTCATTATTGGACAACGATACATAAAGAAAATATAAAAACAATTCCACAAAATTTCATTTACGCGCGATTCGCAAAAAACTACACTTGCTATTATGGTGTATGATACATTTTGATGCATGACAGTTCATGTACAAACCCTGCCGTACAAAAACAAACAAACATGCATATTGAGGTCTTTATCATTGAATGCTTATTGACACTGACAGAGTTATACTGTCATACAATAGAGAGCTGCGCAAGCAAGTTTGTGAATACATTGATATAATACACACATGTCATACAATGTACATACATTCACAATACAAATCAGCCATTCTTTTCATGGACACATGTAATCAAGATCCACATATTATATTACAGTGTATGTGGAAATTCAAACCTTGAAAACAAACAAGCATGGATATCATGCAAAGTCCTTTCTGAAGTAAAGAATGACATTTTCCATCGTGACATTTGAATGGACTGTCAGTTTCAATAACTCATACACGCCAGTCATTGAATTACTCTCAACATGATAAATGGGGAGAAAATTAAGGAGGACTCCACCATCAAATTAACACACAGTGCCTAGATCTGTGCAACCACGGCCTTTTTCCAGTTCATACGTTAGTACTTGAATGCTTTGTATGCTCACCGCATCAACCAACTGTTGCCATGGGAGCAAAATGGATTATGACTTGTACAGTGAAGGTAATGCATACACATGTTTGTGGTGATATGATAGTCTCTCAAATTTGATTACCGGTTTTCCATTTCGCGTAATATGGGCAGGAGCTCTATAAGCTAACAATATAGGCCTTGCCCGACTCCTCACTACAACGGTACATTGGGGAAAATAATACAAGGCACCAATGCGCACACAGGGGATGTACATAAACAACATGCCGAACCGTTTGTCACATACGTACTGTACACTAGATGGGCTGATCATAAAAGGCCTACTTGCATTTGTGCTTGTGTGTGTGTGTGTGTGTGTGTGCGTGTGTGAGTGTAACAGGTGTCATAGGAAACCCTGTGTTTGATTCTACGAAAGATCTATTAACTGTAATACATGTATGGAACATGCAATGATGTATGGAACATGCAATGATGTATTCCAGTATTTGCTCATATTTTGCGATAAATCTGCATAAAATTGCACAATGTTTTGTTTTTGTTTATTCTCAGCATATCTTCTACACTTTGTATGTCTGCTTACTGCTGAGCTTGTAGCCACACACGCATGTGGAAAAAAAAAATCCCTGCACTACAATACTACACCATTTTTGTAATGCTAGTTTCTACAGTGTAGGATTGGCCTGTAGACTAAAGAATGAAGTGACATTATGATCAAGCCATTCTGTTTTTTGTTTTGATTTCTTATTTTCTTGTCGTTTTTAAAAAAAAAAACTAAACATCTCTACACCACATGCTCATATTTCAGAACTTGTGCAGGACATAAAGGCAGGCCTACTGTATAAAAAGGTCCTGTGTAAAGGTACTGCAGTGATATTTTCAAGACGGTTTAATTTTCGCGAATTTCCATGAACCACTGTACAATATGTAAGACTGCAAATTTAATTACACGCGAAAATGCACCATGCGCTAGGGCAATAGTCCACTTTTGAGTACTAGCCTCGGTGTGAATCCACAAAAACAACATAGCTCACAAAAATGTCTGCGGCTCCTCATTTGCAAAAATATCTGTTGCCGAAAATAAAAGCTATACAGTAAGTGCCAGAAAGGGGTCCACAGCATGAGACAGCATTGAAGTGTCAGACTGGCTGGATGAAACCATTTTTCTTTTGTGCAAGATTTGAGGAGAGTCAGATTATGAATGTTTCATGTATAACCTACTGTCATTTTCTTCTTCGTTTTTTGCCTCCACAAAAGGGAAACACACTGGAGGCAGAGACGATAGCTTTTAACCGGGTGAAAGACTAAACCCTTGGAGTGCCCTCACTCCAATACCATCCGTTCATCATTCCATAGTCCAGGTCGATGAAAGAAGGAACACAAACAGGGTATTGGTTACCGCTAATTCGGGCACAGGAGGGGGGCGTGGGGTTGTGAACGAAACCCTATGCAAGGGTCTTGCCATTCTTAATAGTCACGGCAGTGAGGTGTATACGTGCCCTGCTGCCAGTCACCAGGTGCAGCTTTCATCGAGTCATACAAGAAGCATAATGTACTTCATGTACACCTTGAGAACATCCTGATCCAATCAAAGAATGTAGACATGACAAGGGTGATTCTCAGAGCTACATGTACATTGTACATATAACACAAATGCAGTATTACTGTCCTACTTCCTTTTCAATTATCATACCTCTGCAATTACACGTACATGTATATCTTTTCTTTTAGTTTTAATACTATGTCCATTTATCAGCACATTCACTATGTACAAATGTACTGACATTCTGTAATCCTCACATGAGACAAGTGAATGTGTCTCAACAAAAATTTTCAATATTAGCACTTGTCCACCAGGAGTACACTGTCTATTGTGCTGTCCAGGCTTCCTGACTGCACGTTAGAGATGGTAAAAGACTCACTGCACGTGGTTTATGCAGGTGTTTTCCGCCTTTTACACCAATGGCAATTGGTTATTGATGCGAAGCAGTCTGGCACAGCCAAAAACTGTGTCATTACATGTAATACCAGCCAAGGTTGCAAAACCAGCAAACGAGACTTCATAAAGTGATTAATTCTATTAAAGACAGACATACTAAAAATTGATTTAATATACATGTACATGAAGGCCTACACTATGATGCTACATGCAAAGTATTGTCTGCAATCTGATATCAAACTTCATCAGTTAGTATGCAAATATATGTCTATTCCTCTTTACAGGGATCCCTTTTCTCTTTTGTTTTGTTTTTGTTCAGCTTTTCGTAGTTTTATCATGCATCAAAAAAATGGTAACAAAGTCAGACAAAAAGAGAAATTTTTGCATGCCCCATGCATAAAACTTCACAAATTTTCCAGGACCTAAGCTTCACTAAAATTGTAAAATGCACAGGTTTTTTTTTTCTTAATGCACTGAATGACAGTTCAATGCAGTTGTACACTGTACAAGTAAAATTCAATTCAGTTTTGTTGAGTGTTTTATATCGACCAGTGCTCAGTGTGTGTTCAGCAAATCCCTGTATTACTAGTGCAAAGTATATGTGTTGTATTTTTTTATTTAAGCCAACAATTCATGAAAGTTTCATGCCACGAAAAAGGCTGTCGGCTCTAATTCATGACAGTTTCATGCCCCGAACATTTTGCAGTAGCACTTATATTCATTTTGGCAGTGCCTTGTCTTCAGTGTGCATGTGTTTGCACACACTTGTTTGTGTGTGTGGTTGTGTGTGTAAGCACTGACATACAAATGTCAAGGGAGGGGATGAGCATATGTTCACAAGTTTGTATTAAATACTACTGTACTTCAAACATTTAAACCATCTCTGGGAATTGCCATGATACAGGTGTACAATATGCTCACACACACTTTCCAAATACAGTATTTATTCTGGAAATTAAATGTGGCTCTTACTTGCCTATTTCCTGAAGAGAATTTTTTTTTCTCATGACTTATTCCAATGCTCTATATGATGTACATGTACGATTGTATCTTTGTCACTTCAGCTCACAATGTGGAGGAAAGCATTTTCTTCATGAATGCACGCTTGAAAAGTCTGATTACAAATGATACCCAGAGTTACATTGTAAATCTGTTTACAAGCAATGCCAAAGAAACAAATTTATCACCCCACTGCTGAGCTCTCCCAAATCCCCAGAAGACCCTAATCTACAAAATTACGCAATTTATGCTTAATTAAACAAGATACTGAAAGAGTTAACACTGAGATCTGGCAGTCATGCTTTTGTAATTTATTCTTCATTAATATTTACCCATCTTTAAAAAATAAATTCTATTTGTTCAAAGCTACAATCATTTGACTGGATTACATACCAATTCATACCCTGTATACAGAGTGCGCAAGAACTTTTATATTAAAATTACTTTGTAGTCTTCATTCTACTACATATTGTATGTTACAATGTATAATATCATACTGCAACATCAGAATTAGGTCACAATTCTTTTTTTTTTCTAGATTATGGCCTCCATTTGCAATTAAACTACAATACCTTTCACGTTTGTTGATGTATTGTAGTATTTTCCCTGACTATGCAGGCTACTACTTGTATTTTCCTGCACAACACATGAAACAATTGCTCTGAGACAAATCATTTAGCATCACACCATTGAGGATTTTCAGCATGAAAAAGCATGGTAACCTGGTAAGACAAAAGCTAGCCTGATATACATGTAGAGTTTATTTTAGGAGGTTGATTTGAAAAAGAAGAAGTCTCACATCACAGACTGAAGTGTTCATAAAACAAACATATAATTATGCACTTCATGTTCACAAGTCTATAAAATGAATTACAATGAATGCCTGACAAAACAAAGAAAAAGGAGCAAGTACAGTAATGTGAAACTGCTGTAGAGCAATGATCGTCAGCCATCCATCTAGGATACTTTTTATATCAAGGACGAAGCAACCCCACATTGTGTCTTGGGAAGCTACTGAACACCAGTCGCTGAGAGCCCGTCGGCATTAAAGCGCCTTCATGGCCAGGCAAGTTTCATATCCGAGCCAGATAAGTATCTCTCCTATCCTTGTATTCATAATGGAGGGAAGAGGAGCTTGTCTTCCTGTAACCACAGGACAGGAGGATTTTTTAGCATTCTTGCTGCAGTGCTCCAGGCATGAACTCATCTACCCTGTACCATGTGTGTCTGAGTGAGAGTGTGCATTCCAGTACAGTGTGCCTGTGTGCATGATGGTGTTCTGTTGTATGTGTGTGCGTGTGAGTGTGTGTGTGTCAAAGGGGGGTGGGGTGGTTTGGAAGAGATGGAAAAGTGGTTCATCTTCATCATGTAATATTCCCTTACATGTTAGCAATCAGAATAAGATGTGGTGTGACACTACAGTTCACTTCCATCAAGAGGGCCTGATACTCCCACGCATCCCATTCTTGATGGCAAAGGGGGGGGGGGGGGGGGGGGGGGGCACACTGTTCAACGCACTGTCTCCTGAGCATTAAACACATGATACTTGTGCACAGTTTCCCCAAACAGGAAATGCCAAAAGTGGGCGCCACATGCAATGCGTCGCCAGAATACAGCAGCCTCCATGCAATTATGAAGATTTCTGGCATTTGTGGCATGACATGTTTTGTTAAAGATACAGTACAATATCTGTACAGACTACGTACAGTATCTTTAATCTCCCACCTTGTGCATACAGTACTGTAGGAGGGAGTGTGGCCCCTCAGACGGTGAAGAGCTGTTGCAATTTCAAGATACAAATTGTGTGATCTGGTGCATATCAAATATATGACATTTTGCTTGTCCTAAGACTAAAAAAGAAACAACTTTTTTTTTCCTTAAAATGTGATGTGGTTGGAAATCTATGTTTTGCTTGTTTTGGGTTTTTCTTTCTTTTCTTTGATGTAGGAGAAAAAGCTTGTCAGACCTTTGAGCGTGAGAATGACACCTGAGACATGAGTCCCACACCTATTGACTGAGACTTCATACAAGTGTACGCCTTTGCTCAAGACTGATTTTAAACTGAAGTGTCCTAAGGAAAGCATTTTTACTACATGAATAATATTTTGACTTGAATAGAGTGCGTTCATGCTCAATTTGCTTATTCAAAATGCCATTCACGAGCCGTGGTACCGTTTATGCTCAATCTTTTTGAGTTCATGAAAGTGTTTGTGGTTGCTATGCATGTTGACATTTAAGCAGGCAAGTCAAATTGGGGCACACATTTTTCTCTGAAGTTCTGAATTGAATGTGTGCATTGTTCATGATTCTATTGGCTATGTGTTTAGCACATAGCGTAACAATGTAGGTCTAGTATCAATACATTCTTTTTCATCTTAATGTAATTTTGATTATTCACTAACTAGTTGTAGTACTACAGTGTGGGCTTCAGACAAAGACAAGAAATACAAGTATTCATTTTGTTGACAACGCTGACGAAATAATAAATTGCATTGTAGCAAGCTGTAAAAAAATGCATAATTTATAATATGTCTCTGTTTGTACATTGTACGTACAGTTCAACCTACAGTGTAGGGAGCTCGAGCTACACCTGTACATGTAGAAAGCACACATGCACAATATTTTATGTGCAAATACAATGTACCTATCGTTACTGCAAACAATGTGCAATATTTGAAAGGGTACATGTAGCTGGCCAGGCTGTGAGCATTTTCATGTGAATCAGAAAGGCGTTGAGATGACAAATTTTGTTTTTGTGTGTGATTTGAGTTTATGTTTCCCATATAAAGGTGGATAGAGAGAAATGCCAGAATCAGCATTTTGAAAAGCTGTTTGTATCAAGGTGAATAGGCAGGCAACACATTTTGACAAATTATGAAACACACAATGGGGCACTTGGCCTAATGTTATCAAACATCTAGCTCAAAATCCAATACCACAGGACATGTTGGCATTGATATGTGTACATTAATGTAACTACAATGTAATTTTCCCAAGTTGTATCCTGCCCTACCAAGTAACCACTATCTATTCTAAAAGCATTTGAGACATATGCCAATCTACGCGGCATAGTGTCATCAGCCCGAGCTCCTGCGATCCCGTAAATCTCTACAATGCATGGGGCACACAGCATTTGAGCGACCATCAAGCATTGTACAGCCATCCCAAGTCAAACACCAGCACACAGTTAGGCAGACCTTTTTTTGTGCGCAAAAACACATCCTCCACACAATCCCCGCTCCTCGGATAATGCTGCACGCAGCTAGGCTCTCGCAAATGGGGCAACTTGATTACGGGCGCCGTTATAGCATTGAGGAATCCTAGCCTGTAGATGGATATTGATCCAAGAGTATCGTCATCCTAGACGACTATTCTTTACATTACTACACTCCTTCCATTACATGCATGATGGAGCAAACCATTCTGCTGAGAACAAACAACCCTGTATTGATGTCAATGCAAACTGTTCTACACGGGAATAAGTAACTGCACAGTGTGTTTGATGTCCATCACCCAAGTGCTGTGAAATTCCCTCGTTATGAAAGAAAGAGTTGTGTTACATTACAACATACTTGGCAGCAAATCCTTCACTTACAGTATGCTACGCATGTCTTGTCACTTCTTTATATACATGCAGATGTTTTGACATTCCTGTTTTTCCCATCTTCTTCCTAAATTCCTTTTTTTACATTCTGTACTGTATTTTGTTGTTGTTGTTTTTTAAGGTTTTACCATATACTCTACAAATTTTCGTGTAATTCATAATGTCTAGGGATATCTGAACCTGGCCACAGAGTACAATGTACAATGTACAAGCATTTGAGGTTACAAATTTTGTGTAGAATGTGGGATGTTCAATTTCTCTTTAAAGATGAAAAAAAAAAGACTGCATTAAGGTGTCGAGTACCTTACATGAATTATCTGGAATGTTCCTTGCTTTTCAATTGAAAGACAAATTCATTACAGGTTGCCCATTCTACAGCAGCATGATACCATTTTAAGCCAATTGATATTTTTAAATGCCTAAATAACTGAAGCCTGCAACATCTTTTTGAAGCTACCAGTATTCATAAATTCTTAGCACTTACCCTTACCCCAAAAACAGGAACCACTTCAGCTAGAAATCTATCTGTACCTTGCAAGTCTACATGCAAAGTCTATCAAGTACACATTTCCTTAATAATAAAAATACTAAAATCACCCTTGCCTGATAAAAAGCTATAGGAAATACTCTTCCAATCTCTTTCATCAATTGCCCTTGCTGCCCATTGCTACAATGTGTACTGTACAGTCTGTGCTGTACAACATGTACATTATGTTCTTGTACGGTATGTGACTTAATACAGACTTGTACACCTATTGTAGAGGAAATACTGTAGACTTTGCAGTACCTATAAACTGGAAATTCACACAATTTGCAAGGACATCATCCACTTTCTGTTTCAAAATTCCTTGAAGAAATTGTGTGGTCTGCAAAAGCAGGGGAAGTAAAACCTGAATAAACACAGCTGTCCCTACTCCTGAACATCTTTAGTGCTCCTATTCAATGTTGTATCATAAAAAGGTAGAACTACGGGTACTGTACTGTGTGTGTAGTTAGTACTCTTGTACGCACAGTATATGTGTGTGTGTGTGGGGGGGGGGGTACATACATGTAAATCCATGTGAATGTATGTGCCTGTAATTAAAGAAAGGGAAAATTAAACGACACACCAACAAATGAAAACTGCAATGATTGTTGCAATAAACTCAATTTAAAAATCAAGAGTCAAATGACGATGGGGAATGACAATAGTATAGCAGGAATATGAGATATTTTAAATTTCGAAGGGAATTGGTCAAGACATTTACAAAGCACACATGCATACAAGTAGGAAGTGTCTTTGCAATAATTCTATAAAAAAGAACATTCACCATTTACATGACGATTTATATGAACTGTTTATACTTTGGGCCTTTGCAGTACATGATGTACATACTGTCCTGAGTGTAAAAGTGTTTTTTCTTTAATTGTTTTTTTTTTTTTTCATATTAAAAGAATATGTATCATCCATTAAATATTGTGAAATGCATAGTAATTCCTAAGAGATGTTCAGGAGACTCGATGAGTCACGGTCAGAGCACTGAACCACTCAACATCTGCATGAATAATCATGTGCACACAGCAATGCAGGACAAGCAGAAAGCATAATGTGTGTGACTTCAACAAGTGCTTGAAAGTATTCCTTGGAATGCTACACGAGTTTGGATGCTTTTAATACAATGCAGTGTACAATGTGTGCACACTGGTACCACCTCAGTTGTTCAAGAGCATTAGATATCTCACTATACTTCTTGAGCCACAAAGCTGGTAGAAAACTACACTGTAGGTGACAATTGTCACAGAAACAAATGTTGTTTTTACAAATTAGTAAAATTGTATTTTATAATTCAATCAGAGAGGATTACCAGTAACACAAATTTTTCACTTGGATAGCGTAACAGAGTTTACTGCTATATGTTGATGTGATCGCTTGAACACTTTTTTTCAACTCGAGTTCCTCTGAAGACATTTATACTTGTGTATACGTATTGTGTACCAGTACGTTGTTACAAACTCACATTACCGGTACACACTGAAAATAACTATTGGTATTATACCAGTAACTATTATGGGAAAGTAAAAGAAAGCATGTGTTCACCGGGTCATCCAATGTTGACAGATTACCAGGTATTGTTCTGGAACAGAAGTTTAGTGCAGGAATAAAATCTCATTTTGGGATTTATCTCTTGTACTATCATATGTCATTATGGACTTTAAGTGTTCACACATTTACAAATTTGTAATGCGCCTGGCATGGGGCCAAAGCGGAATCTCTTCTAACAAAAACAGAAATGCAGGGATTTTGTCCTTTAGAAATTCACTGTCGAAGCATATTCACCTCCCTGTGAAAAAAAATGAGAGATGAGGTTATTGGAAACATGCGATGCCGTATGTTTAATCGCGCCACCATTGCCTGCATCCACCGGAATGTGGCTTCGGTATCGCAAAAGTTATATTGGATAAGGGACCACAGGGCCTAGGGGCTAAATGTCACAGCCATAATTGCTTTGGACGAGCCGTAATTACCCACTGATCACACATAATTGGATATGCTGAGATATATTGTACATGGCTGGCTGGGCAGGAAACAGGCGACCTTGAAAACACACCACGGTCAAGAACGTGATCTCTCTGACGTTCTTGACAACACACGTCTTTGTGCATCTGTGTGTGTGTTATCTTTTATCTCCAGAGGTTTGAGGTGTGTGAGATTTGCTTTCTTTTATAATTCATTCCTATTTTCCATGTCACAATGTTTGGTTAAGTGTGAGAAGGAGAGACCAAATGTGA
Organism: Diadema antillarum; assembly: GCF_040938485.1. Lineage (NCBI taxonomy): Eukaryota > Metazoa > Echinodermata > Echinoidea > Diadematoida > Diadematidae > Diadema > Diadema antillarum. The sequence continues at coordinate 1,508,340 of NW_027271067.1, read as the reverse complement.
TGGTGACAGAAGGCAGCTCCTTTGGGTAAAAGGCAATACAACTTGTGTACTGGTATGTTTTCTACTATAAAAAAAAGTAAAAAGATAATATAAGAAATGCTTCATTTGCAAGTCAGAGTCTTGTTTGAAAGTCAGTGTCACATTCATTTGTACAGTATAAACAGGTAGTAAAAGGTTTGATTGACATGACATGGCACAATTTTACATCTCATGAGCTCATAAAGAAAAGTAAAAGTACAAGGTGCCTTTACCTTTTGTGAGTGCATGCAGCCCCATTCGGACCTGAGAGAAGTTCCCGCTGCCGAGCTCGTTTCTGATTCTGTAGAAGGCGATCCTCTTGCCGAGGGTCACCTCCTTCAGGGCCCGAGGGTCATTGTTCATCTCTTCCATGAGCTTCTGGTAGGCGGTCAGCCGCCTGGCGGGCGCCACATCGTTGATGAGCGCCGGCTCCGAGCTCGAGATGGACTGGTTGAGGCTGCTCTTGCGAGTTTGCTGGCTGGTGCCCCCGTCCGACTTCCGGGGGCTACTATGGACAGACCCTGACATGGTGGCTGCAGCAGGGTCAACCATCCATTACATCCAATCTTGTTCCTACTTGTAGCCTTTCACGTGCAAACCTGAAAAACAAGAAAACAATTTAAGCACATATTTTCCATTAAAACTGATCATGACATTGAAGCATAGCAAACACTGCCAACATTTTATCACCAATTCTTATGCCTTGTTTCTGACAAACAGATAAAAAAAGAGCTTGAATCAACTGCTACAGTAGCTAACACATACATTGTATTCTTGGGAAGCTTTTGGCATGGGAGCGCAGTTTAAACAGGAAATACTGTATTCTGTGGTGTGCTGACTGAACTTTCAATAGCAGCTGATGACACAAGGCCAAGGGAGTTTTGAGGCTGCAGCAAAGGCATAGAAGTACAGTTGCCATCTATCTTAGCATTTTGCAGGTCACAACATCAATAGTGAAACAGCATGGGACATCTTTATCATTTGATTTAAATGGTAGTATGTCAGTGTTCATGCTTTAATCATAATATGGTGGTAATGGAGGGAAAAATTGCAATTGGTAAGATTAAGGTGGTGGAGATTTAATCTTCTTGAAGAATTGAAATGACTTCAAATGCATTCATTGTACAGCACTGGGTTGGTTCATCTGGAGAGACTTACACTATAAAATAGCAGACTACATGTATATCAATGTGTGTACTTCCCCTCCCCTTCTTGGCTTCAAGAAGCATTAATCATTAGGCCTACTACAGGCATGCCTCCCTCAAGCCTTCAGTAAAAGGCAGCTTTAGATCTGCAATGCTACTCCTTCAATGTGCCTATCAGGCAAAAAAAAAAAAAGTTGTACTGCACATGAAACAGCTGTTCCAAATACAGCCCACGTCGTCCAACCAAGAAGAGGCCTATCGAAGCATTAGTGTCACAAAGCGGATAGGCACATGCTTGTACCAGGGACAGGGTACACGCAGTATGGATGTGCGCTACAACCTTGTAGAAGCGTTGCTAATTATTATCATCGTTATAAAAGCTGCCTGATACCAAAACAGCACACTCATTTGCTCGTAAGCCAACAGGATCTTTTAACGCTTCATCAAAGGCATAATAATATCTCAAGGTCTCCTAGAGTAGTTGTAAGATCAAGGAGACGGTACTCAAAACCTACATTGTATGTATAAGACACACAATTGAGTTTTAATCACTGTCTGTGATCCCCATCATGCTACATGTAGTTAGCGTTTAAATACTACATTACTGGCTGTCAAACAACTAGCAGCACGTTTGACCATGAAACTCGACTATGACACTCAAAGAATTGCAGTGGTTATCTCTCGAAGTTCGACACAGAACTACAGTGCAGCAATCAATAGACAGTTTCATGATGCAGCAGAGTGTAATCTTCCACCGCAGAAGAAATATGAGGCAAAGAGGAAAAATTTTCCTATCTTGTACAAATTTACACCCAATATCACCAAATCTCTCTTCTTCTTCTTCTTCTTCTTCTTCTTCTTTTTTTTTTTTTTTTTTTTTTTTTTTTGGATGAAGACCTAGGCCTATGTAAAATCAAGCAGTAAAACAAACTTACCGGTACATGTCTTACAATGTACAACCGGTACATGTATGTCCTCAAGAAGTCATTCTGAGGCCTACAATATTAGACTGGACATAGAAATCGACACATTTGGGTTTAAAGGGGTCTATTCAGATTTAGTGACTTGTTATTAAAATTTAACATCATTACACTGTTCACCGTTTTCAATGCATTATTCATTTATTGAGCACATCACTGAAAAGTGATACTTCATACTTTGAATTCTGCTGCAAAAAGCAGCGCAGATCCCCTTGCAAAATAACATAAATTTATGATTCGATCAGTATAAAGTGCAAGGACTAAGGTGATTGTGGAGACTAACCATAACCAGGAAAATGAAGAAAGATCTAGAGTTCTACATTATAAGATGGCTAAGTAATTTCCAGCTTGCTGATTGGTCAAAGGGTACCACGTGATCATTCGCGAAAAGTGTCTATCTCTACACGCCCGTGGGATTTTCGCGCGCCCAAATTGTCCAATCCACGGTTGAAATTTTCGCTGTGTTCAAATTTTCGCGCATTTCGCGCAACCAGAAACTGGCGCGAAAATAAAAGCACGCGAATATTTTTGCTTGCCATATGTGCCTGTGCGTGATGTCTTGATTCCGCGGAATTAAAAACACGCAAAACTCTTCTAACCCGGCCAAACGCGAAAAATTAGTCACGCAAAAATATCCACTTTTACAGTATTCAACACAAGCTGGGATAATCTCGGAGAAAGCCTACTCTGGACCATTTTCCAACGGTAAGTACAATTTCAAAATCTTTGATATTTGATTTATTTCATTATTTCTTTCTCATACAAGGTATATTCACGTCGCGTTTGAAATTACTTTATAGCCATCTTACAAAAGGAATAACGCATTTTCCTGTCGTTGTTCAGCGATATGCAGTGCACTCGAGGTTTCTTCTTCGCATGCACACTCCACACTCGCCTCCGGCTCGTGTGGAGTGTGCATGCTCAGAAGAAACCTCTCGTGCACTGCATACTCGTTAAAACAACTCTGCGGAATGCGTTTAAATATGCCTATATTGTGTGCATTTACATACAATAGATCTATATATTTTGTTCAGTCTATAGAACCTTAATTATCAATGTCATATTGTTTGTAACAATCACATAGATCCCTAACGTTAGGTCTAACAATGTTACAAAGTTGCAAAGTGTACAATTGTACCGGTAGGTCATGTGCTGTGGTCTATGTTCCTTAAAAATGGGAACAGAGATAAGTTTGGCAGATCTTTAGGGACTAGAATCTAGTACTGGTAGTAGTAGACCTAGATGCTGAATGCTGTAATGGTTACAAGTTTCAACCACTATCTGGCACTAACGTTTCATAGTGTTCTAGTCAGAAATCAAAAGAATCCTACATGAAGACAACACTCAATTCACTTACTCAGTCCCACAGCACAGTGTTCCATGAATCAAGATCCAAGAAATGTCACAGAACATTACAAAATAAAATTCTCATCGAAAAGATGTCAAATCAAATGTGTAACGTTAGAAATCCGTGTGGAATGGGTAAACCGGTAAACCAATTATATTTCCAGTGGACTAGTAGGAGACCACGAATACATCCACAGATTCTGAGCAAGCACCACAATGTAGCTGTAACTTTAGACAGGTAGACATTAGGCTTCACATCCTTGTTCTTCGATGCACGTACCCGGCCCTGTTACTGGGGTACACAACACGAGAGTGGAGCCCAGGGTACCGCGCCAGAGATCACCCTAGCTTTACGTGTGTTGCTGCCATACACAAGCTCACTCCATTCAGAGGTCTCCAAGGCGACAGGGAGACGGGACAATACAATGTAAATACCCATTATAACACAGATTTAGACAGCTTCGAGTCCACAGTATTCTCTGATATACATACACAATTCTCTAAAATGAAGGTTTGGCTCACCGACACAAGTGCTCCATCCCAAAATGTGACATCTAGGAGCCGGTTACCACGGAAATCCCAGCATTTTGAGTGAAAGTGGATTCGTGGTGTTCACTACCCACACTCTCGATATCGCATGGACGTACTGTCCGCGTTACGTGCTGTGTAAACGTACGTACACACACGTACACACTATCTATGGAGTCGATTGCGCATAAGAGCCGAACACTCACCGAGTATAGCGCCATCTTTAGTTCGCATCTCTACACTGTCGTCCGCTTTCATAGATGCAGGCAGTTATCCTTGATTAAGGGGGTGTCATCATCACCTTATTGCCTACAAACTACTGTAAAACACTTTGATTTATCAAATAGATTAACTTTATGTATTCTGAGCTGTTTCAGTGGAAGCCCAAACAAAGAAATATATTAAAATGCCACAATCATTCTAAGTTGTGTGGTACTGATGATTCTACTATGTACTTATAAGATCTAGTACCACAAGCACATAATAAGAAAACAAATTGTATAGTTAAGGAGGGGGGGGGGTGTTAGAGGAGGAAGTGGGGTAGAGGAGGGGGTAGGAGGTATAGGGGGAGAGATTTGACAGAATAGATCAACATAAACCAGCAGAGCTTGTATGGGATGGACATTTCCAATTGACTTGTGTGCATTGCGTGCATTCTCTACAGGGCTCACACGGGTATTATTCCCCAGAGAGACGTGTGTTAAAATTCAAAATTCAAAAAATTCTGTAAAATAGCTGGGAGAAATGAGGTGTTTCATCTTCTCTAACCTGAATAAGTAAGCTATACCCTTTCATCCATCAAATTCCCAAGGCGGGTTCTTCGGCTCAAACTCTGTCCAAGGGTCCGCAAAGCCACACTACGAGTTCTTTTCACTCAAAAAAATCACCTATTTTCTGTACATGCACCCAATGAAACATAGTCCCTTCAAATCCCATGAGAAAAGCTTTCATCTTCCAACCAAAATGCAGTTTATAGAGGACTTCATACTCAATATCTGCAGCTATTTAGTTTGGGGTTGTTTTTTTCTTTGCCAAACCGCATTTTTGATTTACTTTTCAATTTCAATTTCAATTTATTTTCATTTTTCTCGATGAAAAAATACATCAAATATAACAAAATTGAATGAAATACATCATATCCAGCTGGAGACATACATAAAATATTACAAATATATAAAACACATAGTGGTCGATCTATGAAGTTTGGAATCTGTGAATGAATGCTAAAGAAATATGAAGGAACCTATACTTAAAAGCGAGCTTGTTGAGCGTAGGTCCCAGTTAAAGTCGAGTTAAAGATTAAGACGGGGAGCACGGGTACAAAAATGACCGAAACATAGAGGAAAGCAAAAAATAAAAAGTGCAATTTTACAGTTATATAACGAATTCTTCTCTAATGCAGGATTTTCAATTACTTTTGTGAAGGGGTCTGGTACATTCCCTCTCGGTACTGTCTCGGTACTCCTCTCGGTACTGTCTCGCGTCTTACAGTGTATACACGTGTGGGTAATTGAATGTGTGTACGAACGTGTTGTCCTTGTCATATTTTCCCGGTACACGTGGTTCAGTGAACAGTGTCCGGGCACCAGCATTGGTATTCTATATTTTTGTTTCCCAACCGGTGTATCTCAAAATAATTACATGTATATTGTTATAGAATAGTATATCATTTACTCATTATTTATCTAGTGATCCACGTCGGACAAGCTTTGCTTTTTAGTGGATCACTATTTTCCATAATCGAATTTATTTTCCGCTCGCCCACGAAGTATTTGTACAGTGTTTTTCCTAATTATTGTACATATATGTTGTTCTATGGATAATTGTCTCGTATATGATATTACATGAATCTTTTGCAAACGTTTGAAAAATATTATTTCATCACATGTATACTTTGTACTATGTTTTTGATTTTCGATGATTGGAAATAAACTATGATTGATTGATTGATTGATTGGAAAAAAAAATCCATTTTATTTACAGGTGTGAGCCCTGCAGCAGGGCTAGTGTTTCCAAGTTTCAGTTCTTCATGCTCTCTCCTGCCTCTATAGAGTCAGTATTTTTGTCCCATAATGATAGTGATGCCTCATCTCCCACCTCTTTCCCTCTCTCTCCGAGAGAGGGCGTTGCTCGCTAGCTGCATGTCGGGCAAACTTGACTTCAATCTGCGCTTCACAGCGACACGTGTATGTTTATGAAGTCGCAGTTGCATGTACCACTTTGCCCTTTTTGGCTACATGAGTAACGAGTTGTGAGAATTTCCGTGTATAACAATGAAGCATAAACTACAGAGGCCCGGGATTTCCTTTAAAAAAAAAATAGTCAACAACAACAAAACGCAACTTTCCAAATATTGTAACATACTGTATGAAAATTGCAGTCACCTTAAGCCTAGGAACAATTAACTATTCGATGCTCGTTTTTTTTCACACAGTGCATATTGACAATTCTTTCATTTTCGTTACTTCTGCAACAACTGCAATGTATTGATACTGTTAGTTTTTCCCATTACTGTTGTTTTCTTTGTACAAATTTACATGCATTGTTTCTGTCACTCAAGAAAGTGAGATTTATGTTTATATTACTTTATTTTGGAAAAACGAATAAATGCGAACTTGAACTTGAACTTGAACTATAGCAGGAGATTCTCTGATTCAAACATCCAACGAAATTCGGAAGGTTCAACATTCCGAAGGTTCGTTCAGTTTTATTCTGAAAACGAAATAAGGTTCGTTGTTTCAAAAGTATTTACGTGAATCCGAAAATGGAATAAGTTTGCTGGTTCTAAAATGAAATAAGGTTCGTTATTCCCAAAATGAAATAAGATTTGTCATTCCGAAAAAAAAAATGAAATAAACTTTGTTAGTGGCAAAACACGGTGTTTATCGATATATGATTTCTGATTCATCAGCCAGTAATGATTATGATCAATAACGTGTATCAACAAAATCTGCTCCTGCATGATTGTGAGAATCATGGAGAGAACAATTCCGTGACTCATCCAAGTCACGGGCTGCTCTAGCTGGCTGGCGAGCATTCACCCGTTATGGGCGAATGGGCGATACTCTCTAAAAAAAAAATCGAGTGAAAATATTCACTCTTAAAGGAGTGAATACAAAAACGAGCGAATTTAGAATGAAATTGGAGTGAATTTTGAGTGAAAATGTTCATTTTCACTCGTTTTAGAGTGACGTCAAGGATCACTCCAAAATCTTCGAGTGATCCCTGAGGTCACTCCAAAATGAGTGAAAATGAACATTTTCACTCAAAATTCACTCCAATTTCACTCTGAATTCGCTCTTTTTTGTATTCACTCTTTTAAGAGTGAATATTTTCACTCGATTTTTTAGAGAGTATGTTGACCTGTCTTTGTTGTTTATGCGTCGAGTAATATTTGCCGGATCACCTATTATACTTGTATGTTTGTGAAAGTTTGCGTAGGGGTCTCCCAAGGGAAGGATTTTCATCCGATTATCATACACTGCTTCACGGACTCCTCTTTCAAACCATTCTGGTTTCCTTGTCGATGAGGCCTGCCAACACTCTTCGACAGAAACTGGTTAACCCAAAATACAAAATTCCAAAACACAAACGCCTCTATACGTATCTCATTCTTTAATATGTAATTCAGTTATAATCATAGGGTCTGTACATGGACTTTTATTCCTAGAGAAATTAAAGCGTTAAAAACCAACAATAATTTTATTTTTAATTACAAACAGTTTTTAATTGAAGATTGTTGAAATAACTAAATCAAGACATGCTATTCGTATTGTTATCATTCATCTTCGTAAAGTTTCTTTAGTAACGTTTGCTTTAAATTGTCCTGTCTTGTCAACTTAACTAATATCTTATATCAACATGAATTCCATGAATATCTATATTCTGTTAAAGGTATGCATGTTAATTTATAACACATGGGTCAGATCAGGGAGGTGAGAGTGGTCAGATATTAACAAAGGGCTTTTTCCTCACTTGCTGTTTCCCCATCAATTGCATTGTCTTTGCTAATGCTCATATACCATCACATTATTTCATAATTACATTTTGTATATGATCTAAGAACTTGTTTATATTTCATTTTGAACCTTCTTTTGTATTGTATACTCTGTATATTTTGAATGATTGATAAAACTAAACTATCAACTGACACTAAAATTTACACAACATCGACCTGACAGCAATTAAGTGCTCATCAAAGCCTACTTTGTACCTTATTCGATAATATCAATAGAGAGAGAAATAATTATCTCGAGCTTGTTGATGCATTCAGTGCAAGATAATGAAGTGTTAGTCACGTTAATTGACGGACCTTTTTGATCACCTAGTCTACAAAAGTTCATTCTTTTTTCAACATGAACTCCATGAATTGTTACAAGTCAGACAAGATTAATATGCATCATGTCACTCTGAAAACGAGGGAAGTGCCAAACCAACCGAGCGGGGAAAAAAAGGAATATAATTTGTAGAAAATACTAATGTGTATAGGAGGCTAATTACGAACTGACTTGTACGCTATTATCGCGTACCGATCCGTATGCCAGTTTTGAATAAATTAGTTGCCAACACATAAACATGCACTCTGTCATGGTGGAAATTCATCACAAAGCATTGATTCTACTGTAAGATTTCAATTTAATATGTTGTTCTTTTGTTAGGCAGATCAGCAGACAGCACACAAGTGCTTTTGAGTATAATTGCTTCTTAACTTTTCACCAGCTATGTATCTTGATCGTCATTAATTTCTCTATCATTCATATGCAATGTGCACTGCATGTTGATATAATTATGTGTCCCTGTTTGCTGTCTTGTCTTGTCTGTATAACTACGTCCGATTTAGATAGATGTAAAGCTATCAAAAAGCATTAATATAGGTATTATACATGAATCATGACTCTCCCCTTCCCATTTGAGTGTATCATTTCATTAACTGCATATCGTCAATCCATCTATTACACACACACACACACACACACACACACACACACACACACACACACACACACATTATATTTAAGATACACGGCAAAAAAGAAAGAAAGAAAAGAAAGTAAACACTTTTCAAGTTCATGATATTCCTCATATAGATTATTTGGCTAAAAGTCAATGTATCATAATAAATACCATCATTATGAAAGGTAATTGGGGTCATCCCGCTAGACCGACACCATACTATAGGTAAATACAGCCCACGAGTTCGACATTGAAAACAGGTCCATGAGTCATAGAGCCCATGAGTTCGACACTAGGCAAATAAAGCCCTCGAGTTCGACACCATACTATAGGTAAATACAGCCCACGAGTTCGACAGATAAACACGGGGGCATAATGTGTCGGTCTCGTGGGCCTTGTAATAGCTCAGTGTCGAACTAATGGGCTGTATGACTCGTGAGCTGTATAACTCATGGGCTGTAATCCTATGACTTGTGAGCTGTATGACTCGTGGCCGATGTCAGTCTCGTGACATGCAATCTTGTAGGTCAATAAAAAGGGAAATTCTACGCATGAGTGAACACCTATGTTTTCTCTTCCAAGGCATAAGAGTAAAAATGGCAAAAAATGAATAAGTTTTCATTCATGCGCAAGTGCTCTTCCATGTAACAATAAGAACAAAAGACAAATTTAACACACAAAAAAAGCATGAATTACATTGCAAACATAAGTCTATGATTTCTAATATCTTTCAAGCCCGAAAGATCGATAAAGGATAAAAATGATGGATCAAAATGAAGAATCTTCTGTCAAATCCAAATTCAAATGACATAAGAAAAGCAATATCAACAAAAATGGTAGGAATTTTTATTGGTTTCTCAAATAAGAATCAATTTTCAATAAAATTAGAAGAATTAAACAAAGATATTCTGTTCATTTATCAACACTGTTTGAGTTGAAGTTGAGTTGAAATAAAATTCTTATTTCCCCCTTTGGTTTCCCACTTTGATATTATTTGACTTTATAAAGACTATAGAGAATGGAAACTTATTTTTGATATTCCATTCATGTCTCTCATTGTGTTACACTGGTCTTTTGTTATCATTGTCATCTTGAAGGGCATTTGCAAATGAAAGAGAACATGTCCATTTTTGCAATTTTCACTTTTGTGCCTTGGCGGACATAAACGAATGTGTTCACTCATGTGTAAAGTTTCCCTTATATTGACCTACTAGGTTGATAACCAATTAAATCATCTTTAATATGGTATACAATACATTTATTTTTATGTTTACTTCCTTTTCTGCCGAGTGTATATAAGCCTGTCTATAGCAGCCACCAAAGGAGATAAATAATGCAGACAGGTGGCCGCTAAGGCAAGTTTGACTGTATGATAATTATATATCTGTAATATATATATATACACATATATATACATATATATATATATATATATATATATATATATATGAAGAGTTTGTTCGCAAAAACTGGTAAGTCCATATTTGCCAAATGGAGATATTTGCGATTAAAGGTCAAGAAAAATAAGGAGAATAATAAGAAAATATTTGCTTCTTTTGACCATAACTTCAAAAATGTACCTTTATATGTAGTGACCAATATATCATTTAAAAGGTATTCTTTTGCACTTTATGATAGAGACCGTACTTCAAAATCTTCAAAAATGGACTTATCGGTTTATGCGAACAAACTCTTCATATATATATATATATATATATTATCATTATTATTACTATTATTATTATTATTGTTGTTGTTGTTGTTATTATTATTATTGTTGATTGTTATTGTTATTATTATCATCATTATATATTACATACACTTTGTGAAGGATATCTTCTAGAGAATTCAGGGAAGAAAAGAAGGTAGAGAAGGTAGGGTATAGAACAGCAACATTGACATTCACACAGGTACATGTCTAGAGATGCATGGGTGCTTTATTGTGACTCCAAGTTTCACGCTACCTAAACGTGGCGTGACCATCAGGCAATTGATGAAATAACATTTGATATCAGAATACATAGATTCAGTACCATGGCGCAATGTAGTGGGAAGCACACACCATTTTTTATCCTATCGATTGCTAGTCATATTTATGCAACGCATCTAATTTACATAGAGATCAGTGCAAAAAGATGGTGCACATGTTACTATGCAAGGTGATTGGAAAGGATGAGGTTCAGCAGGTTAAATGAACTAATACTAACACACTTTGAGGAAAATTGATATAAAATTCAGTTTGATACATATATATTCACGAATGTACTATCGATTTCTAATACATTGGAATGGGAAATGAAAACAATCCTCTGTGGACTTTTTTTTTTCAATGAATAATGATATTTACTGTTTAACATAATATATGACTATTGATAATGTAAGGCAATACAAGTTTTTCTCCAAAATTCCTTCATAGGCATAGGCATAGGTAATAACTTCATCGTGTTCACTTTAGGCATTCTACTTGTATTCTTTTTTTCCTCATTTCTGTCCTTCTTATCGTCATTCGTTCTTTCCAAGAACTGTAAGGAGCTGGAATTCCCTGTTGTCAGAAATTGTTTCAGCGCCATCTGTAGGATCATTCCATAACCGACTAATGGTTGATCACAGTGGCTAGTTATTTTCTTCAATTTTGTTATGTACTTGTACATACGTAAATATCTGTAAATAAACTGCATTATAATGTAAATAGCACAGTCTGCAAGAATCTTCAGCCTATTGAAGGAGGCAGACTTAATCTGAAGAAGAAGAAGAAGAAGAAGAAGAAGAAGAAAACTTAACAAGAAATGGATCATCACTATATTCAGACCTGTAAAGGCTTGTTTGCATCTGGTCCTACTCAAATTCACATATTTCTCTCGTCCTTTGGTACGTATGTAAGTAGGCACACAGGACACAGTGGCCTGAATTCACAAAGGTGGTACATGTACAATTGACAGAGGCGGATCCAGGAATTCCGTAAAGAGGGGGCGCGTTTACAAAAAAAGGGGGGCGCACGCACCCCTCCCCCCATTTTTTCTTTTTATTTCGTTTGTTTCAACAAAAAATAAACGGGGGGGGGGGGGGGGGGGGGGCGTGCGCCAGTTGCGGTCCTCCCTGGATCCGCCCCTGATTGAAACCATGGTTTAAACCATGGACAAGTTGTATGGAGCGCCGAATGTCGCATGGCCTATTTTGTTACGAAATCAGTCATTTCGTCGACGAAATGATAATTTCATGACAACATTTAGTTGACGAAACGATTATTTCGTTGATGAAACGGTCAATGTGTCGACGAAATGACTGATTTTGTAACGAAATAGGCCATTTATATGACACTTGGCACTCCATACAAATTGTCCATGGTTTAAAACCATGGTTTCATACGTGTACCACCTTCGTGAATTCGGCCCAGTGTGTGCAAGTGTTGCTCTTCAAGTGGAAAACACACTCGACGTTTTGTCCCATTCTCTTTTTTTGCCTCATTCTATTTTTTTTTGGCATACTGTGTATATTCTAGCCAAGGTATATTAGACACAGCACAGTGAATCAACTTTGGCACCCTTGAATCATGATCTAACTTTAGCTTTGTAACATTTTCAATGTTGTGCATTTGAAAGACACCTTGGCCTTCACATTTTGAGTTTTTTTAAATCAGTGTGGACAAGATTTTCTAGGGAAAACACAACTTTCTGGAGAAAGTTGGATTTGAAGACGCAGCACCAACACATATATGTGGTAACACTTTAACATGTCAATATAGAACAGGAATTTGACAGTACTTGTACAGTTGTACCTACGAAAAAACAAGGCTCATTATTAAGTAAGCAAAGGCAAGAAATATGGTATAAAGCGGGATACAATATTCCATGACACACGATAGCAATGCATTACTCTGAAGCTATATAATCTACATTCACATTTACACTGGTGAATTTCATGAAATGGTTCTAGATATTTAAGAAGAAAAAAAAGTTTCTCACACTAGTTTCAGGAATTTCTATCTGTACATAGCTTATATACATACAAAGAGTCTATTCACATTTCACAGAGCTACCAAGTCTCACGCATTGTGAGTGAGACTCAAGCATTTAGGGTCTGTCTCACGATCTCACGCATGACACCCATTTTTCTCACGCATTTGGAGCATAGCTTAAAGGATTAAAGTGAGAGTTGCAATTTAAGGCATATTTCCCTTTTGTCTTTCAAAATATGTCAAAAATAGTCACTTAAGTATGCACTAGCTTGCACCATTAAGATTTGAAAAAGCTCCCTACCGTTGGAGGGCGGACACCCCCCTCCCACACCTTCCCCTCGCCCAGTCGCTTCCATAGAGATATATTAGTATACATCTCTATGGTTGCTTCGCTCCCTCGCTCACGCACATGCGCGCGCGCAGAGACGCTGAGTCATAAAAATCTCACTCATAAAAATTTTTTGAACTTGACATCTATGATTTCATAAAGTGAGCAAATAGGGCAAGAAAGAAAGCTTCTGTTAATGGGCTTAAGACATAAAAAGGTAACTCCTAAGAATCACATTTCATCATTCATGTCACTGCAGAGTGCAGCAACAACAGTTTACATAAGGCATGTGAACATCGAGTGAAAACTATAAAAATGACATAAAATATAGATATAGCACATACGAAATATTTTGAGTAAATTCACACATAGAATGATGAAAAATTATTGAGAGAGAGAGAGAGAGAGAGAGAAAAGCAAAGAAAAAGAACTGTCTATACAATGAAGGAGCCAGCAAACACACATGATGATTACCAAAGCTTTTTTCATACGTACTGTATAAAGGTATAAAGTTTGATCTTGTGCGCACTTGAGGGACTCTGCATACCACAAATACGCATAATCTTGTTACTTTAATTGAGCATTCCTTCAAGAAGTCTTGCAGAGAGTTATGGTCATACCGTTGCAGCCCTCAGTACCATCACATCAACTACATGATTCTAAATTACCTGTAGGTGGTTGTGTGTTGTTGTTGTTTTTTTGTTTTTTGCACTCACACTACAGCTAGTACACTCAAACGCTCATATAATTTTTGACTGAAGAAAGACATATACACTTGGGACAATTGTAATTACTACTGTACACATTCATGCAAGGCCTGTTAGGTAGTGCGTTATGTTGGCAAAGTACTGATGATGGGACAGAAAATTCAAGCATGATATACATTTCACTCTCTTTAAAGCATTTCAGGATGCACAAAATTAGCAGATAAAAATTTGACTGACATATATAAAATTTGAGACTGCACAGAGATGAGCACACCTGGAAAAGTGGTGCTACCACTCATCATTACACACATGACACTTTGGCTAGAATTCACGAAGGTGAATAATTTAAACCATTGTTCATACAAATTTCTTCTGTGTAAATATGATTAACAGACTATGTACGCCAATAGATGTCCCAGAGACTCCAACCCAAAGCACCTTCTGATCCGGAGATTCTCCCGCCTGAAACCCCTGGCAAACGGGAGACTCCAACTTGATGTGCGCGAAGTTCCTTGTTGTCGGGGTCCAGCTTTAGGGTTCTAGATGTTATCTCGTGATCTCTAAGGCTTATTTTTCAACATACGATGACACTAAGTAAGAAATCATTTCAAACGGGAGAAATTAAATCTCAGGCAGGAGAACAGGAGATTTTGCAAAAATGGGCTTTCTGCGGGAGATCTCCAGTCGAAAACGGGAGAGTTGGAGTCTCTGATGTCCAGTAACAAACGCGAGCTGATATGCACATGTCAAAGGTATGTCTACTTCATTGTTTATTTTGGAGTATGGTCTAAATTTGTACCATGGTCTTAAAGTTAAAACAACCTTCGTGAATTCGGGCCCATCTTTCTCATTCCACAACATCTAAAGAGAGGGCAAGTTAAGATATTTACAACAGGCAATATGACCTGAAGCATCACAACTACAATTATAATATCAGTCAAAGTGATGCAAGATCGTATCTTTAAAGTACACGTAACAATACTTGACTGAATTCCAATACAGTTACGTACTTAATTGGCACAAATGACAACGTGACAAATACAAAATATGAAGTACCATGACACACATTCGATCTTTAGTGTCCCACTTTACAATGTTTGAAGAAGGCGCAGTTTTCAGTATTTACAGCAACCAAACATGACAAATTACACAATGAGGAAAGCTGCTTTATATGGTCAAATTACAGCACTGAACATGTTCCCACTTACCAAATGATGAACTTTGAGGCAATGTGCACCGACACCTTGTATTTTTGCAAAATTTTTGTAAAATTTTAATCTATACAATCAATGCTAAGTATTGTTAAATACACAAAATGTGAACAATAGTTACAATAAAAATGTTTCCAGACTAAACTGTCAACAGTTATGGTTTATTGCAAAAAATACTGACATTTCCTTATATTTTAAGCTTCACTGCAAACAATTTATATGGTAGGATGTTTTGTGATACAACAGACAAACACATATGCATCAAATGTGATATCTTGAAAATGTTTAAAATCACTGCTCCCAAAGGTAAACAGGACCTTTAAGGTCCTTGCTGTTAAAAGTTTCCCATACATATAACCATAATAGATAGATATTCAATATGTACATTTCATGTATCATTAAAACCATATAAATATTATTTTTCATTGGCTAAATACCTAAGCAAAATTAAAAAAATATATATATTGTGATAGAACAAGCAGAAACCATAGGGCTGCTATCAAAGGTTCACCCTACAAAAAGCTGCAATTGCATTTGATTAACCAGAATTTTGATTAAACATCAACATTTGATTTAACATTTGATTAACAAATAAATGCTATGGAACAGAAGAAAGACAACAGACAATGCAAATAAAACAAAGGCAGCAAACATTCAAGGGTAGCTTTCAGAATGTTCAGAGTTCTATCTTAAATTATAGTTGAATTCTAAAATTTGATTTCCTATCTTTAAAGTTACATTTCAAGCTAGCTAAAGACGGAAAAAAAATTGAAGTAAATTTCTAAGGCATGAATTTAAAGGCAGGAATAAGTAAAACAAAAATCAAGTTGCACTTTTTGTAATTATAATAGTCTACCATCATGAACAAGAGCACAATTTCCCAAAATAGTACTACAACACTATGAATGAGGGACAACAACGGAATTACCATATTCACAAGAAAGGAAGAGAGGACATGATTTCTCTAACGACTTAAAATGTCTATGACCTGAATAGCTAGTTTACAAGATATTTCAACAACATTGTTTTTCAAACTAAATTTGTTATCAATGACAAATGGCAAAATTTATGTGGATTTAACAAGAGGTATTTAACACCTTTTTGTACAATGATTACCTTATATAGAATACGATACATAATGTTAACCGTTGAGGACGACTACCGAGTATACTTGGGCAAGCGTCTATAGGAAATGCATGTTGTAGCAAAATCAAACCGTCCTCAACGGGTTAAAAGTCTCATTTCTGTAATGATGTCTACTAAACAAATCTGATGAATAAATGGTTAGAATTTGAGGGACGCACTCACGTCAGAGAGATACTGCACACAAAGGTCAACCTCATTAATTTTCAGCAAATTGAATTTTATATCAATACTGAATAATTAAAGATAATATAAAGTTTTAGTACCTCAAAAGTTTCCCTGAGTTCCCTTGTCTTAGTACAATGTATGTGTTTCAGTGTTTCACTTTCAAACTGTTCATTTTCTCTTGTATCTGTCAAGTACTGTTCAGATGTGCCCAATAAAAGCTGTGGGCTTGATTGTCACATCTATAATTGACACTTTGCAATTGCATTGTTCAGAGTTGTATTAGAAAATTTGTGAGTGTGGATGGTATGGAGAATGCATTCCCCTAGGCTGTTGGGCGGGGTTCCTCGAAAGTCTGGGTGCGATCTGTGCTTGAGTGACATACCCGCTATGAGGGGGTGCCGGCATTTCATGTCTCGCGCCTAAAGTTGCATCACAATTCTCAGTCAGCTGTGGTGGAGTAATGTTGCCTGCAACAGCTGCTACCGGGGTTCTGCTGACATTTTCCTCTGGACCTTGATTTTGATCCCTCTCGCCTACAAGGGGAGTAATTTCATCATCAAATGATGCTTTCCAGTCCTTGTCCTCCTGGAGACATGATTCCAGCTCATCGCTGAATTGGTCAGATCCTGACTTCAAGCCTGCACTGGTCCTGGCATGGTCTATAACTGCATGCACTGGTGAGGCATCAGGGCTGATCTTGCTGCCACCCAAGGGTTTTCCTCCACCAGCACTGGTCACTGGGGCGATTGCTGTGTTATCCACGTACCCAGAGTCCAGAGGCAGGGCAGATGACATCACAGGAGCTGGACTGTAAGCTGCCATTTCGTTCTCCTTGGGCTGAAAAGGCACATAAGAGCTGGTAGCTGCACATGGTGGACCAAACTGATCATCAGCATCAGGAGCATCCTTGTCCACCTCTGGATTCATCCCAGTAGTACCTTGACCAGGTGTACTTTGTCCTGGAGATATGTAATGCTGGGCATCATAGCCATCAATGGTCTGTCCTCCAGAGGAAGTGGTCAACATGCCTAAGGGGCTTCCCTTCCCTAGAGAGTCCTGCATGACATTCGCTGGTAAGTATGGAGAGGTGGAGTCATTTCCTCTGGAATTCCTTGCAATCTGGGTATAGCTAATGCCATCTGTTGACATCTGAGTATATCCATCTGCTTGATGACTGGCCTCATTATCTTGAGCCAGAAGGGGCACCTTTGCAGCTCCTGAAGGTACCATGGTGACATATTCTTGAGGCAGCTTACTCTCCACTGCTACCTCCTCATCTGCTGTGGCTGCAGCAGCCAGCTGGTCAAACACCTCTGGTTCAGGTCTCGGTCTGAGGTTCACACGGTCCGTCTGGAAAATACAGCAACAAACTGACTAAATCCTGATGTACTAGCTTTTGGTTAAAACTTGCCTTCATTCTTGATTATACAAAGATATTCATGTGCATCTCAGAACTACTAAATTGGGGTGTGCCAAGAGGATTTCTCTCTCTCTGTTCTTTAAAAGTTGTCACTAAAAAACCCTGTTACAAATCCATTTACTGATGCTGACTTTTTCTCTCTTTTTCAAATTCTCTAGATTTTGAACTTCCAAATGCCCTTTGCTGTCAAACCTATTCATAATAGCCATCCAACTGAGATGAACGTTTTCAGTGGCCGTATACGGCAGGTGGCTGATATAGACAGGTGGCCACTAAGGCAGGTTTGACTGTTTTTCCTCTCGATTCATTTCTACATGGCTATCACAAGAAGACAACCAACAAAGTTAGGACAAAACCAGCCTGAAATTGAGATGCACTCACACATTAAGGAGATGAAGTCATTTCAATATAATACATGCTTTGAACAGTTACAGATTTTAAAAGATACAGACACTTGGAACTTTGGTCAATACGTAGTTTATGTATTACACACAAAAATTTGCCAACAAATATCCAATTTCCAATTTTTATTTTACCGTGCAAATTTCCATGGTGAAAGATCTGTGACTTTATCAAAATATTACTGTAAGAGATACAATATCATACTCTGAGTCACTGAAAAAAAGGAAAGTCTCAAAGATATTTTTGAACTGAACTGGGGAAGGAGGGGGGAGTGGGCAAAGGGACAGTGAGGAATAAGTAGAGCCTGGATGGAGGTTTATTTGGCAAAATATGACTGACCGTGGTAAAAATTGGCTCCGGAAACTGGTCAAAGTTGTTCTTCAGTCGCTGGTAGGAGTACGCAAACAGCACCAACAGAATGAGAACACCCAACATACCAATTACATAGAAGATGAAGAGAAAATCTGCAGCAACAAAAGAAGTACAAAAATGGGGAAAAAAATTGGACAACATCAAAGAAATAGAAATGGAATGTCACGTCATAAATATTTTGGGTAGGGATATACAAGGCGATATACAAACTGTAGAATTGTATTTGTAGTGTCCTCAGAGATGCAGTGCTGACTATGGTGTGCCTCAAGGCTCTGTCATAGGGTGTATTCGAGCGCTCTCCTAAAGTGAACTGTACCGTATTGTACCTGCGTTGCAAGAGCACTCGAACGCTCCTAAAGCGTACCATACCGTACTGTATCGAGCCAACAGTGGACAACTTCCAGATGTGCTCCAAAAGGGTACCAAAAGCGGACCAAAAGTTTGCATGTGAAGAATGTGTGTAACATGCACATACGTCATAATGCGAAGAGTTCATTCTCCTTGTTCGGGACATCTGTAAGTAGTTCAAGCATGCCAGATGAATGACCCTCTTGCTAAAAAATGCATGACCCCCTCTAAAAATAACTCATGAGGTATGCTTTCTCAACAGAGCAATCGAACGCTCCAAATCTGGCACAGTTCAGTACAGAATGCATTAGTTCAGTGTGCTTCGGTTCGCTTTAGAGCTCTTGAACACACCCATAGAGGCACTTCTCTACACACTGCACAGTGCACCTACATGTATTTCTCATATCATCAAGGCTCGCGGTCTTGAGTCAATCATTTATACTGACGACACACAGGTTATTTAGTATTCCTAGGAATACAGGGGTGGATCCAGGAATTATGTGTGTGTGTGGGGAGGCAACTAACATTTCTGGTGTCACTTCCGGGTTTCATTTCACTTCTTTCTTTTTATTTCTTTTGTTTTTAACGAAAAATAAAGGGGGGAGGGGTGTACGCTGGTTGTGCCCCCCTCTAATTCCACCACTGGTAATGAGCAATAGGCATCCATCTTGGGATTTGCTGTTTGCAGAGATATCAAGCTGTGGATCACTGAAATCTATCTTAAAGGTTCTCTGAAATACAAATGCATGTTGATTTGTGTTGATTTATGATACCCTCAACATCACTGTTGCGGTGAAATGAATACCTAGCAACAGTCCATATATTTGCATGTTTCTGTGATATTAATGTGACCAACAAAAGACATAGCGAGGTAACATGCAAGTTATGCTCAGTCGAGGGGAAGGTGCATTCCAATGTCTTTTGTTAAACATATCAGTACTGTAGCAATGATTGACAGATGAGGTCACAACAGGAATATTGGTTTGGAAGGATTTTTTTTTTTTTTTTGTGGGCGTATAGTAAACTGAAGAAAAATAGAAGAAAAATTAGTTAAAAATATATGGAATGTTCCTAGATATTCGTTTCACTGCAAAAGTGATGTTGAGGGTACCATAAATCAACACAAATCAACATGCATTTGTATTTCAGAGAATTTTTAAGCTCAACACAGCAAAGGCTGTATTCGTACCTTTCACTTGCAAATATGCTTAGTCATGTCCTACCCAGTCCCTATCAGTCTGAAAAATTAGTTAAAAATATTAGGAATGCTTCTAGATATTTGTTTCACTGCAAAAGTGATGTTGAGGGTATCATAAATCAACACAAATTAACATGCATTTGTATTTCAGAGAATTTTTAAGCTCAACACAGCAAAGGCTGTATTCGTACCTTTCACTCGCAAATATGCTTAGTCATGTCCTACCCAGTCCCTATCAGTCAGCGATACATAAGAAAATATGTCACCACCTGGCTCAAAGTCCACAAAAGGTGGCCAAATTAATTTCCACTTTTCTACATAGGCCTACACGATTAAAAGAGAAAGCTCTAAAATGACATATGATTTGTTAAAATGAGACCACCGGTGACCCAGTCAAAAAGTGATTGAAATACATTTGTAAAGGTTACGAGGTGCAGTTTCACAGAAACAGGAGAAAAGGGGATTTTAAGATTCGGGTCACTCAGACATGCTCTGCAGAAGTATCAATTTCCAAGGGACAGCAGCGCCTATTCAAAACAATATGGTCTAGAAAAACTGCTAAAATCTTCATTTCAGTTTCATTTAGAGCACCAAATTCTGACGGTAGGTGAAGAAACGATTACTTTCCCAGGTAAGACAAATGATGAATAAAGTTTGAGTCTGCCAACCTTGATGACATATTTTGGTTCATTATAAAGAATCCTAATCTGTTCCTCTTTGCAGGTTTTGACCTGGACATCACATATACCATACCCAGCACTGCATCTTCATGTTATCATGAACTACCCTCTTGACACAAAGAATCACCTCCCCTGCATTTGATGTTCAGATATGTGTGCTCTATCAGTCCAATCAGGAAACATCTGAAAAGAAAATCAAATGAAAGACTCCAGCCCCCCCCCCCCCCTCTCCAAGATCTTGGCCATTGACCGCATGATTGCAAGAAAAATTGGCACGCGCGGCAACCACAAGGTAATCTACAAAACTGAATAGGTAATTATTCCACAATTATTCAAATTTACATTTGACAAATTAATTATCCTAATTTATGCTTGAAATTATTTTTATGGCTGTAAATCTGTAAATTAAGGTCCAAAACTGCTAATTATTGGTCTAGGTACTCATTTAGGATCCTTATTGAATATACATAATTAAAAAAAAAATGACGGTATCAAATTTGTTTGCCTAAGTATCTTATTGTATTTAATACTTTTTATATATTTCATTGTTTTCAACTTTTTGATTGTTTTTTGTTTTCTATAGAAATCATCGGCAACACTATTCTGATTATAACCAAAATGAAACTAATTGATTTTAATCAGTAAAAGTACAAATAATGATAAATTTATCAATTTTGGCTAGAAAATTTGGTACATGAAATCACGTCTGTGAGCAATTCTGGGTCTGACATGCACTTACAAAATATCGCGTAACTTCAGAACCGCGTACCCTCACGTCGCAAATTTGGTCTCAAAAGTTGCATGAAAAGAAAAAAAGTCACGAACGTTGCTGCCTGAGATTTTTATGTCACAGATTTATTGTGAAAAATCCCCCCCCCCTCGTCTTTTTAGGGTTAACCAGGGAATGACATAAATTACACTGCTCCGTCTTACTTCTTGCTCCACTCTTCACTTGTACAGCTTCAACAGGATGCCTTTGTGAGACTGAAAACCCAACTTCATTGTAACCAGCTAACATGATATCATATGATTCATTTGTGCGTAGGTCTGTCGAGAAACAAAGAAAGAAGACAAACATTAGAAAATATCATGCACAGCGAGGATACATTTTATTTTTTGGAAACTTAATTTCGCCATAAATTCTTCATATGAAATCAAAGAACACAGAGACTCCAACCCAAAGCACCTTCTGATCTGGAGATTCTCCCGCCTGAAACCCCTAGCAAACGGGAGACTCCAAGTTGATGTGTGCGAAGCGCAAAGTTCCTAGGGTTCTAGATGCTCTCTGGTGCTATGTAAGGCTTATTTTTTTTCAACATACAATAGCAATAAGTAAGAAATCCTTTCCAACGGGAGACACAGAGCCAGGGCGGGAGAAATCAAATCTCAAACGGGAGAACGGGAGATTTTGCAAAAATGGGTTTTCGGCGGGAGATCTCCCGTCGAAAACGGGAGAGTTGGAGTCTCTGAGAACAGGGAAGCTAGGGATTGCATGTAACAGCAGTTTCTTTCCATATGGAGAAATAATGTCAATAATTATAATAAAGAAAGACGAACCAAACTAGAGCAATTTGACTGTCGTGCACAATCAAGTTTCATGCCTCTACTTCTCATGTAATCACTACATCTGCCATAAGAACACCATCTTTCATCTCTGTGTTGATGAAAGTTAATTGATCATGACTACCGATTGAGGATAGACCTTTATCCTTTCAGCACAAAGGAAATATTTTCCAATCCATTTCTCAGCATTCCACCCTCAGGACTACTATTGGACTTAGACCTAGGGAAACTTAACAGAAAACAGTTTTGGTAACTCATGTTGATCTTTCACTTGAACTTTTTTTTTCTTCCCTGTATTAAATTCAGGAAAATTATCGTTGAGTTTTCATTATTTTTTTTCCTTCTTACCACATAACATGAATGATGGGCAATGATAAACTAATTTTCAAAATTAAAATTTTTAGCCGAAGAAAAGTGGTCTTTGAAATTGACCTGTCATCACCCTCATGTTCATACAAATAAATGTGAATTGATTTCTACCCTGCCCACAAACATAATCATCCGATATTTTGAGCTGTGGAAATGACTGGTAATATTCTTATTTCCTTCCTTCCCACAAGTGTAGTGACATTTGAACTTGTACCACTCACTGTCACTTTATGGAAAAATCATCCATTTCAATCCTTCCTAACAAATCATACAAGCACTAGACATCCCAAGATGATGTTACAGCTCTGAAAATTGCAAATCCAGCTAAAGTTCAGAGACCTATGAACCTGAGGGTTTGACCTTGATTTATCAGCTCTTGTATATGTCACATATCATACCTCCAGGGTGCTTATACAGTTGAACCTCTCTTATCCGGCCTCCCTTTATCCGGATCTCTCTATTATACGGACGCAATCTCGCCTTGATTTTTTTTTTTTAATAATTACGGGAGGAAAGGGGGATTCCCAACTCCTTGAGAACTCCTACACAAACACACATGAATTACATATTACTTCCAACATGATTAACATACATTACATCAAATATCCTTCCAAATTACTTACCTTCAGACATTTTAACATCCCCAAACATCCCCAAATCATCGCAAGAACATGGACAGATTATGCACTCAAGTCCTCTCATATCGCATTGCCATATAGGTCCATACACAGCCGTCGATATGACTGGATAGACATGCATTGTTTCGAGTCATTGGCTGAGCAACGAATGATATTGAACACTCAAAAATTGTTCACACACAGTACACACACAAAGAGAGAGAGGGAGAGAGAGTGTGAGGAAGAGAGTAACCCAATTGCAGAGCGCTATCACTTTTTACCTTGGGCCCGGTACGGTATTTACAGGTAATCTAGCTGTCTGTTACTGAGTGTAACAATGAAAAGGTTGCAGTATACACATTACTACATGTGGTACTACAATGGGCTACATCAGCACATGTGTATATATGTACATGTATAAAGCATAGAGTCTCCCGTATCCGGCCAAATCCCTTATCTGGATGAGCCCCGGTCCCGACTTGTCCGGATACGAGAGGTTCAACTGTCTAACTTTTTTTTTTCACCACTTGCCCGGTCAAGCAAAGCAGATTTTCAAATTGCTGCAGAATCCTTGCCCGAAAATAAAGTCCAGTAATAACAAAATGATAAAGAAACTCACTATTACAAGTCAAGGGCTTAAAATGAAACACAATCGCTTGAATGAACAGCACATGTTGATTTGAGTAACAAACTTGGTTCGATTGAGAGTTGGTGTAATACTGCATTGGGGCTTCTTCACGCATATTTTACACATAAGTGATGGAAAGTTGCTGAAGTGAAATTTTAGTGTATAGCCTCAAGAAAGACTTATTATTTTGAATTTCTGTATGAACATTTTGTGGGTTTATAAGGAGGAAAAAGTAAAAAAAAAAAAAAAAATTGGCTTCAAACCAAACACTTGCCCAACTTAGACTTTCACTTGCCCCAGGCAATCAGGCAAGAGCTTATGTAGCACCCTGATACCTGGGCCACGTTTCACTAAAACATGGGAGCTATGTCAAGCCACACAATGAAAATGAAGGTGGGGACAGGTGCAGTTCAGGGCCCCATTTTATCAGTTGAAATCAACTTCATTGTATATGATCGATTTTAACTCTTCGTAAGACAAGGCCCTTATCAACTTGGGAAGGATATATTGACATTCAAAATGTACTCTAGAATGTGCAAGGTGGGGGCAAATTATTATTCGAAAATGTAAATGCCCAGCTCAAAACTCTCAAAAGGCAGGCCAAAATAATTTCTAGGTTTTTATATATAGCTGAAAAGAGTAAACCTGTAGCATTAACATAATATTTAACATGTTGAAATTGGACCATCCTAACCCAACAAAAAAGGAACTGAAATGAGAGAGTTAAGAGCTGTGGCATAATAGAAAGGGGAGAAAAGAGGCTTTGAAAGTTGGGATGACTCAGGTATACTGTGCAGAAGTATTAACGAAAACAAAGTATGGTCCATTTAAAAACAACAACAAACAAACAACAACAAAAAACATGCTAATATCTCTGTTTCGGCTTTGTGTTAACTGGTTCCTTTAATATGGGAACTAGGTTCCTGTGGCACCACCTGATATATAGGGAACCTGGTTACATCAGAAATGCATTTGGGGGCATTGGAGGCTCTTGGAGAAATAAGAACAGGTTAAGCTGGCAGATTTTGACAGTACAATATTGTCGGTAGAGTAAAGATCACTCCTTTAGATAAGACAAACATTAAAAATTTCAGTTAGTCAACAATAATGCCATATTCAAATTCATGAATAATGCCATATTTTGGTCCATTACAGAGAATCCCAATCTGCAACTTTGTGTGGATTTTTGACCTGGGTGGTCACGAATACCTTCATAGTGAAATGGTTCCATACATCAGAGGACCATTCTACTGATTCCAAAACTGTCCCTATATTCAGTTGAATTGAACTTAGGATTGATGTTTTAGCGCTTATAGTGAAATAGCTCCTTGAACTACATAGCAAGAAAATCCATTGAGCAGAGCCTCTGAAATCATGATGACATACTGTGGGATGAAGCGATGGGCAGACTGCAGACATCCCGAGAACCTGAATGTAATGCCTGGAGCACCCTTCAGAGCTGAGGCAAGAAAAGCTCATAAAGACAGGAGAAAGGGCTTTCCACGTCTATACTCTTAATATACTCTGCATACATAGTGTACATACTTTGCTTGCTCACCTGGTATTTCAAGGCTAAAGTTGTCATTATCAACCAGATTATGTTTGTATTCCTCCGACAGAGAAAGGTTATGGGCTCGTTCTGCTCCTGAGGAACGCTGTTTTGTCTTCACTTCGAAGCCCAGCAGTCCTTGATATGGTCCAGCAGTTAGCATTTCCACCTTGGGGGAAATAAAAACAAGGAAAAGTAGAAATTACGCGGTGCGTAATATATGTCCCCGCCGGAAGTAGCATTTTGTAGCAAAATGTACCATATACAGTTAAACTCACATAAGTCGATCTTCTCAGGACTGAGCAAAACACATCGACTTAGGCGATTTTCGACTTGTGTGTAAGTCGAAAAAAATCGACTGAACAACAGTTACACCACACGTACATTATGTATAGATGTACATGTATGTTGTCTACTCTGCAGCCGAGAGCTGGAGAGGTGTGCCGCAGCACGGGTCGCCCGGCAGGGCCGCGGCTAACTTTGCATGGACAGTGCATTAGTATTGGCAGTGGCGTATCTAGGGGGGGCAAGGGGGGCACGTGCCCCGGGCGCCACTCCTTGGGGGCGCAAAAAAAAAAAACGAAGAAGAAGAAAAAAAAAAGAAAAGAAGAAGAAGAAGAAGAAGAAACCCACCGGAATTAAGGGGGGGGGGGGGGCAGAAAACCAAATCAAAAAAAGATAAAAACAAAACATAACGATGACTCGGACAAAATGACAATGTTTATTGTGTTCACACAAGAATTCCATGTTATGTAAGCTGAAATATAATTTTTGGCTTGCTCGCTGCGCTCGCTCTCTAAATTTTATATAGAAGAAGAAGGTAAGAACAAAATGTGATGATGAAGCGGACAAAATGACAATGTCTATTGTGTTCACACATGTCATTTTATATTTAGCAGGCAAAATGTTTCACTGAGCAGCGGCTGCAATTTCTTTCGTTCTGAAGCGATCGCCAATTGGATCAAAAGAAGGCACCAACGCTTTCAAACATACGGGGGGGCGTAATCAAACAAGATAAGAACAAAAAGTTATGATGACGTGGAAATATACAAATTTCGGCTCCCTCGCTCGTACTAATTTAGAGTATTTCTTCAAGCCCTCATTTTGTTGGTAAAAATCGTTATCTATAAGGCCGTCACTATATCTTGATTAGAATTGTAAGATTTGATAAGCAAAAATGACAAGAGTTCCATGTTTTGTAAGCTGAAATACAACAATTTTCGGCTTGCTCGCTGCGCTCGCTCGCAAAAATTTATCAAAACAAAATGGAGATAAGAACAAAACATGATGATGATGACGCGGAAATATACAAATTTCGGCTCACTCGCTCGTACTAATTTAGAGTATTTCTTCAATTCCTTAGTTTGTTGGTAAAAATCGTTATCTATAAGGCCGTCACTATATCTTGATTAGAACTGTAAGATTTGATAAGCAAAAAATGACAAGAGTTCCATGTTTTGTAAGCTGAAATACAACAATTTTCGGCTCGCTCGCTGCGCTCGCTCACCAAAATTTATCAAAACAAAAAGGAGATAAGAACAAAACGTGATGATGACGTGGAAATATACAAATTTCGGCTCACTCGCTCGAACTAATTCAGAGTATTTTTTCAAGTCTTCAGTTTGTTGGTAAAAATCGTTATCTATAAGACCGTCACTATACATTGTATTTTGATTAGAATTGTAAGATTTGATAAGCAAAAAATGACAAGAGTTCCATGTTTTGTAAGCTGAAATACAAAAATTTTCGGCTCGCTTGCTGCGCTCGCTCCCCAAAATTTATCAAAATTAAAAAGGAGATAACAAAACGTGACAATGATGCGGAAATATACAAATTTCGGCTCACTCGCGCGTACATGGGGGGGGGGGCATTTCATGAAGCAATTTGTCAGATATTTCGTCTGACAAACTGTTAAAAGCTACTGAAATCCTTGCTTCTGATTGGCTGAAAGCAAATTTTGTCCGACAAGTTGTCAGACAAAATGCTTCATGAAATGCCCCTCTGATTTAGAATATTTTGTAAAGTGCTCAGTTTGTTGGTATAGATAAATCGTTATCTATAAGGCCGTCACTATCTTGATTAGAATTGTAAGATTTGATAAGCAAAAAATGACAAGAATTCCATGTTTTGTCAGCTAAAATACACAAATTTTCGGCTCGCTCGCTGCGCTCGCTCGCCAAAATTTGTCAAAATTCATTACATTCAAATCACCCTCAAAAGACCCCTTTTAAGGACTTGAAAAGCATACCATGTGGACTTTGCTTAAAGTCCCTACCGGGATGGGGTTGGGGTTGAACAATAGTCTTTTTCAGAAATTAGGGGCGCAATTTTCGCGCTTGCCCCGGGCGCCGTTTTCCCTAGATACGCCACTGACTGTATTGGCACAGGTCCGATTACTTTACACCCTTGTTAAACCTTGGGGAAGTGAATATGAACGATATTTGAGCAGTGATTAATTCCAGTTTACCATACCGTGGCTTGAAATGCGTGTAGAGGTGTAATTCTGATTTACCTGTGCCCGTAACTTTCCCCCTACTTTCCGCTTTGAAAACTCAGCAGCTTCATCCTTCCACTGCACAGCGCAGACTGCAAACATACACGGACTATACACAACCCAGTCGCTGTACGTACGTAGCGCTAGCGCGACAGGGCTGTACCAGCGGACCTCCAAACACGAAGAGAGTTCAACACTCGCATGCGATCGCTTTGAATTTTGATACTTTAGATCATTTTTTTGTCACCTGTCTGGTCGGGCTAGTTCTTACGTAAACAAAAACTGGCGTCTCGTGATTTTGACAGTGATTTATTGCACAATAAAATCTTATTCGACTTAGGCACAGTGAATTTAATGGTTTTTCCGTGAAAGTGTTCTTGGAATTTCATCGACTTAGGCGAGTATTCGACTTACAAAATTCGACTTGTGAGTGAATTAATACACGTAAGTCAATGGGGAAAAATCGGGACTTTTTAAAATCATCGACTTGCGCGATTATTCGACATATGCGATGTCGACTTAGGCCAGTTTAACTGTAGGTCAAAAATCAAGGTCAAAGGTCAAAATTCTGTGTAGAAGTTTTGAAGCCCTCACCTAGTGCCATCGCATAAAGCAAACGGAATCGAAATCGGGTTAGAAATGGCGAAGAAGTAGCATTTTGTAGCCAATGTACAATATAGGTCAAAAATCAAGGTCAAAGGTCAAAGAAGTCAAAGGTCAAAATTCTGTGTGGAAGTTTTGAAGCCCTCACCTAGAGCCATCACATAAAGCAAACGGAATCGAAATCAGGTTAGAAATGGCGAAGGAGTAGCATTTTGTAGCAAAATGTACAATATAGGTCAAAGGTCAAGGTCAAAGGTCACAACTGAAATTCTATGTAGAAGTTTCAAAGCTCCCATGTAGTGCTATCATATAAAGCAAACAGAATCAAAATTGGCTCATAAATGACAGAGAAGTAGCAAATTGAAGATATTTTGATCACACACGGACGCACAGACAGACAGACAGACAGACGGACGCACGGACGGACGCACGGACACACACACGTACGGAGCCCGTTTCATAGTCCCCTGCTCAAACTCGTTCGGCGGGGACAAAAAGATGCATGATCATCAATCTGAGATGGTGATTTAAATAAGTTTGGCTGCCTGAAAACTTTGGGACTTACGGATTATACCTTTTATACAACACCTTCAAAGAATGTAGCTATCCGATTGGTTGATTGCCCATCACGTGACATTTAGTTGAAAGTTCCATTGCACGCTGTGGCTGTCACCCGTGCAATTTTGTTAGAGCAAAATGGATAGCGCATGTCTGACGTCATCCATTTCCATTAACTGCCATGTTAAACTCACCATTGACTCGAAGTTTTTGTTCCATCGTACAGCTCTGACGTCACAATAAACAAACATTTCCCGCACACACTCAACAATTACAAGCACGCTTACAAGTGCGATACCTTTGTCACTCATTTTTGTAAACAACTTTAACCAATCTGCTTCGCACACGTATGTATGGTGACTGTGACTGTTCGGTTATGCATATGTCTTTCACAGAAAACGGTTGCCACATCTGTTGACGTTCGAGGTGTTGAATAAAACAAATAGTGTAATAAAAATGGTCTTTACTCATGCAATGGAACAAGATTTTGCACTCGGTGAAAGATGAGGCCCACTATCACCTCATTGAGTAGAGCGCCTCTATCTTTCACCTTGAGCAAAATCTTGTACCATCACACTTGTTACCATTCACTATTTGTATGCTAAAGAGTGCAATGTACTATACCGTATGTTCCAAAAGAATTACAATAATGGTACCCTCCGCAACGATAACTTTAAAAATAGTGATTTAATCCAGTACAATTTCAGGGTATGAAACTATAACTCATTGCCCACATTTTACAAAAAACCCCATTCAATTTGCTTCAGTGGTCAAAGAGAAATGAGGATTTTTGTAGAGCATATCAGGAATCCCTTCCCTCCAAGTTCTGTCTATTGTGTTAACACATTATGTAGTTCCAAGAGCATCCAAGTGCTAAACTTGGAAGAATCAGACTCATGGCATGCTTTACAACAATGTGCATTTCTCTGTGACTGATTAACCAAATTGAATGGGGTTTTCTGCAAAATAGAGCTAAGATGTCATATTTCAAGACCCTGAAGTAGCATTTAGATGGCTTAATCATATTGGGTGTTTTCAATGCAAAAATCTGATTGCATTTTTTTTTTGACATACTGTAGAGCTTCACTACATTTGCATCGGGTCTTCTCATCGTCTGGGATGAGATGGTCAAAGTTGTTGTCAAAGATCATCGCCCTGCATCAGACAGAACTGACCAGGGTGTATGTACCCTCTGCATTCAGATGTTATATTGCTCGTCCTCCAAGCTACTTTACTCAGTCACAAAACATCAGCAATGTAACCTTCTTGTACACAACAACAATCTTGCAACTGATTGACAAATTGCCCTTCATAGACGTAAATAGGCAATGAATTGATCAGTGTTTTAGAATTTCATGAATTTCAAGAACAATCTTTTCGAGTTTGAAGGAGAAAGACTTGATTCAGCAAATGAGTTGTATTCATGTATTACCGGTACTTGTCCTGATGGAAGATTCTACCATTGTTTATGTGTGTAAATAGAGAATTTCATATTTAAACTGGATGGTACTCTAACATAGTCATGCTTAGCTGAAACCGGTTTTACGCTTATTTGGCCAGATTCAACATTTCGTTACACATCACATTACTTGCTGAGTGTGATTACAAAAACAAACAAACAAATATAGCCAAATAAAAAATGATACTGTGCAGATAAGATGAAAACGCAACATGCCATAGAATGGCCTGGTTGCGTGCAGTTATCTTTTGCAGCACCATAGACTACCATATTTTATTTTTTTTAATGCCATGCAATTACAAGTAATTCCTGCAAATTTGACCCAATTGTAAGTTAGCCAGCCCATTTGGGTGTAACAGTATGCCTCAGTCCAACACTAGGGCCATAGTGACACAAAACAAAAGGGATTATTAAGAGAATTAGGTAATGCCTATTTCTTGGCAATCTAAAGTTTCTGGATATCTGTGGCATTTGGTGAAGGGCACAATCCAGTGGATGTGTTAAAGGGCAAACAAAGCATGGGTTAAAGGCACACTTCAGTCACTTCTCAACGCATGATCTTACTCACTGAGGTTGGGTCTGGTTCACTCAGACATGTCGTTAATCTTTTACACTTATAATGCACCCAAAGATCAAGATCTTTCAAAGGTGAATATTAAAACTGATGCACATCTGTGTGAAAGGGTGCTTCAAATGTCACTAAGGGTGCATTTATCAACTCTTTTTCTCGGCAGAAACAGGTTTTCAAAACAGCTTTCAAGGAATTTTTACGAGTTGATAAACGCAAAGCTGTTTTGAAAGCCTGTTCGGAAAGCCTTTTCGAAAGCCGCAAATTTGTAGCTTTCCAAACAGGTTTCCTGAACAGGTTTTCAGAAACCTGTTTATAAAAGCCTTTTGGAGTTGATAAATGCAAAGCTGTTTTGAAACGGCTTTGTAGTATTGTACTGCAGTTACGAACAATGCACGCCTTATATGACCTCTTCTCCT
Source organism: Diadema antillarum (assembly GCF_040938485.1). Taxonomy (NCBI): domain Eukaryota; kingdom Metazoa; phylum Echinodermata; class Echinoidea; order Diadematoida; family Diadematidae; genus Diadema; species Diadema antillarum. The sequence goes on along the minus strand of NW_027271067.1, from coordinate 1,476,610 downwards.
TGGGTCGAATTGCGCAATGCAGCTGTGCAGTGACAGGCCAGTTGTCGTGTTCACGAAGAGTTGATAAACGCAACTATTTTGGAAGCCGTTTCTAAAGGGCTTTGGAAACGGCTTTTGAAAGCCGTTTAAAAAGGGGAAAGTTGATAAACGCAGCCTAAGAAACATAAAGTATGTTGTCATGGTGACAAACATACTATTAATTTATTTTTTAGATTAAATACATTCTTTTTAGGAAAAGGAATCTGAAACTGAAGGAGAGGCCACTTCATTCATTCATTCATTCATTTAAAAAAGCAGTAAAGAAAATGTTGATTTCACAGTACCGGTGATACTTTCTGCAGAAACACTTGACGACTCATTCTTTGTTCATTGTTGTATCTACATGTATTATGTTTCTTTCTCTCAGAGTCTCAGCACGTGCGGATGCACCTGCAGTATACTGTGCTCCTCTGATCCACTGGGATTCATTCCTTCTCTGTTGTTCATTATTCATGTTATGTCGGGCGAATCATGGTTCACTATAACGTCATGCCCTGAAAGGGCACGTAGAAATTTATGCTGTGTATACAGATGATTGCTTTTTGTCTTCTTCTTCTCCTTTTTCTCTCTTTCTCATTCAATGTAACTTTTACATGACAAAAACAACACTTAATATGTGAATACATCACTGTAATTTATTAGTATAAATACAGTATGTGCATGTATGTATGTGTCTAGGTATAGAGGTATGTCGAGTTGATCTGGCGAGACTAGTATTCGGAGGTTTTTATCATCTCCTCCCCTTCCTTTCTTCTCTCTCTCTCTCTCTCCCTAACCCTTATTCCACGAGCATCATGTTGGACCCTCTTGTTCTTCTTCACTATAATCATAATAATGTTATTTGTTATCGGTTGCCAAACAGTCAAGCGTTGTGCTTATTATTGGCAATCGTTCTGTATGCAAATTATTAACATGTTACTCATGTAATTATACTACAGATGTATTGCATAATTGATGAAAATGATGAAAATTGTAAAAAGTATACTACCGGTATTTTGTACTTTGTTAATGAAATTGCAGAAAGTTGATGTATTTGAAAAAAACAAGGAAAAGTAGAAATTACGCGGTGCGTAACATATGTCCCCGCCGGAAGTAGCATTTTGTAACAAAATGTGCAATATAGGTAAAAAATCAAGGTCAAAGGTCAAAGAAGTCAAAGGTCAAAATTCTGTGTAGAAGTTTTGAAGCCCTCACCTAGTGCCATCACATAAAGCAAATGGAATCGAAATCGGGTTAGAAATGGTGCAGGAGTAGCATTCTGTAGCAAAATGCACAATATAGGTCAAAAATCAAGGTCAAAGGTCAAAGAAGTCAAAGGTCAAAATTCTGTGTAGAAGTTTTGAAGCCCTCAACTAGTGCCATCATATAAAGCAAACGGAATCGAAATCGGGTTAAAAATGGCGAAGGAGTAGCATTTCGTAGCAAAATGTACAATATAGGTCAAAAATCAAGGTCAAAGGTCAAAGAAGTCAAAGGTCAAAATTCTGTGTAGAAGTTTTGAAGCCCTCACCTAGTGCCATCACATAAAGCAAACGGAATCGAAATCGGGTTAGAAATGGCGAAGGAGTAGCATTTTGTAGCAAAATGTACAATATAGGTCAAAAAATCAAGGTCAAAGGTCAAAGAAGTCAAAGGTCAAAATTCTGTGTAGAAGTTTTGAAGCCCTCACCTAGTGCCATCACATAAAGCAAACGGAATCGAAATCGGGTTAGAAATGGCGAAGGAGTAGCATTTTGTAGCAAAATGTACAATATAGGTCAAAGGTCAAGGTCAAAGGTCACGACTGAAATTCTGTGTAGAAGTTTCAAAGCTCCCATGTAGTGCTATCATATAAAGCAAACAGAATCAAAATTGGCTCATAAATGACAGAGAAGTAGCAAATTGAAGATTTTGATCACACACGGACGCACACACGGACACACGGACACACGGACACACGGACGGACGGACGGACACACGGACGGACGGACACACGGACACACACACGTACGGAGCCCGTTTCATAGTCCCCTGCTCGAACTCGTTCGGCGGGGACAAAAAATGGCATACAGAGAATAAACAAATCAAATCAAATCAAATCAAATTACTTACATTCCAATGTACAGTGACGTTCCTGCTCAAACTTTGGTCAGCTTTCATCTCATTACTGTGGGAAACACCAGCAATTTCGACATTTGGCTCTGTAAAACAAAGAATAGCACATACACACCTATTTCCAATCTAAATCCAGATATGGTACCCAAGTTGTCAAATTGGAATATGAATTGAATATGAAAAGCAAATTTGGGACAATCCAGGGCTCTGTTAAACTCTCAGCCAAAAAATACTGCAGAGAATAAGAATTTCATGGGATATACTGAACATTGTATTCTTCCGTGCAGTCTGAGGTGAAAGTACATTACGTAATTGATGACATACTCAAGAAATTGATGCAATGCTTTCAAAGTGAACAGAAATCAGTTATCCAGATATCAAATATAGTTTTACTTCTCTGTTTGTTTTTTGTTCTGTGTTACTTTAATCCATTAACTCTTTATGTGCTACGTTTGCACGCCCAACTTAGTCGATGACGTGCCAACTTTGCATATTCTGCTCAAACGCACAAACCCGCCCAAACAGATCAATAAATCGCGAAATGCCACAGTACAACAAAAGCATTTCTCGTGGTTCAGTTCCTGTCACAAGTAGCTTGCGTTTTATGTGTAATTGAATATCAATCGGCGTTCCTTACTGCATTTGCTAGTAAATTCCTAGTATCTGTCAATGTTTTGCGTGCAAAAGTCATGCCTCTACAATAATGTAGCTACTGGTCTTTTGAAAGAAAGTAAGCATAGATTTGTCAATGCAATTTACATCAAAGCAAAGCTGTCATTTTCTCTACATCTTTGCTCATTACCTCTTGAGGTAACAAAAAATCTAATAAAGTTACATAGATTTGAAAAACAGAATGTTTTCCCAAAACACGACTATGTTGGTGTCTCAGAATAATGTGGCAAACAGGGGGTTTACACCATGGTACATCAAGAGTTAAGCCCTGAGAATCCTGATGCAGAAAATTCTATCTTGTTTTTCATTGAATTGGCAAACCTGAAATTTACTGCATTTCCATACTGGAGATGGACCAAGTCATTGCATTTATATTATATTGGATGGCTAAGAATAGGATACTAAGGATTATCATCTATATAGGAAGATTTAGCATCGGACAAAATGTGTATTGTTGTCCGCTCAGTTTTTACTGTTCAATAGCAGATTGAATGAAATGCATAGGCCAATATATTAATTCCTCATACGTAGGCTACCATAATTGTTACTGTTGTTTGTTGTGCGAGTGCTTGCTGAGTGCGCGAACGCTTGCTACTAGACAGTGCACAAAATCTTGTTACAATTCACAAGTGCACAAACATCTCGCTAGATCATACAGTTAGTTGTGTAGGGGCTACTCCTTTTTCCGTGCTGAGTCAACTTCAAAGATGAGTAGAAGTACGGTACTTTTGTGCAGTATAATGCTTCCTCCACATAATGTAGATGATATTACTGATATTGGATGGCATCAATTCATGGAATACTAGGGAATATTGCACTTGTTAGGGCCAATATTTCACTCATTTTCAATTTGTGCAACATTGGCCCAAACTCGTGCAATATTCCCTGGTATCCCATTCACAGCCATCCAATATGATATAAATATTGCACGAGTTAGAGCCAATACTGCCCAAATTGAAGATGAGTGCACTATTGTCCTAACGAGTGCAATATTTCCTGGTATTCCATGAATTAATGCCATCCAATGTAATTATCGTTGTCTAAAATCATCATGTAGAGAAAGCATAAACTGCACAAAGTATCATACTTCTACTCATCTTTGAACTTGACTCAGCAACACTGAAAAAGGAGTAGCCCCTACCTATGCATGCAACGTACTACATATGAAGCAATGACTAAATAGCAAGATTTCGCTCACTAGTATCAAGCGTTCAGGCACTCAGCAAGCACTCGCACAACAGACAAGATAAAATATGGCGTATTATTGAACGGCCCGTAACAATTGCCTATGGGGAATTAATGCATTGGCCCATGCATTTCGTTCAATATGTGATCGTGCATCACAAAACAAACAAAATGTACAATATAGGTCAAAAATCAAGGTCAAAGGTCAAAGAAGACAAAGGACAAAATTCTGTGTAGAAGTTTTGAAGCCCTCACCTAGTGCTATCACATAAAGCAAATGGAATCGAAATCGGGTTAGAAATGGCGAAGGAGTAGCATTTTGTAGCAAAATGCACAATATAGGTCAAAAATCAAGGTCAAAGGTCAAAGAAGTCAAAGGTCAAAATTCTGTGTAGAAGTTTTGAAGCCCTCAACTAGTGCCATCATATAAAGCAAACGGAATCGAAATCGGGTTAGAAATGGCGAAGGAGTAGCATTTTGTAGCAAAATGTACAATATAGGTCAAAAATCAAGGTCAAAGGTCAAAGAAGTCAAAGGTCAAAATTCTGTGTAGAAGTTTTGAAGCCCTCACCTAGTGCCATCACATAAAGCAAACGGAATCGAAATCGGGTTAGAAATGGCGAAGGAGTAGCATTTTGTAGCAAAATGTACAATATAGGTCAAAGGTCAAGGTCAAAGGTCACGACTGAAATTCTGTGTAGAAGTTTCAAAGCTCCCAAGTAGTGCTATCATATAAAGCAAACAGAATCAAAATTGGCTCATAAATGACAGAGAAGTAGCAAACTGAAGATTTTGATCACACACGGACGCACACACGGACGCACACACGGACACACGGACGGACGGACGGACACACGGACACACACACGTACGGAGCCCGTTTCATAGTCCCCTGCTCGAACTCGTTCGGCGGGGACAAACAAAAAGTCGCACCCCTTGATTTTATGTGAGGACTCGAGAAAAGTGAAACAGGTCAACCGAGTCAGTTTTGAGTTTTCCATATTTTCTGAGAGAGCTATTCTTCTTCTACATTATCCCTAAGTTTGGGATCATAAATTGAATGGGGAAAGTGGGTTTTCAGCAGTTTTTCTACAACCCCTTTTTTGGTAAAGTAGAGTGATCAGGTTTTTCTTAGAGGCCCCTTTTAATTTCTTGAAAATCCTTTGCACTCTCTTCACTTTCAACTCTAATAACTTTTGAAAGGATAATGCTACTGCTCTGAAAGTTGACATTTATTATGAACAGAATGTGTAAATCAAACATGTTTAATTTCAGCTTAATCTGATAATCTCTTCATTGTTGTTGCTACAATGGTTTACATCAAGTTTTTTTTTTCCTATTAATGGCACGGGTAGTCCAGATTAGTGAAGATTAGGCACTTGAATAGACCCTGTACTTCACAGCCTCTTTTCTCAGTTCAAACTTTTCCAGAGTGTGGGCTTTCTTTTCAGTATTTATATAGGTTAGGAGAATCCATTTGAATTGAGTTATACATCATTTTAAAGCTAACAGTCTGCTCTTTCAGATTCTGCTCTGAACTAAAATTCCATGTCTGGCGACTTTTTGTGTGTTTTGTGGTGCAGGGTCACATATGCTCTCATATTGAACGGTAAAAATTGAGTGGACAAAAACACACGTTTTTAATGTGCTGCGAAAACGTCCTATAAAGGTGATAATTTATCTTATTGAACACTGTTTATTCAAATAATTGTGAGCACAGTCTGGAACTGCACTCTAAATGTAGCTTACTTTGTGGAGACGTGTAGTTGCATTTTTGATCAGACCAAGGTCCCTGGACATCGTCGCTTTTTCCCCTAGACTTCAGTTTTACACAGTATCTCACGTTACTAAAGTCTACCGGTACCGTCACACTATAGTGTGACTCACGAATATCCTTGAAAAACAAAACAAAACAAAACAAAACAAAGGGAATGGAATGCATGAAGCCATTCTTTACTGACATTCTCCTACACAAGCTAAGCAAGACTCAAGAGTCATGTAATTGAGCAGAATTATAAGTTACATAAATTGCGTACCAATATTACAAGGAAGTAGAAAAGCACTCTGAGAGTGCAGACCTCCGCCGAGCATGCAAATCATTTTCACCACTGATCTTGTTCTTCCGTAGAGATATCAGTGATTTCCACCTATACATACTTATAGCATTGTGTGCTGAAAGTTGCCAGATTTCCCAATATAGAAGCCTTTGTTACGTCATAAACACTAAGCTGCACGGCGCCCCTCACCCCAGCAGAAACTAGAGCACACACTTTAGTGCGCGCAGGCAAACCTCAAATACGCGTAGCCTGAACTCCCAAGTTCATTGACCCTACCTGCCAAAATGTCAAAAATCCTTCATAAATTCCCCCAAAATTCTCGGATCACTACCAAAAGTAAATCGTTTGGTACTTGTGTCATTCTCAACCTTTCCTGCAAGTTTCATCCCAATCCGTCAACTACTTTTGAGTTATTTTGCACACGGACAAACTAACTAACTAACAAACCAACAGTAACGAAAACATAACCTCCTCCCTTGACGGAGGTGATTACTATATCCCAGTGCCTTGACCAGTATCCAGGGAAACTCCTCAGAAATCTCAGATCTTTTTGTTTAAAGATTAATCTCCTAAATGTTTTGTAATGCTACAAGAGTTGAACACTGATAATGCACTCTCATTTTTCATTACCATGTTTTTTCTACATTCTGCTTCTTCATGGTTTTAGTTTCCGTTCTATTTATGTTTTCTGCCACTGGACACTCTTTGTTGCATTGCCTGTTGTAGTTGTGTAAATAAATCCGAATTATTCATTTTTTCCCACTTACAACCCCAATGAGTTACTGCATGATGCATTACCCAGATTACAACAAGGAGAATAACAAGAATGAAGACAGATGGGATTAGTGTGCAAACAGAATCTTGTGTGTCTCATTCACAAAAATTACATGATGAAATTGCTTTACCAGCAATTGCTCTGATGAATTGTTATAGTCATTTTTTATTTCCACAAGTGGCGCTGTCAAATATTTTTCCATCCGCTGAGGATAACTCCATTCTACGGTCAGTTCTGACCTCCCCCTGGAAGGCAGAATACTGATGTTGAAATCTGGAGGGTGTGGTTCAGCTGTGGTGTGAGATCAAATGAAACAATAATGGTGGAAAAGTAAAAGTTCACCTTAGTTTAGTTTATGACTCTGTCCACCTTCAACAGTTTGAGGTGAAATTGAAGATTTCTGCCAACATACAAATATATTTAAAAAGTGACTGTATAGTAGACTAAAACAGGTCAAATTTATATGAGAGCAGCCTGTACAACATAAATTCTAAGTTGTAATTGTTGCAATAACTTAGGTACTTGCTTGTGTGTACCCTGGCTGGTATCATAATTGTTGCAGCTTACAATAAATTTTGCAAAACCTCTCTATGAATGAGCCAATCCCAATGACTAATGACCACAGTCGAGACACAAATGCTCTCAACCTTCTTATCAGAGAACATAATTTTAATCAGCATGCATGTATACATATATCATACTACCATCAGTCACAGCACCGTCATTTCATTTAAATTCACTTTAATTTTCATCAACCCACACCATAGGTCTATGTAAAGAATAAGTTTGCCACACTTTATCTTGGTTACAAAAGAGATTATGTCCTTGATCATAAGTATAATTTTAAAAAAAGAAGAAAATTGTCCACAACTTGTTGCCCACTTCATTATGAAAGCTGTCCAGACTCTGCATGGGATTCATTGAGATGTTCTCAACCTTGATACTAAATCAAAATGATGGGTTTTATTTCCTTAAAAGTTTCTGCTTCAACAAACATAAATAGCATCGCTATGTCAACTACGAAGCAGTCCCAAGTCTGGTATCTGATTACCTGATTGAAAGATGGGTGAACATATTAATGCTATGTCAGTAAATTGCTAAAGAGAGTTGACTTAAATAAGTGATGTACTTTGAATTAAAGCAGGTGACTGATATCACACCAACACCAAAGTTTTAATCAGTATCAACAACAAAAAAAAAGAGGAAAAAATAATGCTGAAATTGACTTACTATGCTCATATTTATTAAACAGAATGCATACTGTCTCATTTCCATTAGGTTTTTCCAAAAATAGAGAGGCAACAGTGACCGTGAGAGAAAGAGTGAAATGATACTCGCGGCTACTAGCACTGAAGTAGGAACACGGCTCCGGAGACACGTTCTCATATGAACTTTGACTGAAAACAACCAAAACATAATAAGAGCGTATGGGTGTGTGTAGGCGTATGCAGTATATAGAAAAGTATATACATACATATAATGTCATACATACATTCATTCATACAGTATAGATAAACAGGTCATTGAATGTATACATTAAATAACACATCAAATCGCAAAACAGTAAGTATCAGTAATATTACAGTCTACTTCATACAAGTCAAAAAAATTAGGATGTTGAAGACATTTTTTTTTTTTCTCCAGTTCTTTTGGTTTTGGATTTGTATTCAGCAGTTGACAGAATGACTGTGGTATGTTGACCATATAACATCATTCAGTTACAGTGGATCTTTGATCTGTACCATGGCTATAGATAATGCACAGTAACATAGTCATGAATGTTTCAAGCCTGTGATGTCATATTAATACGTCATAATTAACATCAACGCTGTTAAAGCGCTGCAAAACTTTTCTTGCGAAACATGGGCAATATTGATGCTCTTTGTCTCAGAAATTTCAGTGGTGACAATACTGGTCCAGAATCACTTCTGCCCGCCACTTGTCAAAAGTTTTTAATTAACACAAACATTTCTATATCACACAACCAAGTAATTCCAACCACTATCACTTCACACTTTGAAGCTTTATATTGTTACCTCCACCAAGGGAGGACTAGGTTATGTTTTCACTGGTGTTGGTTTGTTTGTTGGTTGGCTTGTCTGTGTGCAAAATAACTCACAAAGTTGTGAACAGATTTGGATGAAACTTACAGGAAAGGTTGAGAACAACACAAGCAACAGATGATGAAATTTGGGTAGTGATCCGGGAATTTTTGTGGATTTTATGAAGGATTTTCAATATTTTGACAGGAAGGGTCAATGAATTTGGGAGTCCAAGCTGCGCATTTTTTAGGTTTTCATATGTGCACTATTAAGTGCATGTTCTAGTTTCTACTGGGTGAGGCGCACCATACAGCTGGAAGTTGATGACGTAACAAAAGACTTCTACATTGTATATTGGGAAATTGGGCGATTTTTCAGCATGCATACGTATGGGTGGAAATCACTTGTGTAGCTATGGAAGAACAAGATCAGTGGTGGAAATGAGTTGCTTGGCGGAGGTCTGCACTTTCAGAGTGCTTCTCCATTTTGCCTCTTTTTTTTTCACTAACTTCAATGCCTGGAATAGGACAAGTGACATGATATGGTGAAATCCACGTCATCATATGTAATGAATGCAAGACATCAATACTAAATCCTTCAAGAACGTTTAAGAGATGAGTACCTGCCACAGTAAAACAGACACACAGATTACTAAAAGGTATTAACATGGCTATAAAATCTAGGATGGAAGACCACAGATCACATCTACAATAGAAAAAAAAAAAGAGAATTCTACCACAGTCAAGAGAGGGAATTTCTAGGTAATTTCAAGCAATCATAATGAAACTGGCAATCTGCTGAAAACATCACAACCTGGGAGGTGTTTCAGAAAGCTGTTCTTAAAGTTACGAAAAACTCATGAGCAACTGGTGATCAGTTGTGATGTGCTACACTTATCAGAATATCAATAATTCAGCTCAAGAACTTATCACAGTCGCCCGTAAGTTGTTTGTGACTTTAAGAACAGCTTTATGAAACACCCCCTGGACTTGAAATAGTGAACTTACAAAGCCACCAGGTAATTCATAGTATCAAGGGAAACTGTCGACTGTTTCAACAAAAATCCTTGAATATCAAATTTCAGTCTTTCTTGTTATCTATTGATGATGCTTTTAAAACTTCCAGACCATAGAATGAACAATATTAAACTTTTATGCATTAACATAACAACCAACACATGCTTACCAGCTTGAAGTTACAGCTGGTGGGAGAATAACTTCACATGACACCACTCTTGGGGGGTGGGTGCTTGGTGTCACGGTCCAATTACATATGACATTCTTGTAATCATCACTGCGACAAGTCATATTCAGGGAGGAAGCTGTAAAGGCAAGTAAGTGACAGTGAGATGGCTATGAAAGCATGATGAGAATTCAATGCACCCAGGGATATCCCTCCAATGGGCGCTCTACCAGTGTGGCCCTAGTGCAGTATCAAGAGAGTCTGGCTAACCTCAGTGCTGCCAACTCTCACGCATTGAGCGTGAGACTCACTAATTTTGGTCCTTTCTCACTCTAAAACTTTATTTCATTTGCATGCATTTCTATTGATCTCACTCATTTTGACTCCTAAATTATAGCATTGGCCTGTGGGAGTCTCACTCTCAACTTGTAGTTTCCAATGTTGGCAGCCCTGCAACTTGCTTTTTGGCTCATTAGTTTTGAAGCCAGTGATTGGTCAAAACTGGTTCCGTAATTTTTGTGAAACCATGTCGTTTCCAAAATATGCTCATAAGCAGTGCTCATTGTTAACTACCCCTTATTTGGGTTGGTCACATAGTTATATGTCTGAGCGTATATATGTTAACACTTTAAGGCATAATACGTGCGGGTACCGACATGGCGTCCAATCTAGTAGTCGGCCAGATCCTCTTTATACGGCACTGCAGTGTACGTGGCATTGCCGTATACAAAAAGAGTCCAGCGGACTGCTGACAGTGGGTGCCATGCCGTTACTCAGCGTATTACGCTTTAGAGGGTTAGCATGTTCATTCAGACATCACAATCAAAGAAAGCTGAGTGGAGTGTAGATCACTGCATATGAGCTCTGTTTGGTAACAACATGGCGCCACATGTACGTCACAAGACCAGCTATTGACCAATCACAGGCTTCCAAGCTCATATTAGTTGAAAACCAAGTTGGCCAGACTCTCTCTTTAGATACAAAATACATATACATGGCACTTTAGCATGGCATGGGGCACGTACATGATACGACACACTTTACTACAGAAGGAATCACACAAAATGGCAAACATTCTACTTGCATTACAGCACATTATCATGTTGGATTTTGACATGAAAATTGATTTAAGAATGATCGTAATTCCACACTGGCATTTCTTTGGATCATTCTTGTTTGTTTGTGTAACAGGAAATTAGGGTTTGGAACATGACAATTCTTATCAAATTATCAGCTAACAGAAAGTTCATAGCAAACTACACATAGGTACAGATGTTGCCATTTTATAGAGGTGTGACTACAACATGTGATTTTGCTATGAAATCAACCGTGAGACACTTGGTGCCCCATAGAACTTATCCTCAAGATTAGCTATCCTTGAGGTTAAAGATCACCGTTTGAACATAACTACTGAAACTCAGTGAAATAAGCACTCTATACCCTTCGCTTTCAACAGATTTGATTTCCACACACACACACACACACACACACACACACACACACACACACACACACACACACACACACACACACACACACACACACACAAAGTATGGACAGCATGTGAGAACTGTGACTCTCAGGGCTGCCAACTCTCACGCATTGAGTGTGAGACTCACGCAATTTTGGTCCTTTCTCACTCTAAAACTTTATTTCATTTGCATGCATTTCTATTGATCTCACTCATTTTGACTCGTAAATTATAGCATTGGCCTATGGGAGTCTCACTCTCAACTAGTTTCCAGTGTTGGCAGCCCTGGACTCTCCACACTCACACTGATGGCTATGGGTACAATGTAAAGTAGAAATTGATAGCACCCCCACATGATCACCAACATTATGCCACCCTACTGTATGCAGTTCAACATAATACTTAATACCACTCCTCAACATGAGGAAGTAAAACTCTTATAAATTATTTCCCTGAATTTAGTTACCCAGATTCTTTTCAAAGGCAATTGTAGGAAAATGTGGGCTATGGTTTTGCTTTTTACGATGAAAAAATGAACCAAAACATAAAAACTTTATTACAGTGAACTTTGTTGCACTTTTGTGGTATTCGCACCAAAGTTGCTAATTCCCAGGAAAGCACTTCACTACAATTTTAATGAAACTTTGGCCGACTAATCTGAGTGAAATATAGATGTATATGAAAAGCCAACTGATGAAATAGGAGCAAAGTTATTGAATGACACCATCCCACAGAATGATTATGGCTACTTTTTATTTGAGAAGCAGAGTAGCAATGCTATATTCTGAAGGCTGAAAAGACGTAAGTTTAGTGGTAGAAAGAAAAAAAAAACCCATTTCAATTTTTCACCAATCCTGCCAAAGATTAGTAAGACAATTTCAGAAAAGACTATTTTTACAGTATTTTGCACAAAACAGTATAAAATGTCCTACAAAGAAGTAACAAATTGGCACCAATAACTTTCACCACACAGACCACACGTTTGAGCTCTATGGATCAGAATGTCTTTTGAAAGTCACATACCAAGCCCACGATTGGGGGAAATACATCAAATTTACTTACTGATGGTTTGCGTGTGAGTGATTTGAATTACTGTTGATGATAAAAGTCAACTAAATTTCACCAGTTATTCTACACAATCATGCAACTCCACGAACCAGTCACACAATTTCGGTGATGCTTACTTGTAACCGTAGCTTTGGCATCACTGCAGACTGCTACGGCAAGGAGGATGAGCAAGACAAGAGGGGGCGTACTTCTCTTTGAAATCATTCTTGACCAGGTGACTAGCAGTAGTCAGCAAGAATTATCAAGGAGCAAACCACGAGGGGTCAACATCATTCGCCCATTTTCCTGTGAAGAATAATAACAATCGTTATGGCAATAATTGATAGCCGTGACATAATTATCATTTGACAATAAAAACAATAATAATAAAGAATAACCATTCAAATTATAATCAAGGGACATTTCAAAACAACAACAGCAATAAAAATTTCCTCTCAATGTGCCCAAATGGGCATCAGGGCAAGGCTGCATATATGCATTTTAACTTGAAAATGTCCATTATTTTGCCCTGCCTGTTAGTCAGTTTCACTGACCAAGGGCAAGCAGGCAAGTGCTGTTGTTGCACCCTAAATTTAAGTAATGTAAATAATGATTAGCAATACCAATGACATAACTTAAATTACAATGACAGTGAATGCATTGCTGTCTATAACCATACATGTGTATTGTGATTCTAATTGATAAACCTCATATTGCTTCATGATATGTTGTTAGCAAAGCCTAAAGAAATTCTTCGTAAATCTGTGCCATTTCCAAATCTTCTATCACTATTGTTTTATCTTTTAATCATTTGGTGAAGTTTGGAATTCTTCCATAAATCTGTCACTTTTTTAGATTGATGGTAGCCTGAAGCAGGCCATATTTCTTTGATATAACAAACATATATTTTATTTCTTATTAGCTGTTTCCTAAGAGTCTTTTTTTTTTTGGGGGGGGGGTATTTCCCCTCTGCCTAGATAATCTATTCAACTATCTGATCACTCAAATTCTAATTCTACTGTCCTTTAAATGTAAGCATCAAGTATTAGGTCAATTTATCTCACTCCTTGCAGTAAACCCAACTCCTGATTTTGTGTCAGCTGGTGTCAAGTAATTTGTTATTCATCCTCACTTATTTTTTTTTTTTCATTCCACATTTGATTAGGATCAAAAACTAATAATCATTGGTATGCAATAACTTGGCACCAGAAAGTTGCAATGAAGACTTTTCTTTTCTTTTTCTTTTTTTTTTTTGCTTGTCAGCTAAATGGCACCAAAATGGCCCTGATGCATAAAACTGATCACATGATGTAAGGTATGGATTGAGAATGCTCTGTGAATACAGTGTGCGCTGGGCTTGCAAAGTCTTTTACTGGACACTATACGGGCACTCAAACAGGGTCAGGGTCATCTTGTGACCTCTGTGTCGATTGCTATGTGTGTCTTCATTCGAGTTTTGCATCACACCAGCATGCTACTTGTAAAGTTAGAAAAGGTATACAGTAAATCACACAAAAATGCACATAATTCTGACACAGAAAAAGAACATATTGACAGCAGAAACTCTAATCTTTCTAGTAGAGTAATATTTCCACTTCAAGCCCCTACTTTATGAAATATCTCTGCCAGGCGCACTGAGAAGTCAGATGCCGATAGACAATTGCAAACAAAAACTCAAAACTTATCTACACAAAATAGCATTATATGTTTGTTGAATTTGAACTTATCAATGTAATTATGTCAAGTGTATTGGCAACTCTGACCCTTTATGTACGTATGAGAAATATATAGTTATTGTAGAGTGATATACTGTGTTACTTTGGTAAATTGCAATTTTTGTTGTAATATTTTGTATTATGGTATAATTTGTGTGTAAAGCCCTTTGAAATTATTTTTAAGTCTGAAATGCCCTATAAGAATTTGCTGTTATTATTATCATTATTATTATTATTCTTATTATCATTATTATTATTATCATTATTATTATCATTAGAATTATTATTATTACCTCCGCCAAGGGAGGAGGTTATGTTTTCGTTACCGTTGTTTGTGTGTTTGTCCTTGTGCAAAATAACACGAAAAGTAGCTAACGGATTTGGATGAAACTTACAGGAAAATTTAGAATGATACAAGTAACAGATGATTAAATTTTGGTAGTGATCCAAGAATTTTGGGGGAATTTATGAAGGATTTGTTATATTTTGGCAGGTAGGGTCAATGAACTTGGGAGTTCAGGCTGCGCTATTTGAGGTTTGCATGAGCGCACTAAAGTGCGTGCTCTAGTTTCTTACAGGGCGAGGCGCGCCGTGCAGCTGAGGGTTTATGACGTAACAAAGGCTTCTATATTAAGAAAATCGGGCGGCTTTCAGCACTCAATGCCGTTAGTACGTATGGGTAGAAATCACTGAAATCTCTATGGAAGAACAAGATCAGTGGTGGAAATGAGCTGCATGCTTGGCGGAGGTCTGCGCTCTCAGAGTGCTTCTCTAGTTATTATTATCATTATTATCATTACTATCATTATTATTATTATTGTTATTATTATTATTATTATTATTATTATTATTATTATTATTATTATTATTATTATTATTATTATTATTATTATTATTATTATTATTATACAAACATACATTGAGTCCATGAAGGAGACATTCTGGTATCAAATTCAGAAACCTGGTATACTAGTTCCAATCTATGAGCTAATGTTACAGAAACCTGGCATACCAGGTTCCTGGAAGGCATGGGTTGAACTGTACTATATATATATTCATGAAACATTACACTATCCAAAATACACTCAGAACAATTGAAGCATCTTCATAAATGAAACTACATCTCAAAATTTTTTTTTCGTCATTATGAAGCAAAAAACAAAATGTGGATGAAACTATATAGGTCTCCT
This sequence comes from Diadema antillarum, assembly GCF_040938485.1. Taxonomy (NCBI): domain Eukaryota; kingdom Metazoa; phylum Echinodermata; class Echinoidea; order Diadematoida; family Diadematidae; genus Diadema; species Diadema antillarum. The sequence goes on along the minus strand of NW_027271067.1, from coordinate 1,461,141 downwards.
TCAGCAGCCACACTCAATCCTCATGACAACATATCACATAACAGGGGCTGATCCAGGAATTCCATAAAGATATTGGATACTGTCAGTGGAAAGTCAAATGCAGTTGCAAAGTATTACATATCTTGTAAACAAGATAATGTAACACCCCAAACAAATGGCCAAACACTTATCCCTTTCAGAGTTTACAACTAAAGTGCAAAGGAAAGTATTCGACAAATTTCCATATCGTCGCTGGGGTGATAGACCTTGTATCTGCAATTTTGGTGAAAATGACTTTTTCGGATTAATGGTCAAATAATGGGTTAAGTGATGTCCTGTCCAAATCCCAACCGTCTTACTCCAAAAATGAAGCCACCACAGAATGTCAAAGGAAAGGCTATCCCATTCGCCACAGTGCTTTGGCCGCCATGTTTTTTGGCTCTCCTGAACATTTGACATTTTGTAGATACGAGGTCTTATCGCCCCAGCGACGATATTCTTTGGCCGTGTCAGATGTTTGATACAAGAAAAACGTGAACTGAAAGTGCAATCTCATGTACAGTCTTTGTTTACTATCAAGGAAAACATTGCCAGAAAACTTTGTAAAAAAAAAAAAAAAAAACTAGCTCATTTGTGTTAACAAAGTGGGAATGTGCAGTGAACATTATTGATGGTATACAAGGCTTTGGTAATTTTGGGTATTCCTGCATGCACGAAGATACATTGGACACTTCTAATGATCTCAGATGGAAAATGAATAAACATAAACATAATCATATTAGCTCTGTAGAACAAGAGCACACAATATGAAATTAATTTAATTTATAAATAATGCAATCCCTGCCAACCTTCCTATTGTAAGGTTCTCATTCGTATGTTCATTTTTCATTGTGTCTACTATCTCAGTAATCTCACCATTAACCTTCATTGGGCAACTGCTTGGTTCCATGGGTTTATGATTTCTGAAGTCAATAATCATTTCTTTTTTTTTTTGGTAGTGTTCAGCTCTAAAAACTTTAGGCGTTTTCACATCAGCCCGAAGTTTCGAAATAGCGCGCTATTCTCTGACTTGGGAAATTAACCCGATCACGAAATAGCGCGCTATTTGATAATGTGAATACAAATTAGCGCGCTAATTGATCGAGAAATTTCTCGAGTCCAACTCGGGAAATTTCCAAAATAGCAGGATAATTAATGCAAATTAGCGTGGTGCTGTGTGATAATGTTCGGGCTGATGTGACTAGGAAATGAAATAGCGCGCTAATTTGCGATTGTGAAAAATATCTCGAGCATGGATTTTTATCGGGCTGATGTGAAAACGCCTGGAGTCTTGCACCAGTTAATGAAGCTGTTCAATGTATACTGGATAGAGTATTTTTACATTCTTTCTCCATGAGATGTCTGTCAATGACAGTGTAGTCCCCATATTTAGAAACAACGAAGTTATGTTTAGATGGTAATCCTTAATGTTGAGGATAAGTTCTATGGGGGGCAAAGTGTTACACAGTTGATTTTTTTATTCAAGCATTGTGTTTTCACAGTAAGATAATATTTTTGAAATCTTTTTTATGAGCGTATGCAAATTCTACATAAGGAGTTTTCATGATTATTCACACCCATTAGTATTTTCATTTTCTCTCCTAATTCCATCTCTTTTTTTTCCTAGTATAATTCATCTTGAAGTGCTATCCCAATTTCCAATAAGCATTTATTTCAAATATTCCATTATTCAATTTTGTTCCACTGGTTAATTATAATGCATTTAAATTTGTAATTGTGTATAGGCCTATAGGGAAAGACATATTGTCTAAAAATTTGTAAATGGGAATAATATTTGTATTTCACTTATATTCACTTTGAAATCTGGATATGATTACCACTGTCATAAAAAAAAACTAAGCAGTAGGATGATCATGTACAACAAATGTGCGACCATGTTGGTATAATCCTTCAGTCAAATTTCATGCACTAACAATCCTATACACATGCTTGTTCAATCATGAATTTCATAACATTTTCTTATCATATTCATTCACATACGAGGACACGCAAACACACACCCAGGGTCGGATCCAGCAATTCTGTGAAAAGGGGGTGCCTTTATAAAATTATACTTGGGCGTACGCACCTCTCCCCCTTTTTTCTTTTTATTTCTTTTGTTTTTACAAACAAAAATAAAGGGGGAAGGGGCATGCGCCCAGTGCGGTCCTCCCTGGACCCGCCACTGCACACCTGCATGCAAATACATGGCACCCCTCATCTTCTGCGACCCTGCACCACAACACCAACAAAAAGTCGCCAGACATGGATTTTCAGTTAAGGACAGATTCTGAAAGAGCAGACTCTAAGCTTTAAAATGATGTATCATGTATAACTCAATTCATATACATGGACTCCCCTAACCTACCTAAATACTGCAAAGAAAGCACACACTCTAGAAAAGTGTGAACTGAGAAAAGAGGCTCTGAAGTACACGGTCTATTCAAGCACTTAATCTTTACCAAAGATGCCATGTGCCATGAAAGGGACAAGACACAGGACGTAAACCAACCGACCAACAACAATGAAGGGATTATCAGACTAAGCTAAAATTGAGCATGTTCTATTAGCACATTCTGCCCATGATTTAATAATGCTAACTTTCAAAGCAGTAGCATCATCCTTTCAAAAGTTATTAGACTTGAAAGTGAAGAGTGCAAAGGATTTCTAGACATGAAAAGCAGCCTCTAAGACAAACCTGATCATTCTACTCTTCCCCCCAAAACGGTTATAAAAATCTGCTAAAAACACACTTTTCCATTCATGTTATGATACCAAACTGAAGAATAATGTAGAAGAAGGATAGTTCTTTCAGAAAATATGAAAAACTCAAGATTGACTTGGTTGAACCATTTCACCTTTTTGGAGTCCGCACTTAAAATCAAGGAATGAGACTTTTTGTTTGTTTTGTGGTGCACGGTCACATATGAACATTTGACTTACAACTCAATACTTCCATGATATATTTAATGTTATTATTATTCCCTCTATTTCTATGAATCTCTGCTACAGCTGTGCTTTCAGATCAATGTATTCTATTCTGGAGACAGGCATATAAAATACTGAATTGAAATGCTCATTGTACCAACCCCTGCTGTGGTATGGGAGCTGGAGCATATGATTTAATTACCTTTTATGCAAAGACATTTTGGTGATGGACATTCTACATTTCTGCCATTAACCAGGCAGGATCGAGTCAGGAAAATGCCCTTGAGACCCATAAAAAACCTAGAGAGGTACTGTTGATACATGGATACCATCATTTATCATGAGTAGCTTCTCCAGTTTTTGGAATGGATGTCATGAACCCATGGCTCCACCAAGTGTACCCTAGTCTTCTTAAAAGGCCCTCATACCAAAAATCTCATGTGAGTCTAGAACTGGAGAACTGCCTCGCATTAATTAGGTGATCCGAGTATCCTCTCGGATCACCTTCTGTATCTGTACGGATTCTTTCTTCTTCTTCTTCTTTCTTTATTTCTCCCCAAAAGTTGTGCAGAGGTTAGCTCAGAAAGTGCTATGCCTATCAAGTTCAAACTTATACCATGTATGTATCGTGTCCCAAAGACGGCAATCGAACTAAAATCAAAGTGATCAGTCGACCTTGACGTCACTATGACGTCATTATATGAAAACACATTCTCAATCATATCTCATTAATGGAATGAAGTTTTTCAATGAAATTCACGTCACATTTATTTCAAGTTATGCGCATTCTACTCATATTCTTAAAATTCACATTTTCTCTTGATACGTGCGCGTACGCGCGCGTTGAAATATTTGTATGCTCAAATCGAGCTCAAATTTTTTTTGCATACGTTTCAGACCATTTGGAGCATTTTTTGAAAAATTGATAAAATCGGACGGACGCGTACGCGCGCGCACATATACGCACGCACAGCTCATATGCAATAGAAATTTTCAGTTTTTTCACACGGATCGGATGTCCGAAATGTGAAGGAATATTTCTATCAAGTTTCAAGTCGATCCGACTCAATATGACGTCATACGGGCCCGTCAAATTCAAAATTCCGCGCGTGCGTCAATGGGGATACACAGTGCAACTATGCCAAAAAACCGCCAAATTTAAATCGGATTTTACTCGTCAGGATGGACGGTGACCCCCCATTTTCTTGATATATTCTAAAAGCTGCTGAGTTGTACATGTCATTTCATAGGTTGGCGATACTGAAAAAATGATTACAAGATATCAAATTTCTTAATAAAGTAAACAAAGTAAATTTTCAAAATGACGTCATCAAATTTCAAATTCACTCGAGCGTATCTCACTTAAATTTCGCCAAGTTTCACCCAGATTTCAGTATGTTGTAGCTTATGAAATGTTCTTTCATTAATATAAAAACAACATTTTGATTGGATAACGTCATCACCTCGTAAAAATGGATTGAAAGTATCCTTGTAAAATTTGACCAGTTTACGTGTTATCTCTATGGGAGAGCAGTTTTTCTGGCAGAGAAAATTGACATGACTATCTTTTTCGAGCACTAGCTCACTTATGCTTCGGTGAATTTTTCCCAGATTTTAGTATGTTGTAGCTGAGACTTTGAGCTATCGTAAGTGTGCCCTCCGTTTTTTCATACGACGTCGGCATCACGTCGAAAAACTTGGTTGAAAAATTGCATGTGGCTTCGATGCAGCGTCATTTTGCTTAATACACAGGGCCTATGGAGCATGAAATAGGTCATTGCATAGCGCATCCGACTCGTAATCCTAAGGTCCCTGGTTCGATGCTCACCCCTGCCAGTTTTTTTTTTAATTTTTTTTTAACACTTTTTTTTCTTCTTTTTCTTTAGTTAGTCTGAATCTCCTTTCCTAACTTTATCTTTTTCTGATTTTTTCATGCTTCTCCTTCAAATTTCTATAAAAATAATTTTTCTTTATTTTTCTTTCTTTCTACTACTTTCTGTGCAATAGATGAACAATAACAATGGCTATTAATCCCATATTTTGCACATGTTTTGTTCATGTCACGTATATTATTTCATAAAATAACAATTACTTGATCGGACACCATCTTGGGTATGTAAATTAGGGTCAAAGGTCATAAATGTTCCATCCTGTATCTTGGTGAATACATGTCCTATCTCTCCCATATTTTGCACACGCAAAGACCATGTTACAAGAATCATTTCACAAAATAACGACTTTTTGCTCAGATGCCATCATGTCTGTGCAAAGTGGGGTCAAAGGTCATAATTCTTCTTTCTGTATCTTCATTATGACGTGTTATCTCTAAGGGAGTGCAGTTTTTTCTGCAAATGAAATTTGACATGACTATCTTTTTCGAGCACTAGCTCACTTATGCTTCGGTGAATTGCTCCCAGATCTTAATATGTTGTACCTGAGACTTTGGGCTATCGTCGTTTACCCTTCGTTTTTTCATACGATGTCGGGATCACGTTAAAAAACTTGGTTGAAATTAAAGCTTATCTTCAATGTATTGAGATATGTCTTTCTTTCTGCAACTTTCTTTGCAATAACTCAAGAAAAACAGCGTCTATCACCCTCAAAGTTCTCAAAGTTTGCACATGTTTAGTTCATGTCACGTACATTATTTCATAAAATAACAACTTCTTAGTCAGACACCATCTTGGGTATGTAAATTAGGGTCAAAGGTCATAAATGTTTCATTCTGTATCTTAGTGAATACATGTCCTATCTCTTCCATATTTTGCACACGCAAAGACCATGTTACAAGAATCATTTTACGAAATAACCACTTTTTGCTTAGATGCCATCCTGGCTGTGCAAAGTGGGGTCAATGGTCAAATATACTTCATTCTGTATCTTCGTTACAGTGTATACGGAATTTGGTACCAAAGATGGCAGGTCTGACTCGCTTTTGTAAATGAGATTCCAAATATCACACGGCGAATGTCCCTAAACACACATGAAACCTGTATGGTCATGCCTAAATTATGTATTTGTTGCTGAATCTTCGTTATCTAGTGTATACAGAATTTGGTACCAAAGATGACAGATATGACTCCCTTTTTTAAATGAGAATCCAAACATCACACGGCCAATGTCTCTAAACACAGATGAAACCTGTATGGTCATGCGTATTGCGATCAGACCTCGAATCATTGATTAAAAAAAAATCGGATCACCTTAATTTGTCAGTAATGACAAATTACAATCTCTAGTTCACATTGAACCCTAGGTTTTGGAGACAGTCATAGACACCAGAGATCTTTCTTTGTTTATTTGTTATAATTATCATCATTATTATTTAATTATTATGGGGGGGGGGCTGCATTTGAAATCACACTTCGACTAGGATCTGCTTTCTTTGGGGGTGGGGAAGACAAGTTCTAGTGATTGTCCACACATAGGGTTGAATATGTTAAAGTTGAGGCTGAGGAAGGTGACATCCCCACTTTAAACACAAGACTAACATGCCCTACGAGATGGCGTACCTGTTTTTATCCAGGGAGAAAGGTAGTGGGCGATATCATTACTGATATTTATGCACCTTAGGGAGCTGACACAGAGCACATCAGTACAAGGTCTAATTGACTCTACTGGCTCCCACTGATGGCTTTCGTCATTTTCACACAAGCCAAGCAATGCTGAAATTACAGTTACGCTATTAGAATTATTGTCCATACACACAACCAAGGAAGGTTGAACACAAATTCTGCATTTGCATTTCAGAGTGAGGAGAGGTGTATCTTCTTTAAACACATGTATCCATCAATCCCTCTTGAACAGAGCTTGTGACACCCTACAAGCAGTGAATATTAATTTCTCTTCCGGCTGTTCAGCATGAGTCACTGGGTGCTGTTCGATATTCCGAAGGTTTGCTATTCCGAAGGTTCCGTGAACTTATTCTGAAGGGTCGTTAATCCGAAACACACAAATTCCCCATACCTAGAGCTTTGTTAATCCAAAAATGAAAAAGAATTCGTTAATCCGAACATTTGTGTCGTTATTCCGAAGGTTCGTTATTCCGAAGGTTCGTTATTCCGGAGATTCGTTAATCCGAAAATGAAATTCGGAATTATGAACCTTCGGTATATCAAATCTTCGGACTAAAGAGCCTTCGGAATAACAAGCCTTTGGAATAACGAGCTGTAACCGATTCACTAGTAGTAGCAGGAGGAAATATGTATGAGTGGTCTCTGACTTTACTGTTAGTCTGGGTGCAGAAGTCAGATTTTGGGCCTAACATTGTAAATTGTCCATTCAATGTTTTTGATAATTTTACCCTATTTCAAAGGTGCTGAATTCTAATCTGGATGATGCAACTCTTGCATCCTTGAGGGTTTAGAGAGTTCAAAATGGCAGCCACAATGGCCACCAAAATCAGAAATTCGTTCATATTTCCTTATAAATGGTAAAATGTTTAACACAAAAATGAAGTTTTACCATACTTCAAATGTGCTGAATCTGAATATGGGTTATGCCATTTTTGAAATCTTGAGAATTCTAAGATATTCAAGATGGCAGCCTAAAAATGAAAGGACAAGTCCACCTTCATATACATGTTGAATGAGTCAATGCAAAAATATTACTAGAACACATCAGTAAAAATATCGGGAAAATCTGACAATCCGTTCCAAAGTTATGAATTTTCAAAGTCTCTGCGCCATCACTGCTGGATGAGAAGACTACTACAGTGCATGATGTCACATGCACACAACGATATAAGAAAAATAAAAAGAGAATTTCACAAAACTTTACTTTTTGAAAAAAGTGCACATTTCATCAACTTGTTGCTGATGTATGTGAAGGGCAATAATTCCCCCTGCCTTCTGAAAGAGAGAAGTCGAGTGCTCTTTTGTTATGCGAGAATAAAGAAAGTATGTTGAATTTTCTTTAGATTTTCTTTATATCATTGTACAATATGACATCACAAGCTATAGTAGTCTTCTCATCCAGCCGTGACTGAGCAGACACTTAAAAAATTCATAAATTTTGAACGGATTGTCCAATTTTACTCAAACTCTCACTGATTTGTTCTACTAATATTGCTGCATTCACTAAAACCCACATGTCTATGAAGGTGAACTTGTCCTTTAAATTCATGTATATTTCTTTTTTATTAAAAAAAAAATGATGGTTTTCACCTATTTCGAGGGTGTTGAATCCGAATATGAATAAAGCAACTTTTTTTTCCTGAGGGTTTTGAGATATCCAGAATGGCCAGCAAAAATTGAAATTTTGATGTTGACGAGTACACTATGTATTTCCGTATAAATCATACAAAACTTAAAATTAATTGATTGGTTTACCCAATTTCCAAGATGCTGAATTCAAATCTGGATGAAGCAACTTTATATCAATGAGGATATTTTCACATCCAAGATGGCTGTGAAAAATTGAAATTCCAATTTAGGCATTTCCAATAAAATCATGAATTAAATCAATACAAAAATGAGGCCTTTCCTATTTCAAGGGTGCTGAATCTGAATCTGGTTGATGCAACTTTTGAATCTTTGAGATTTTTGAGATATATTCAAGATTTTTATGATACATTTATTTGGGCTGCCATCTGGAATATCTCAAAAACCTTAATGATGCAAGACTTGTATCAGCCAGATTTGGATTCAGCACACTCAAAATTGGGTAAAGCCATCATATTCTTTCCAGTTCATTTACATTTTATAAGGAAATACCTATTTCAAAATGTACGTTTTTGGTGGCCATATTGAATATCTCAAAAACCTCAGGATAAAAGAGTTGCTTCATCCAGATTCAGAGTCAGCACCCCTAAAATAGGGGAAGCCCATCAAATATTTCAAATCTTTTTCACATCATTTCAAAGGAAATATGCGGGATTTCAATTCTTGGCAGCCATCTTGAATATCTTAGAATCCTTAAGAATGCAAAACTTGCATCATCCAAATTCGGATTCAGCACTTTCAAGATACGGTAAAACTTCATGAAGTGCATGCAGATGAGGCGCATGTTTTTCCTAAGTAGTTGGAAGGTCACCGTAAGCTCCATCCCCAAATCGAAATGTTGAGGTCAGTTGGTACACGTGACTGTTTCATTCCATCACTCGAGAGAATCGTCACCAGGAAAAAAAACAAACAAACAAACCTCTGAACCATCATTTGAATTGCACAATTCAGAGGGTGTGTACAATTCTGGTTGAGGTGAGGATTTAGCTTTTAACGTTTTGCAAGACATTCAGAAACCACTCTTATGAGATGTCAAAGAGCATGCAATTCTACGGGGTATCAAAAGTTTATTTGACAAAAATCGGTTTGGAAATGGCTGAGATATCCAAAAACAAGGTGGAACAAAGAGATCCTAATAAACCTTTGATTATCATCACTTTTTTTTTTGATATCTCAGCCATTTGAAAACCAATTTTCATCAAATAAATGTTGAATCCTTCTTAACATTACATGCCCTGTCATATTTCACAAGAGGTTTTCCTTATCTCACTTACATTGTAGGAATGTTCAAAACACGAATCCCCACCTCAACCAGTACTATGCAGTCCCTTTAAATTACCCTCCAAGATCTCAGTTGCAGTACATAATTATGTGGCCAAAATGCATCATGAGCAAGATGATTCTAGGAATGCATTCTCTAGAATCATCATTCATTATTGAAACCCATTAGTCACTGAACCCTCCCCCTCCCCCCTGCCATCCTTTCTCTTTTTTTTTTTTACAATAGTTTTATGCCTTATAATTTTTTTTGAGGGGTTTCATATAGAAAATGTTATCACATAATTTGAAAGAGGTCAAAGGTCAACAAAAGTATATGTCAGAATTATTTCTGTGATACACAATCCTCTTGGTAAAGTCTTAATAAATAGTCTTTCAAATAACCTACGAAAGAAAATAGACATGCAGTCAGTTATTGTACATCATTTAGAAAATTGTGGAAATGAGAGCAATATTGCTATTTATCTCCCAGGGAGCCATTCTGACATGATGCACTGAATCTTCAATTGCTAAAGGGCTTAAAAATGCACTCTCTGCGCATGTGAAAATGGTCTTTGACTACTTTTATGCCATAATCCTCTGCTTTCTCCTCTTGTGATCATTACAGTAAGAGGGCCGCTGACAAAGGCTAAAGCGTACATGGTAACATTATCCAAGTGCTGCCGCATACCCGTGGAAATTCAAAATCCCTCTCATACTTCAGTCCCTATTCTCGTTCTTTGCATAGACTTCACTGCGATATTTGTCATACATGCTTATCATGTACAAACTCATTACCAGTATCTAGGCATTCCTCTGCCTAATGTTATGGAGGGGATGTGCTGCAATAATATGATGGCTTCTTTTTATGCATTTCTCTTGGGGACGTGTTATGCATTCAGGAAATTATTTTGAGCAAATATGCAACCCATGAAATTATATCAAAGATGTGGAAAATGTGTGATGAGAATTGTTGAAATTGAGCAAAATAATCATACTGTGCACATTTTGATGACATTGCTGAAACTGAATTGATGGAATATTGTAAAGCAGCGTAATTTCTCTTTAAAGTGATATCATGTCACATATATATGTCTATAGTTTACCACATTTTCCTTCTCAGAAGGGTCAGAGATTTGAATTTGAAGTCGAGAGAGCACAGTTGATTGATCGAGCATGAAATACAGTTATAGCCTCTAGCACAAAAGGCTTACACATGAAAACTGCATAATGCGATCAGCAGAAATTTGTCATAGTTTACCAGCAAGACAGCCTATATACCAACTCTCCATTCTGATATCTTATCTCTACATACATCAACATTTCCCCAGATGCTTTTTCCTACTGTATGACTGAGAACAAATAAAATGTACACTATACCACCCAATGATTTTACTTTACTGGTAACGGTAATCTCACTTTCCACAATATTGTTTCCAAGAAGTGCAACCAATTGCTTTTCTTTATTGACTTTAAAAAAAAAAAATCCTGCGGAAGAGGAAAAGCTTTCAAGCAAAATCATCCCAAAGGTGTAATCCTTCCACTAACACTGCTCGATCTATTTGTATTTCAAAGAACTATTTCCAATATGCTGGAAGTCAAAACAAGAAAGAATATGAACTAAAAAGAGGGGCTCATTTCAAGACACTAAAAGATTTATAGTGTACAACTAGTGCCGTTCACATTGCAAGTGAAATTTCACATTGCAAGTGAAATTTCACAAAGTGAGAAATTTTGCAAAGTTTTGGTGAAGGTTGCTAAGCTTTATGACATGCCCCTTGAAACTTTGCCAGAAAAATTCCAATTGCAAACTGGTGTGTGAAATTTTGCACTCCACACTACATGTACTAGTCAGTTTGCTGCCGCGAACTGAACTGTGAACACTCACCTCAGAAAAATTGTAAAGTTTTTCACATGACTTCAACACACTTCCTGTTCACTTCTCGAAATTCCACACAAATTGTGATGTGTACTATGAATAGTTCAGTGTTTGTGCAGGGTTCTTGTGATGCGATGCAGCAAATCAAAGCACATATATCACTATGAGGAAAAGGATGATACCACTTCAATGGTGAGCACATTATTGACACACTGTATTGTAATCATTTAAATATTGTTTTCAAAGTATTAATTGTCATTATTAGAATCGGAATAATGGAAAAGAATGATGCCCACTACCCTAGATTGATGATGATTATGATGAGACGAAGTGTCCACTATAGAGCCTACGTCCACTGTAAGTGGAGACAAGACAAAAGTTTAATAATAATAATAAAAATAATGATAATAAGGTCTTATTTATACAGGGTAGCCTCTTCAGTGTCGCCACTGCTCTACCAGAGGGCCCTGCCATTATTATTACCCTAGCGTTGCCAGGTACCCACTTATACACCTGGGTCAAGAGGGACATAGTGGGTAAAAACATCTTGTCCGAGGACGTAAGCACTGGGCGGGAATCGAACTCGGGTCCTCTAATCGGGAGTCGGGAGTCCTATCCACTATACCACAGCCCCCATTTTGATGGTGACAACAAAAGCAAGAGAGGGTACGTAACCAAAGCCAGAGGAGAGAAAAGCTACAAGGACCCGAACAACATCGGCCTATTGACCACACCAATCGTAGAACGTATATGCCTATGTAGGCCTACTGAGCTGAGTGGGTATAGAACAATGTCAGCAGCAACAATATAAGCGTTGTAATACAACCTCTTGATATTGCCAAGGAATCAAATACCTAAAAAAAAAAAAAAATCTCATTTGACGTTCATTCTACTCGTGGGTACAGTGGAATCTGATGATTTAGTTCATGGAGCAAGGAGTTTTGCATAATAACCATGCATCCTATGTTTACGACAAATGATAGAGGTACAATGTACAATGTACCAAGCATGAACATAAATGCATGGCGGGATCAGGAACGATAATAGTCGTAGTGTACAACTGACAAATTTTGCGCTGTGTCGAACCTGTGAAAACCGAACTGCATGCTGGGATCTCCCTTTGCGCATGTGAGGTTTGTTGCCAAAGTTTGTTTGTTATTCCCCGAGTGTGAAATTCTGTAAACTTTTGTTGCAGTGTGAATGGACATTTGCAATCTCACAAAGTTTTGCTTCACAAAAATTACCCAATGAGAACGGCCCTCCACATGTACCTTAGTTGAGCTGAAATAAAATGCTGTCTTGTTAGTTTACTTTTCTTGCCCTTGATTCATCCAACATTATACAAGCTACTGTGCTGTCTTGGGAATGCCTCTTAAACAGACGTTCAAGGACATTAACCTGCCACTTGATGTTCCATATGGTTGGAATCTTAAAGGGCAATTCCATGCCATATGTTTTGATTAAATTCTAAAGAATAAATCAGATAAATATACCAGGTAATGGTACTGGTAAAAGTTAAATTGTCAAGATCAGGTATGAAATATCGCAACCACACACTCAATTAAATCTGAAGAGCCTGCGACATTGTCACTGTTTGTACACAAGTTATTCAATTCATTAATTTGGTAGATCATTGCACAAGTGCATTCCTCTCCCTCCCCCCCCCCCCCCATCACCCCAATTCATTGTTGGTAGGTTACAAAAAGATTGTACAAGTGGTGTGAGGGATGCATTTTCTCAAGTGTTTCAGAAAGGGAACCCCCAATCAAGATTTGTGTACAATTTGATGGGAGACTTGTACGAGGATTCCTTCTGTGACGACCATTATAAGCTTCTTCTTTTTTTCATGTGCTTGCAACGAATATCACTAATTTGGGAAACAATGGGAAACGTAACTTTCACTCCGTTCTTAATCATTATACAATGTAGATCTGGTTTATAAAGAAACCTCTACCATTTTGTAATGTGTAATTTCATTTCATTTGCGAACAAACATGACGTGGATTGCACTTTAAATCTATGAACTATCAACTCTGTACTGTGTCACCTAATTCCCTTGAATGTGCTGTGCTGTCTCCAATTCACTCACCCATGCCAAGGGTAAACGTGACTTGGTTACAAAAGTGTTGTTCTCATAAATAATTGAAATTTTGGTCACAATAAAGGTCACATCTTTTTGATACAGCATTCTCACTGTAAAATATTTGGAAATGTTTTGGGTCATTATTATTTGCAATGAGTTGATCTATGCACATGAATGTAAATGAATAGTTGTATGCTTATGTCACGATGCCAATTCAATGTAGCACAACATGTCACACATGGAAAAAATAGCATGAAGAAACAAACACCTGTTGTGGTTCATTGTGGGCATTATTATAATATTTACATTCACTTTTGCTTCCACCATTGACATTGCACAACTTTGCATACATATTCAAAAAAAAAAGGAAAAAAATCACACATACTTACGTGATTTGGATTGCGACCCAAATCTTGCAAAATAATGCATCATTTCCGTTCTCATCATAAAAATTTTGAAGCTTCAGTAGCATTCCCGAGACCCACACAATGCATTACATTAGAGTCATATCTATTGAAGATTTTGATGTTGCGGGTTCCATAAACTTTGTCATTTGTGACAGGACATCTTGACTCATTAAGAGACTGTGGTTACCTGAATTGACATTCTTTCTGTGAGGCTCATTTAATGATATAATATACAAATGACGTACAGGATAGAGTGCGTTAGTGTAGGCGTATAGTGCACTCGAGGGTATTTACAATTGTGAAACATGCACGAGGCGAAGCCGAGTGCATGTTGCACTACATTGTAAATACCCGAGAGTGAGCTATACGCCTCCACTAACGCCACGAAATAATCCTGTGCATCATTTGTTTTATAAAATGGGTCGAAAATTCAAAAACTAACAGCATTTTTCAGCGTTTTTCACGTACCTTTGTGGGTCAAGACGTCCCAAACACGTCCCAAACATTTACGCACGTCGCACTCGGAAATCCCGCACATACAGTATAAGTATGATGGGGGGTTGGGTTTCCGGACACTTAAGTTCCCGCATGAAAACTTACTTATTTTACATAGAATATGCACCCTTTACCTTAAAGACTTGATATAGACTCCTCATATAGGCCTACTAGACAACATACTCTGAAAACGGCATGAGAATTAACCTGCTAAATCGTTGGATTTACCCTTCAAAGTGACTCCATGTATGCGTCCGGTCCCACAACGCTTGGTCTACTGTACACTGTACGAATGATACGTACGCCACACATGTTATGCACAAGGGAAGAAAGGCCGGACTAGAAGTTGTTTACAGGATTGACAGCGCGTATGCATGCAATTCAAAGGAGCCGCCGCGCGCACAGACGATCGGCAATAGGATTTAACACGCAGTGCAATGGGACTGAGTAACGAAAGCACAGGTGACTCATTTCAGCGCTTCCTATTGGCTACATTCTTGAACCCATTTTATAATAGGCATATATGGCATTTGCCATCTCTCATCAGTGCAGCATACTGTAAACTCATCAGTCACCTGTCACATGTCACATGCAAGTTACGTGCAATTTATCCACAGAAGAATCATGAAAGGTAATTTCCATGAAAACAGATTGTAAACATTTATTTTAAGAAATATTCATCACTGGAGTAAAAAAAAGTCCACTATTACTTAGTCATCTACGTGTATCACCAAGCCAGCATTTCCAAGCATTGATCCTGTTCACTTTGGCCATATGTTACACACATGCTGACTACAGAGCTGCTAATACGCAACTTAACCACCATGACTTGTGAATTCAGAGTTAGTGTCAATTTGAATACTTGTGTCTCGTCATAAAGGAGAACTCTGGTAACTGTAAAAGTGGAAATTTTCGCAGTGTTGAAATTTTCGCCCATTTCCCGCAACCAGAAACCAGCGCGAAAATAAAAGTATGTGAATATTCTTGCTTGCCGTATGTTCCTACGTGGGATGTCTTGATTCCGCGAAATTAAAAACATGTGAAACTCTTTTTACCTGGCCAAGCGCAAAAAATCAGTCAAGGGAAAATATCCACTTTTACAGTACTTTTCAGACTTTTGCATATTTTGAGCATCTATAAACTGGTTTGATACTGGATATAATGTTACAGAATTTATAGTCACTAGGATAAGGAATAAGAGTGTTTGCAACATTTGTAACAAAGCATTGCAGCTTCACATTGGTAAGAATGCATGATTTTGGTGTTTATGGAAGCAAAACAAAAAAGAAGAAAGCATATTTTGCACAGGAGAACTTGTTGAGCAAGTGATACCGTAATGGAATAACATAGCTACAATGCTGGAATAGTGAGCCTCCTGCAATTGTGTATGTCATCATGATCATCACTGTTCAGTGTAACTTGTGGGTTTTTCAGCATACATGTACCTCCTAAAAAACATAATAAATTCCACAAATCTCTACAAGGCACTATCAATGGCTATGAACTACAGTTGTACATGATGGTGAAATTATGAAAATTGTCTGGAATCCCCCTTTAATTTCTTGCCTTCCACAGGAACACCCTCTAAAACGAAGCCTTTTTCTGAGGAGATTTCACTGCATGGAGCTGGCATATTAGACAGCTGCCACTGTGGATGTGTCTCGCACTATTAAAAGCGGGTTGAAAAAAATAGAGTTCAGAGAGGTTACGGGGCGGATGTTGCCAAGCCAATGCTTGTGAGTCGAAAAATATATCATTCAGACTATATTTCTGACTCCATCAATTTTGATTTTTGAGAATAGACAGGACTACATAGAATATACAGAAAAGGTGACAAGAGAATTTTAGATGAGAGATCCAGGGTCCCACACTCACTGTAGTATAGCAAACTTTCCATGCAGTATTGCAGACCATTGTAAAACAGGATATTTTCACTGCATGAAATTTTAGCGAATTGGAGAAGACGGCCTTTTCCTCCATACGAAATTTTGCAACTTGTCACTGACATTCAATCCATTTAGTGTAGACAAAAACTTTCATATGCATTTTAATTTTTATGAATCTTGGCTGTCGCAAATTCCTGAAATTAAAATGCACACAAACATTCCTCCTTTTACAGTGCAAACTCTGCAGTATACAGTACCTTACAAACATGGGAGCCAGGGGGCGGAGTTAATGCTTCTATGGGACATGGTGTCAATTTGCATATTGCAACACAGCAATAAAATACCTGCCAAGTACACCGTATTTGCAAAATTTGACCATGCAGTTAAAGAAAAAACAGACCAGTGTAAAAACTGCTTTTCCCCTCAACCCTGAATCTACTATTAATAACGTTGAAAGTGAAAGAAGAGTGTGTAAATTAAATCTGTTCGACTGGACTTACATACTTGTAAAAACCATGGAGAAAATACAACTGTAGTTTCGTGACTCCTCCGAGTCACTTCTTCAGCTCTGTCTGGCTGGCAAGCATTCATCCGTGGAGGGTGAATGGGCGATGTTACTGCCTTTATTGTCTGTACGTCGATGAATTTTTCGGATCACTTTCACAAGTAAGAACAGTCGAACAGATTACACGCTTTTAGCATACTACCTGGATGAATCAAAATCTACATCGATATATATTCAAGAGTATTTCCAATTCTAAACAGTAATAAAAACTTCCTTAGAATAAGAAATTCTATGACCTTGTATTAATTACATTGTCACTCTTGCGATAACGCACTGGGATTGGTGCCAAATCCGACCTTTTATTGCCCCCCCCCCCCCCCCCCCCCCACCATACCTACATGTAACTTGAACCCCCAGCCCATCCAGGATCTGCTACGAACAAAGTATCTTCTTTTCTGATACTCACAGCACTGTCTTATCCCCTCCGGTTCTAGATGGGAAATTTGTAAAGACTTCTTGAATTTGGGGGGTTTGCCTCCCCCCCCCCCCCCCCCCCCCCCAGGGGCATTGTGCCCCTTGGAGCACCCAGGTGGGGAATGGTACATGTTCCATCCAGATACAGATTCCATCACCCTGGTGAAAATCCCTGCTAAATGTGGTTAAAAACTGACCATGCATTTTTAAAATGATGAAAATGTGCAGATTGGCCTGATGTTGGTCTCCCTCCACTTCCTCTCCTCTACCTCATATTCCTGATTTGCCAGAACAAAACTCAAAATTACAGGCACTAATCTAAATCTGAATCACAAATCACTACCTTAGCTTATCATTAACAGCTCAAATGAGAGAAGAAGATTTGTAAAGATTCCTTAAAGGAGACCTCCGGATGATTTTTAGACTTTTACATTTGAACAACTATAAATTAGTCAAACTGAGTGCAGAGTTTCAGAATTTATAGTGACTGGGATAAGTAATGAGAATATTTTCAAAATTTATTATGAATTTAAATGAACAAGGATGATGACATGACGGCCTCACCATAAGAATGTTTGAGTTGGGGCTCAAGGAAGCAGAACAAAAGAAGAAGGTATGCATGGATTTTTCACAGGTGAACTTGTTGAGCAAGCGGTATTGTAATGGAATTACACTGCTACATTTCTGAAATATATGAGGCTCTGATGTCATCATCACTGTTCAGTGTAATTTGTTTAAGATTTTCAATATATTGGTTTCTCTGCTCAAGGACCACAATAAATTCCCCGGATCTATACATGGAGCTGTTGATTTATGTACTACATGATGTGAAATTATGAAAATCGTCCGGAATGCCCCTTTAATCTAGGCGTATTGTCGGTCTACTCCCTGCCATTACCCTCCCCCCCCCCCCCCACCACCACCACCACCACAATCACCCCCACCTTGGCCCTTGTGCTCCCAGGGGAAATTGAGATCCTATTCCCTTTTCTGGAATGCTACATTTGTACATGCAAAGTTGGGTGAAAAATCCACCATGGAGTTTTCAAAATGACCAATTTTGGTCCCCATTTCACATTTATATTAAAAAACTATGCCAACACAAACTAGAACTATCACTCATTGTGATTAATATACCCCCACCCACAACTGAGGAAATTAGCTCAACCAGGATTATTTTTTTTTTCCTTTTTAATGGAAAAAAAAAATGTTACCATGGCAATGCACTGTTCAACAGTGAATAAATGTATTGCTCACTGTTGGTCACATGTCCCATATCTCAAGTCAAGTGCTCAAAAACTGAGTGAGCAAGATAAATAAACTGATGATTTCTATGGTTTTCATTAAAAATTGTGCTACCATGGCAACACAATGTTGGACATTAAGAAAAAATGGAGTTTACACAACTTTATATATTATAGCATTCATATGTGCCAAATTTCAAGCCAAATTCTAAAAGGCTGAGGGGCTTAGTTGAATTCACAATATTAGTGTATCATTTTCATTCAAAATATACTGTTACCATGGAAATGCATTGATCAACAATATTAAAAGGTTACGTTTGCACATCTACATGCTATAGTGGTCACATGTGCCATATTTCAAGCCAAATGCTCAAAGACTGAGGGAGTTAACTGAATCCACAATATTTTTGCATGATTTTCATTCAAAATATGCTGTTACCATGGCAACACATTGATCAACAATGATGAAAGAATACATATGCACATCTATGTACTATAACGGTCACATGTGCCAAATTTCAAGCTAAATGCTCAAAGACTGAGGTAGTTACCTGAATTCACATTATTTTTGAATGCATATTAGTGAAAAGATGCCGTTACCATGGCAATGCATTGTTCACCACTGACGAAAGATCAAGTTTGCACATCTACACGCTATAGTGGTCACATGTACCAAATTTCAAGCCAGATGCTCAAAGACTGGGGCGGGGGAGTTACCTGAATACACAATATTTTTGTATGATTTTCATTCAAAATATGCCGTTACCATGGCAACACATTGATCACCACTGACGAAAGATTGTTTACACATCTACAATGTACGTACCACAGTGGTCAGGTGTGCCAAATTTCAAGCTAAATGCTCAAAGACTAAGGGAGTTAGCTGAATCCACAATATTTCTGTATGCTTTTTGGTTAAAAAAACTGTTTCCATGGCAACGCATTGCTCACCACTGATGAAAGATATAAGTTTGCACATCTATATACTACAGTGGTCATGTGTGCCAAATTTCAAGTCAAATGCTCTAAGACTGAGGGAGTTAACTGAATCCAAAATATTTTTGTATGATTTTTCATTCAAACTATGCTGTTACCATGGCAATGCATTGATCAACAATGACAAAAGAGTAAGTATGCACATCTATGTACCATAGTGGTCACATGTGCCAATTTTCAAGCCAAATGCTTAAAAACTGAAGGAATTCGGTTAATCCACACATTTTTGTACGATTGGTTAAAAAAATGCTGTTACCATGGCAACAGATTTATAAACGCACATATCAAAGGTGTTTTGCACAACTATGCGTTGCATTGATCGCATATCCCAAATTCAAACTGAATTGCTACAAAACTGCGAGAGTACTTCGATCCACAACATTTTGTAAGATTTTTTTGAAAATCTGCCATTGCCATGGCAACGCATTACTAAATACTCATGAAAAAGGTGTCTTGCACATCTGTCTGTGATAGCAGTCACACATGCCCAATTTGAAGTTAATTGCTGAAAAAACTAGAAATGTCGCTACAGCGACTGGTTATACCCCAGCCAAACAACATTTCATAAGCTTTGGTCAAAACAACATTTCATAAGCTCTGGTCAAAAAACGGAGGAAGTAGTTAAATCCGCAAGATCTTTCCTTGATCTTCTGCCATTAATATGCCGTTACCATGGCAACGTACTTTCGGGTACTGTCGGAAAATGCAAATGGGTCTTGCACATCTACAACCAAAGGCACACATCTGTACCAAGTTTCATGGAAATTGGGCAAAAACTGAGGAAGTAGTTTGCAACACAAAATTTTCCATCATTTTGGCTCATAATATGTGAGCTGTTACCATGGCAACATACTTTTTGTCACTGTCAAGAAATGTGTCATGCTGACCTATATCCTAAGACAAACATTCAATATGAATTCCATGAGAATTGGAAGAACACTGATGAAGCAGTTTTGCCATGAAGCATTTTGCCCTATATTTTACCAATAACATGCTGTTACCATGGCAACGCACTTTTTGCCACTGCGGAAATATGTGTCTTGCACATTAACATATTCAGATGAACATCTGTACCTAATTTCATAAAAATTGACCAAAAACTGTGGGAGGAGTTCGCGACGCAAGATTTGTACCCATTTTTGCCCATAATATGCCGTTACCATGGCAACGTACTTTTGGGTACTGTCAAAAAATACGTCTTGCACATCTACAACCCAAGGCACACATCTGTGCCAAGTTTTATGGGAATCGGTTGAAAACTGAGGAAGTAGTTCGCGACGCAAGATTTGCAACGGACCGACCGCCCGCCCGACCGCCCGACCGACCGCCCGACCGTCCGCTGATTCCTATATACCCCCTTCAAACTTCGTTTGGCGGGGGTATAATGATCTTTCAGCTTACCTGAGGGGGAAAGCCCCAGATGGGCCATTTGGGGCACAAGTGGGTTTGAAAAAAAACAAGGAAAAGTAGAAATTACGCGGTGAGTAATATATGTCCCCGCCAGAAGTGGCATTTTGTAGCAAAATGTGCAATACAGGTCAACAATCAAGGTCAAAGGTCAAAGAAGTCAAAGGTCAAAATTCTGTGTAGAAGTTTTGAAGCCCTCACCTTGTGCCATCACATGAAGCAAACAGAATCAAAATCGGGTTAGAAATGGCAAAGGAGTAGCATTTTGTAGCCAATGTACAATATAGGTAAAAATCAAGGTCAAAGGTCAAAGAAGTCAAAGGTCAAAATTCTGTGTAGAAGTTTTGAAGCCCTCACCTAGTGCCATCACATAATGCAAACTGAATCGAAATCGGGTTAGAAATGGCGAAGGAGTAGCATTTTGTAACCAAAGTACAATATAGGTCAAAAATCAAGGTCAAAGGTCAAAGAAGTCAAAGGTCAAAATTCTGTGTAGAAGTTTTGAAGCCGTCACCTAGTGCCATCACATAAAGCAAACGAAGCCGTCACCTAGTGCCATCACATAAAGCAAACGGAATCGAAATCGGGTTAGAAATGGCAAAGGAGTAGCATATTGTAGCCAATGTACAATATAGGTCAAAAATCAAGGTCAAAGGTCAAAGAAGTCAAAGGTCAAAATTCTGTGTAGAAGTTTTGAAGCCCTCACCTAGTGCCATCACATAAAGCAAACAGAATCGAAATCGGGTTAGAAATGGCGAAGGAGTAGCATTTTGTAGCAAAATGTACAATATAGGTAAAAAATCAAGGTCAAAGGTCAAAACTCTGTGTAGAAGTTTTGAAGCCCTCACCTAGTGCCATCACATAAAACAAACAGAATCGAAATCGGGTTAGAAATGACGAAGGAGTAGCATTTTGTAGCAAAATGTAAAATATAGGTCAAAGGTCAAGGTCAAAGGTAACAACAGAAATTCTATGTAGAAGTTTCAAAGCTCCCATGTAGTGCTATCATATAAAGCAAACAGAATCAAAATTGGCTCATAAATGACAGAGAAGTAGCAAATTGAAGATTTTGATCACACACGGACGCACACACGGACGGACGGACGGACGGACGGACGGACGAACGGACGGACGGACACACGGACACACACACGTACGGAGCCCATTTCATAGTCCCCTGCTCGAACTCGTTCGGCGGGGACAAAAATTTTTTGTTTCAGCATTGTGTCTTAACTATGTGCATTATTTGTTTAGTAAAACTGCATATTTCTTTTGAGGAAGCAAATTTTGCTACAATGCGGTATCCATAGAAATGCTCAATTCCAATAAGAGCATTCAATTCAAAGTTAACAGTAATGATAAACAATAATGAATAAGGCGAACAAGGTCGCTGTCTTCCCCAGTAGCCGTGACAACGGCAAACATGCCAGAGATACCTCCACATAACACTTTGCACCGGGGAGATTGTGAAAACAATTGTTGTCGTTTTTAATAGCATTCATTATTAAGTATTATTAGCACGGCACCCTATAGACCTATTCAGGTTGGAAACTCTGTACAAGTACCGTACCTCACACAGAGCCATTGTTACACCAGTTGAGAGAGGGAAAACATTCCCTCACTTGTTTCTGGGCAGCACCTATCCACCGGCTTCATTATAAATGAGCCAATCCATTGTTAATGTGCAATTGGTGCTGGATGGTGAGCTCACTGTGAACACATTTTAGCTTCGCCCAGGCAAAAGCTAGACCAATGCAGAACACCATCTCTCAATCAGTCTCATTCAATACTGTTGCATTTGATTCAAGCATGAAATGTCAATACAGGATGGTATTGACGTCATACAATGTAATCCTTGGGATCATATTTTAATGACAAAAAGATCCTGTTGGGTTGATTTCACTGTTCTTTTGTTTTTAGTTTTTAGTCCAGTTTTAGTAAACAACATACCATACCCGGTACCTCTGTCATCATACTCATTCACTGTAATTTGTGCATGAATTCAAAAATATTCTTATAAATGTTCTTATCCAAACCACTATAAATTCTGAAACTAGGTACCCAGTTTAACCAATTTGTTCGTGTTCAGATGCAAAAATATGAAAAAAAAAATCATTTGGAGGTCTACTTTTACAGGGAATAATTTTCCTGGTATCGCATCGCAATTTGCTATGCACTTTTGTGTAGCAGTTTTCTTCCATAGACATGTACAGGATACCGTGTGAAATATTGTTCATTGGCTGAAATTGCTAATCAAATTTGAGTTGGAAAATTATTCCCTGTTTTAATAAAGTTTAGAATAAAATGAACAAATTTTACCTCTTGTTCTCACACTAATTAAGCTTTTCAAAATTAATTCCTTTTGGGAAAAACTAGCAATCTAGACTGAGTTCACCACTCAATATTGAAACACCTATTCAGCATCATTTCAAAATGTGACACTGCACCTCAAAACAAACAAAAAGTTGCCAGACATGAATTTTTAGTTAAGACCATATTCTGAAAGAGCAGACTTTAAGCTTTAAAATGATGTATAACTCAAATCAAATGGACTCTCCTAACCTGTATAAATATTGGAAAGAAAGCACCAACTCAGGAAAAGTGTGAACTGAGAAAAGAGGCTCTGAAGCGCTTAATCTTTACCAAACCCTGCTGGCTGTGCAATGAATGGGACAAAAAACAGGAAGTAAACCACCAGAGTAACAACAATGAAGGGATTATCAGATTAAACTGAAATTAAGCGTGCCTCATTAACACATTCTGTCCATAATCAATGCTAACTTTCAAAGCAGTAGCACTATCCTTTCAAATAAGAGTTGAAAGTGAAGAGTGTGGACAAGGTTTTTCAGAAATGAAAAAGGGATTCTAAAGACACACCTAATCACATTATTCTATCAAAAGTGTTCGAGATAAACTGCTAAAAAAACACACTTTCCCGCTCGTTTTATGATACCAAATTTTAGCATAATGTAAAAGAAGACCCGCTCTTTCAGAAAATATGAAAAAGTCAAGTTCGGCTAGGTTGACCCATTTCACTTATTTTCAGTCCTCACGCAAAATCAGTGTGTGCGACTTTATGTTCGTTTTGAGGTGCACGGTCACAAATGGAAACTTGAATCTATGAAAACCTATGCTGCTGCTTCCTGATATCCAGCATACACGTACAACTCAACCAATAGTACGATGCCTTCTACTGAAACACAATAGAGAGGAATTTTTTTTTTTTTTTAAAGATCTGATATGGTATATAATTACACTTCCTTTTGGAGTCATCAAAGATAATTACTACAGCAATTTTCTTTGAAAGTGCTTCTAGATGTGACTTCACTCATCTTAACCCGTTGAGGACAAGCTGATTTTGCTACAACACGCATTTCCCATAGACACTTGCCCGAGTATACTCTTGACTCGTCCTCAACGGGTTAAGAGAAGAGTTTTGCTGAGGCAATATAACATTCATATGCATTAATGTACTGTATATGCTATAATTTTCACGCACATAAATTTTCGCGAATTGCCGCTGTCACACATTTTCGCGAGTGGTTATATTCGCAATTGGGGGACCAGAGAAAATGTGAAGTGGCAAAGAAAGTGTGAATTTTCAACTTACTAGCAAATAAGAATGATACTAGTTATACACTGCATGAAAAAAACTTACCAAACCCTGCGAAGTAGTAAGTTAGAATTCAACATTTTTGAAGTGGTTAAGTCCATCGCGCTAGATTTCTGACGAGCGGTCCCCTTGCAATAATGGATTGGCTCTCTACAGTATTCGTAAGTAGACGTGGACGTGCGTAAACAAGCTTTTAGCCAGTATGGTCTGTTCAGTAAGCCGTGACATGGTATACTAGTACTGAAATGTTCGTATCATCAAGGCAAGGGATTCATTTTGAAAGGTAATATTTTTGCGAGTTGTTAATTTCGCGAATAGCTCCCGACTCGCGAAATTCACGAAAATAAAACCCCCATGAAATATATAGCGTATACAGTAACCATTGCATTATACATGTATCATATTGCATAGCAATGGAACCACTCGTGGAAACAGTGTGATTTCATTGGTTGAGAGCTGTGTGTTTATTTGTACTGGCTGCATGTTGTCTTAAATGCTAGGTCTACAAGTGTAGCCATGCATCCAGTAAAGTTAAATATCATGCATTCAGATTTTATAGTATACAAATGATGCACAGGATAGAGTGCGTTAGTGAAGGCTTATAGTGCACTCGAGGGTATTTACAATTGTGAAACATGCACTAGGCGAAGCCGAGTGCATGTTGCACTACATTGTAAATACCCGAGAGTGAGCTATACGCCTCCACTAACGCCATGAAATAATCCTGTGCATCATTTGTTTTATAAAATGGGTCGAAAACTAACAGCATTTTTCAGCGTTTTTCACGTACCTTTGTGGGTCAAGACGTCCGAAGATGTTCGTCCCAAACATTTACGCACGTCGCACTCGGAAATCCCGCACATACAGTAAGTATGATGGGGGGTTGGGTTTCCGGACACTTAAGTTCCCGCATGAAAACTTACTTATTTTACATAGAATATGCACCCTTTACCTTAAAGACTTGATATAGACTCCTCGTATAGGCCTACTAGACAACATACTCTAAAAACGGCATGAAAATTAACCTGCTAAATCGTTGGATTTGCCCTTCAAAGTGACTCCATGTACGCGTCCGGTCCCACAACGCTTGGTCTACTGTACTGTACAAAGTGTACGTATAAGAGTACGAGTATACGTACGCCACACATGTTATGCATGCACTGTACAAGGGAAGAAAGGCCGGCCGGCCGGCAGCCCAAACTAGAAGTTGTTTACAGGCACAGGATTGACAGCGCGTACTGTATGCATGCAATTCAAAGGAGCCGCCGCGCGCACAGACGATCGGCAATAGGATTTAACACGCAGTGCAATGGGACTAGAATAGCCAAGGCACATGTGACTCATTTCAGCGCTTCCTATTGGCTACATTCTTGAACCCATTTTATAATATTGGATGCATGGCTGAAAGTACTGGATGAATCGATTGTGTGTATGGCATGCCAAAAGGAAATACATCCAGTAAAATTTGCTATCAGATTATATAATAAGCAAGAGATTTTCCGGCAGCAAATATGCCTCCCATTTTGTACAACAAATGACACACACCTTTTCATGTGACATTATGATTAGTGTGTTCACGGTAATTATGGAATTTCTTAACCCACCTGGCTTCACCTCATGAGTTAAGCATCCATAGTTTCAAATGTATCTTGTGCACACAATGCCTACATAAGCGCTCAGATCCGCGAATCATTTGTATGTTGTATTTCTGGCAGTGTAACTTAATTTTACAGAGCACTCTTGTTAACCCTTTCCTTATGGGAACCTGGTATACCAGGTTTCTGTGGGAGCAAGTGATATGCGGGAACTTGGTATACCAGGTTCCCAAGATGGAGACAAGAGTGCCTACTTTTGTGGTCTAAATTCATGTTTCTTTGTGTTAAATTCCCGAGAAAAATGGGTTTGATTAAAAGATATCACAATACATTTTCTATCCATTGTGAAAATGCATAATCACAGTATTATTTAATCTTCATCTGATTTAGTTTATGCTTGTTCTGCTGTAAAACTCGTATCAACATGTCAATATAGCGATCGAAGGTGAGCGCAGTACGTGTTTGCTGACCCCAGTCATCCCATTTAGGTGCCTGGTTTTGTGTAGAACAAAAGAGTTTGTGAGGCCATCAGCAGTCTATTCATACCTTGCACCCGATCGATATTTCCATTGTTCAATGGCACATGTACATTTGTAGTTGACCTTGGAAAAGGGGATACATGTACCGCTTGACTGCTTTCGCACAGGTGGATTACCAATCTGTCCGTTCTCTGTCAATGGGCAAAAAGAATCTCGTTTGGGGGCATTTAAGGCACTCAAAGAATCGCTGAAGGAACGGGCTAACAAACATACACATAACAAGATGTTATGTAATTGGGGCAATATTCTGAGGTGGTCTCAATGAAGTTTGCAGTCTTTTTATCTTCAAATCTTTTTTTTTAAATCAACGTAGGACTATTTTGTCAATTGCAATAAAAGCAACTCCACACAAGAATTTCATCACTTTAAATAAACATGCAGGACCCCCCTGTATGCTGATTAGAACCAGCACTGGCTGTCAGGCAAATGTTTGGTGGTCTAGGGCAAGTCTAAGATAAGGTCCCCTCAGAAGGCAAAATTTCATCTTTGCTCAATATTGACATGTTTGGTATCATTTTGAAGCTTATAAGTTTTGATTTCCATGGAGGAAAAAATAATATTATGTAAATTTATGCAAATTTCAAGGGCTTCATTTGCATAAATGTGAAACACAGCATTACGTATGGGACATTTATAAAAATTCATATTAATTCAATGGAAAGCAAATGATATTTGATTAATATGTGGACATAAGAAGTTCATCAAATAGTTTAACTTGATATGAAAATTTAGGGATTATGCAAATGATTATGCAAATTAGCTCGTGTCCTATCATGAGATGTCCCATACGTAACAAATTGAGGTCATTTTTTTTAGGTTTTTTCTGAAATTGCTTAGGTTATATCAATGCCCTTTTGGAAACTTCTAATTTATCGTTTAGAGAAATTAAATACCATAGAAAAAAGAAAAAACAGTAAAAGAAATATTTTTTATTAGGCATTAAAATAATGTTACGCATGGGACAAATGTGTTTCGTATGAGACATCCTCATACATATTGCATGTGAATGCATGTAGCTAGCTGGGAAGGTCTCTCAGTACACAAATGGTCAATCATCCTGAAGAAAGCATCCCAACATTGTAGCTACTTTTTGAGTTATAGACACTTTAAACAATACATGTACTTGACTGAACAATTTTCAGAAAGCAGGGGACTTAACTTTTTTTTTAACTAGGGGAAAATGACAAAATACACAATGAAAACTCAGCATTAAAGGGATGCTATAGTTTTTTTGTAGAAATGGGGATTCAGTTTTCAACATTAAATGAGATGATTGGAAACCAATCATGAATTACATTATTGTACTAAAGAGCATACAATCCTAAGACTAGAGGAATTCAAAGTTTATGTGATGGAGATCCAATTTGAAATGGTTGTGATATATGTTTAAAAAAATATAATGATATGAAAAATATAAAATGATTTTTTTTTATTGCAAGTGATACACAAATTGTCCTTACTCAGTTTTCAATAGTAGCCACGACAAAATTCATGGGTATACATACTGAGGTGTGACTCGAATCAATGACCTGACTGCTAGACAGACATAATATATCTACTCGATCACTGGGGTTCCACGCAGCAGGTATTGCTTATTTATAGAAATTAATATTTCTTGTGTCAAGTTGTTTTTTATTGAAAATAAATGGCAAACTGCCCTTCATCAATGGAAGTAAACACTTTAAACTATTCAATTTTTCAGCAGTAACTATCCTGATAAAAATAGGGCATACATACTGAGGTTGGTCATAAAAATATAGAATATGAATAAATATAATTATGATGGTAAATATTTGGGGAATATTGTTCCCTTGTCAATCTCGATCAGTATTTGAGTAATTTCTACTGATTCCATTTCAATAATTATACAAAAAAATTATGGGTATTTTGCTAAATTATTTTGCAAAATACCCATAAACATGGTTCTCCACACACTAAACGAATGGGGGACAAAGGGCATGCATACTCAGGTTGGTCATAAAAATATAAAAATATGATTGAATATGATTATGATGGTGAATATTTGGGGAATATTGTTTCCTTGACAATCTGGATCAGTATTTGAGTAGTTTCAACTGTTTTTACTTCAATAATTATGCAAAATACCCATAAACATGGTTCTTCACACACTAAATGAATGGGGGACAAACTGTCCCATACGTAACTGTCCCATACGTAACACGTCATGTCTGTCTTTAATTAGAACCTGTAATTAGAGCTTTTTGCCTAATGACATGAAACTTACCTGCGATAATCTTGAGTGTTGTGACTTTCATCACAGTGAGTTACAAGTTGTAGAATGAAATACTTTCAGAGAGTTTTGGGGTTGAAAAAAATGTTCGAAAAAACAAAATTTTTCTGGTCCCATACATAACGGCACATATTTTCTCTTCTAGAATATAATTGCCAAGGTCATTTTTCTCAATTTTTTACATGATTATACTTCTCCTAGATATCAATCACCATGAAAAAGTTAAATATGATCGAAGGCCATTAACACTATTTTTCAGGTCATAAAAGTCTCTGAATGTCCCATACGTAACGCGCGCGTTATCTTGGACTTGCCCTCTAGCGGATAAGACGCTTGTCCAGTGATCGGAAGGTCGTACAATGTAGGTTCAAATCCTGGCAGAGGCCATGCCTATGATTTTTATCATCACATGGCTTCTACTATCCAAAATACTATCAATTCTGTGCTTATTCACTTGCTGCATGGCAAATGGCCAGACAAAGTGCCCCACATAGATTAGAGGTACTTCATAGAGCCAGAATGGAGAGAATATGCTGCTCAAGCTCTCCCAGCTCAGATGGGCAGGGCATGTACTCAGAATGTTCATTGAGCATTTGCCACAGCGACTGCTCTATGGTGAACTAATGGAAGGCAAGCGCTCTAAAGGAGGTCAGAGGAAGCGCTACAAGGACACACTATTAAAAAGCTTCCAAGAAATGCTGCATAGCATCAACCCGAACACATGGGAAGCAATGGCACAAGCCCGATCTGCCTGGTGATCCGTGGTCAGCTCTGGTGTGATCAGGTTACAAAGTGAGGCGTGTGGAGAGGCAGGAACAAAAACGTCAGTGACGAAAAGGCAGAGTGAGCAACACCTCTCAGATTGGCTTACCTCTGGCATACATGTACATGTACAAGACTGTATGTCCACACTGAATCAGATATTTTAGAGCGAGATTCGGACTGATCAGCAATATTCGCACGCACAGAATTTAGCAATACGAGAAGTAGTTTTTGTCTCTGTCTGAGGACGAACATCATTAGTCATTCTCATCATGATTTATGTCAATGTAGGGCAATTTGTTAATCAGTCGCAATAAAAACAACTTGACAGAAGAATCTTATTATAATATTAACCCGTTCCTTCTGCAATTCTTTGAGTGTCTTAAATGTCCCCAAACGAGATTCTTTTTGCCCGTCAACAAAGAACGGACATGTTGGTAATCCACCTGAGCGAAAGCAGTCAAGCAGTACATGTATCCCCTTTCCACGGTCAACTATATGTGCCAATGAACAATGAAAATATTGATCGAGTGCAAGGTATGAAAAGAGCGTGCGCTGATGGGCTCACAGACTGTTTTGTTCTACACAAAACCGAGCACTTGAATGGGATGACTTGGGTCAGCAAATACAGAAATCTACTCGAGCTCAGCTTCAATCGCTATAAATGTTCATACAAGTTTTATTGTAAAGCAGGCGCAAACTAAATCGGAAGAACTTTAGGTATTAATGCTGTGATTTACACATTTTTCCAACAGAATGGGAACGTGGTGATACAACGAACTCGCATCTTTTTATCAAACCCATTTTTCTGGGCATTACAACACAAAGAAACATAAATTTAGGCCATAAAAGTAGGCACTCATATCTTCATCTTGGGAACCTGGTATCTATTACTAGGTTCCCGTATTTCAGTTGCTCCCACGGGAACCTCCTGGTATTACCAGTTACCCGTAAGGAATGGGTTAATTTGATACGGTATGCAGTACCCCCTGCATAAGGATTAAATTCATTCAGTGTGACTGTTGCCTGTACCCACCCGTACGCTGTAGTGTTGGGGGAAAGCTTGTTGTTCTAGGCTAGGCCTAGTGGATCAAGAGGTCATACTCAGTTTTACAGTATGTATGCTCATGAATTTTTATCTTGGCTTCTACTAAACATTGATTAATTAAGGGCTTACTTACGTTGAAGTACAAAACTGTCAGAAGGAGAATTTGTCAATTAGTTGCAATGATTATTGTAAGAGTGGATATTTTCGCATGACTAATTTTTCGTAAAGGTTTCACTTGTTTATAATTCTGCGGAGTCAAGACATCAACTCCTGGAACATATGGCAAGCAAAAATATGCACTCGTGCTTTTATTTTCACGCTAGATTTGGGTTCTGCTGGTTGCACAAAATTCGCGAAAATTTTAACAAAGCGAAAGTTTCCAATTTTACAGTAGCAGATTAGGACCTACAATATACTGCAAGTCCTCTCAAAGTCTTATTGATACAAACAAGATTTAACCTTCAAAACACACATTTGTCATTGCAAATGTAACATTAATGAACCTTATGATTTTAATAGATTGAGCTCTGTATAGAATAGCAATTTATAAATAATAATCGTAAACATGGTAAACAATAGTTTGTAATGTCACAGTTCTAGTCTAACAAGTTAGGTACTACTGACAACTGAGTTTCCCCCACTAGCCCTGAAAGTAGAGAGATATGACATGATTGATACCAGAGATCTGTCTGTGATGCGAGGGATCAGGGAGGCGGAGGCCACAGGAGCGAAGCCGCGCCGAGCAGCAACAGTTCGGCCTACTCAGCTCAGCTCAGCTAAATTGCTCAGCTACCGAATAGTATGCATGCAGATGAGGCAGGCACCACCACCACACAGCTCACGTCCCTTGTCCCGGAAGCTTGGGCGTGATGATCAGCTCACGGACCGGAATTTCTGGAACAGTTGCTCTGTGGTGGTCTGCTGTGTTCAGTCGGCCGGGAGTTTTCCCCCCAAAAAACACCATTGTGGTGCGTCACTTTTACGAAAACCCAGGATCACGAGAATGCCATTATCTATCTGATCTTAACACATGTAGAACATGAATACTAGTATACAGGTTTAGTTAAACATCCTCGAGATCGTCTTTCCAGGAAGAATGAAGACCAGCCGTCCCGAGCTAGCGAGCGGGCATCTTCGGCGCACGTACCAGTCAACAGTTCTAGTTAATTCATGTCACACGGACGGAAATCGGTACAGTAGTACGGTAGCTGCTTTGCGAGTTGTTGTTGTTGTTGCTGTTATCTTTACTTCCTGCTGAAAGGCGCGCGTCATTCAGTTCTGAGTACATGATTACGAGAGTTCTTGGAATCACTTTATATTAGTCTGGTTTCCAGTCTCTTTTTGCTCTATAGGTTTGGATGACAGTATACAGAGCATGGGCGTAAATCCCGGAGGGGATTGGGGGGGGGGGGGGATATATCCCCCCCTGAAATGGAGATGGGGGGATGGCCTGTACAATCATCCCCCCCCCCCTGAATTTTGAAAAAAAAAATGGAGGAAGCAGAAATGTGATTGTATCAATTTTGGCATATTGCATGAAGTTTGTACGCCGGCCTTCAGACAGGCAACAGAGCTGAACAGCTCGCTCGCTTCGCTCGCTTGCGACGAAAGTAACATCGACATACACTGTAAGGTATGGCTCAGACGTTGACAACGTCAAATAGTATAGGCCTACTTGAGTATATGTAAACATGCTATGACGCGAGTAACTGGGGACCATCTGCAAAATATGTACGAAAACAAACAAACAAACAAACAAACAAACAAACCATAACAAAAACTATATCGCCATAATTGAACCCCCTCCATTTCCTGAATCATTCCTGAGAAACGACAGTGCCTGGTGACTCAGTCAGGATACATCTATGAGCATACCGGATCTATCTCGGGGGTGGGGGGGGGGGGGGGGGGGGGCAAAGGGGCATTTGCCCCGCCCTTACGGAAGTGTTTAGGCAGACAAATCATTTATCCCCCAAGCAATTCCCGAAATGAGAACAAATCTCGAACATTCTTAATGGAAAATTGTCCAAACATCGCCAGAACTATATGCAACAGATCGTTGTATTGAAGTCATAAACATGCAAAAGCTCCGCTATACAGGATCCCTTTCGATAGACTTTGTACACTTTTGAGATTGACGTATATTTCCCTAATTAATCAAAGAGTGTGCAGCAGATCTTTCACTTTAAAAAAGCACCCTCATATGCAGAGGCGTCGATGGGGGGGGGGGGGGGGAGGGGGTGGTTCCCCCATAAAAGTGGGACAAACAAAAGCGAAAATATAGCTACAAACGGCAGTGTTTGGAGTGTAAAATGTCAAAATTTTAAAGCTCGCTCGCTCCGCTCGCTCGCATCCCTGCTCGCATTTAATCGCTATGCCATTCTCCTGATGCTGCTGCCAGTGAATGGCAGCAGTTGCGCCCGGTGCGCCCCGGCCCCTTAATTTCCAAAGCGAAAAATATAGCTATAACAAACGGCAGTTTTGGGACTGTAAAATGTCAAAATTTTGAAGCTCGCTCGCTTCGCTCGCTCGCATTTAATCATTATGCCATTCTCCTGATGTTGCAGCTAGTAATTGCCAGCAATTTTCACCCGATGCGCCCCCCTTAATTTCCAAAGCGAAAAAATATAGCTACAAACGGCAGTTTGGGGACTGTAAAATGTCAAAATTTTGAAGCTCACTCGCTTCGCTCGCTCGCATTTAATCATTATGCCATTCTCCTGATGTTGCTGCTAGTAATTGCCAGTAGTTTTTGCCCAGTGCGCCTCCTTAATTTCCAAAGCTGAAAAATACAGCCACAAACGACAGTTTTGGGGACTGTAAAATGTCAAAATTTTCAAGCTAGCTCGCTTCGCTCGCTCGCATTTAATCGTTATGCCATTCTCCTGATGTTACTGCCAGTAATTGCCGGCAGTTGCGCCCGGTGTGTCCCCCCTCCCCCCTTGATTTCCAAAGCGAAAAAATACAGCCACAAACGACAGTTTGGGGACTGTAAAATGTCAAAATTTTCAAACTCGCTCGCTTTCATTTAATCGTTATGCCATTCAGCAATCTCCTGATGTTGCATGCTGCCAGTAATTGCCAGCAGTTGTGCCCGGTGCGCCCCCCCCCCCCCCTTAATTTCCAAAGCAAAGCATATAGCTACAAACGACAGTTTTGGGACTGTAAAAAGTCAAAATTTTCAAGCTCACTCGCTTCGCTCGCTCGTATTCAATCGTTATGCCATTCCCCTGATGTTGCTGCCAGTAACTGCCAGCAATTTTCGCCCGGTGCGCCCCCCTTAATTTCCAAAGCGAAAAAATACAGCCAAAAGCGGCAGTTTTGGGACTGTAAAATGTCAAAATTTTCAAGCTCGCTCGCTTCACTCGCTCGCATTTAATTGTTATGCCATTCTCCTGATGTTGCTGCCAGTAATTGCCAGCAGTTGCACCCGGTGCGCCCCCCTTGATTTCCAAAACAAAAAAATACAGCCACAAACGGCAGTTTTTGGACTGTAAAATGTCAAAATTTTCAAGCTCGCTCGCATTTAATCGCTATATACCATTCTGATGTTGCTGCCAGTGATTGACAACAGTTGCGCCCGGTGCGGCCCCCCTTGATTTCCAAAGCGAAGAAGTATATAGCTACAAACGGCAGTTTTTAGCATGTAAAAGCATTATGTCAAAATTTTAAAGCTCGCTCGCTCCGCTCGCTCGCATTTAATCGCTATGCCATTCTCCTGATGTTGCTGCCAGTGATTGACAGCACTTGCGCACGGTGTGCCCCCCCCCCCCTATTTCCAAAGCGAAGAATATAGCTACAAACGGCAGTTTTTGGACTGTAAAATGTCAAAATTTTCAATGTAAAAAGATCTCACCGTGGGAGGGAGAAACCCCCCCCTACCATACCCCCCCCCCCCCCCGCTTGCTTCGCTCACTCACGATCTCATAACCGCTCCCCTAATCCTGTCTACGCCGGTGATAGGCTCCACTATTTAGTATAGGCCTTCGCAGTGATGTCGCACAGGCGGAGCAAGAGCTGAAATACCACGATTTAGTCATTCAATAACATATTGTGAATATTTCATTTTCTATTGTTTTTTTAAAGAAAAAACAAACAAAATTTCACCAAAAGTGTGCACCAGATCGCTGAATTTCAGGTCTGAAAATGCAAAATCTTCCTCGTGTGGGAGAGGGACACCCCCCATACACACCCTTCAGCCGTTAACCCGGTCGCTCCGCTCTCTCTCACAGATATTTCAAAAACAAAAACAAATGTCTTCATACTTTTAAGGTCTGATTTTCCGCCGCAACTAGTCGACAAGCAAAAAAAAAAGCAACAACAAGAACAAAAAGTCTTCATATTTTTGCTGCCACTTTCCTCCCACTTTATATTTCATGCAAAAGAGTGGGACATCCGATCCCTGTAAAGTGTGCGTGTGTGTGTGTGGGGGGGGGGCACCAAGCTTCTCCCCCCCCCCCCCCCCCCCAAGGCTTTAGTCTGCGCCGGTCCGGTTATGGGCTTGTAATCGTGGTGATGGTGACCATCCCCCCCCCCCCCCCCCCCCCACTCCTCAGTACGGATTTACGCCGTTGATACAGAGTCAATCATTTTAGACCCTGTCTGCCAGGCTGTACGATCGAAATTTGTTTTTCTATTCTAAAGATGTGAATATCAAATTCATTCATCCATTAGATCGTTTTTAGGATGTGAAAAGCGAAGATAGTTATAATTTTGAATAGGGCACTACGTGTATAATCTATCATAATCTAGAATGAATTCTACTTTTACAAAAGAAAATACTTTGAACTTGTGTTTTATATATTGTGCATTGTTCTATATATTGTGCATTGTTCTTTCCAGATTACATAGGGATATATTATTTTCTTACAACGGATCTCTTAAGATTAATGACTTTTAGGCTCATATCGACAGGGACAATTTATTCAAAGATTGAACAATAATGTTTCTCGACACGTTATTAACAAAAAAAAAATCAAAACAAAAAAAAATCCATACATACATATACAAAACAAGTTTTTGTCTCTGGACAGTATCACTTAATTCCCTGAGTAATAACGTTAGCTATACATTCACTTTTGATAACGTTAAAATTGAAATTAAAGATATTTCTTTTAAACCATAGCCAAATCTCATCGGAGGGCATAGTTAATGCCAGTTGACATTCAGGATATGTGTGTAGACCTATACATGTTTCCTTTTTTTTTTCCAAACACAAAGTGTTTCGATCTTCCTTGCAGACCCCCTCCCATGAGGCATACATGCGTTGTAAAGAGTTGGCCTACCACTTGCATTTTTGTCACCTGTAATGTCGTGTATTTTCTTCGTTCGTAATTTTCATCCCCTCATTCACTGTCATTAATAAAAGAAAAACATATAGTAATAGACGGTTTGTCAAAACAATAAGATACTGCAATGCATCCTGATATTCATGATACAAAATGACATGTATGATAAAGTGCTTCAAATACCATGTACTGCGACTCAATAGTAAGAAAGAAAAACATAAGAAAACCAACAAGTCAAACATAAAAAAAAAATTACCATGATAACTTGTGTGAAAAATAGTAGGTCATAAAGGGAATCAGATTCCATGTACGGTGACTAAATTCTTTTAAACTATGTTTTCTCTCATGTAAAAAATGAAATGAGCATCGGGCAGCATTGATTTCGATGAGTAGGACCTAATGCAAATAATATTGTACTTCATACTTTTGTTGGAAATAAAATCAATGAAATGAAATGAAGTTCACTTATATAGTTCCTACGTGAACACACTCAATGATTTTAGGCATGAACACGATTTTTTTTCTTATAACACCTCATGATTATTCATGATAATGATTATAGTTAACAGAGGGGGATACACTGTTTATACCACTTTCTATTTTTGGAGTTGTTAGATATCATCATGAAATTTTGTCGTGAGGAAAAATAACAGTTATGGCCGGATTTCGCCCTAAAATAAACTAAGTTTGACCAGCTTCGGTCTGGCAACTCCTGTATAGTAGCGGCGGCTAGCTGATTTTCGTGCAGTCGCCAAGCCACTGAGAAGCGAGTTACCCTTCCCTTTGCTGGAAGAGGTAAATACATAGACAATGCACGCATTCGCAAGTTTGGGTCGGGCAACCAAAGCATATCATTATTTTCTAAGATAATGGTGGCCCGACATCTATCTTTGGTTGGTCCGCAGGCTACCTCGATTGTTTAGCCTTGCGTGTGATAGGCCTGTATGGCCCATCTTAGTGTTATTCGGATGTGATGTTTTCTTATCATCTTAAGTGTAATTCTCATCTCATGTACACAGTTCTGGTTGAGGTGAGGATTTAGCTTTTAACGTTTTGCGAGATATTCAGAAACCACTCTATACAAGATGTCAAAGAGCACGCAATTCTAGGGGATATCAAAAGTTTATTTGACGAAAATCGGTATTGAAATGTTTGAGATATCCAAAAACAAGTTGAAACAAAGAGATCCTAATAAAAGGCGTGGCCTATATCGCCTGTTATTATTATCACTTTTTTGATATCTCAGCCATTTGAAAACCAATTTTCATCAAATAAACAATGAATCCTTCTTAAAATTACATGCTCTTTCATATTTCATAAGAACTTTCTAATTTATCTCACTTATAGGAATGTTCAAAACGTGAATCCTCACCTCAACCAGTACTGTAAAATCCCTTTAAAGGCAACAAAGAATGAGAGTTCGAAAGTTCAAAGTTCAAAGGAAAATCTAACTATTGATATACATGTATATTCTGGAAGATAGCATACATTCACAAATACATGACCGCTCAGTATAAAGAGGTAAAAAAGGGAAAATGTTGAATGACTGTTGGAAAATAAGGAGCAGGTGGTTTCATTTACACGATCGTAGCTATATGTTATGCAATCTCGAAGGGTTCATAAAAAGGAGGATTCACTTTACTGGTTAATCATCCCATTCCTTCCTGTGAGGCCCCATCGCACATGCAGGGAGTTTGCCTTATACTCTGGAGATTTTCACTGATCCCAAGGATCTCCACGATAGAACACGTCTGGCTTTCCTAAAAACGTTCACAACCACAGAAGAATCTTCCTCGGATACTTACCAATATTTTCATCAATACTATTGCAAGCTCGTACTCATCATCACCTTCAGGACCCCATTATTGAGCAGGTAAGAGCCGAACATAAGAGTCATCTCTAAAATCCGGAGAACTTTAACGGTTTATTATTTTTTGTTCTTCATCAAAGAAGACTTACTTCGAAGGAATCTATAGTCTCGAAATGATCCAAACGATCTTAAATTTATGTATCAATCATATTGTGTTCACAGTATATCCTGGATTAATTCTTTGAAGGATTCCTTATAATATTGCAAGTTGTTGGTTATATTCTTTGTATCGTCACATTACCCGCAAATGTAACGATCAACAAGACAATGGTTTAGGCCTGTATCTCATTAGTGAAAGTACTTTCTGGATGAGTGTGTTCTAACTTTACTTCGAAGGAATCTATAGTCTCGAAATGATTCAAACGATCTTAAATTTATGTATCAATCATATTGTGTTCACAGTACATCCTGGATTATTCTTTGAATTCAGGGATCCCTTATAATATTGCAAGTTGTTGGTTACATTCTTTGTATCGTCACATTACCCGCAAATGTAACGATCAACAAGTGGTTTAGGCCTGTATCTCATTAGTGAATGTACTTTCTGGATGAGTGTGTTCTAACTTTACTTCGAAGGAATCTATAGTCTCGAAATGATTCAAACGATCTTAAATTTATGTATCAATCATATTGTGTTCACAGTACATCCTGGATTATTCTTTGAATTCAGGGATCCCTTATAATATTGCAAGTTGTTGGTTACATTCTTTGTATCGTCACATTACCCGCAAATGTAACGATCAACAAGTGGTTTAGGCCTGTATCTCATTAGTGAATGTACTTTCTGGATGAGTGTGTCCTAACTTTACTTCGAAGGAATCTGTAGTCTCGAAATGATTCAAACGATCTTAAATTTATGTATCAATCATATTGTGCTCACAGTACATCCTGGATTATTCTTTGAATTCAGGGATCCCTTACAATATTGCAAGTTGTTGGTTACATTCTTTGCATCGTCACATTACCCGCAAATGTAACGATCAACAAGACAATGGTTTATAGGCCAGTATCTCATTATCATAAATATACGGGGCCGGCGAAACCGGGAAGAGGGGGGGGGGGGGGGCGCTTTTTTTTTTTTTTTTTTTTTTTGCAACCATACTTATAGGAATACATACGTTGTCACCACTTTGGACACCTCCCCCCCCCCCCTTTTTTTTTACCCGGGAAGTGGCACCAGAAAAAAAATGTTTTTGCGCTGAAGACCATTTTTTTTTTTTGGGGGGGGGTGTGATGGGGTGGGGTTGTCAGCTGAAGAAACCGGAAGTGAAATGAGAAAGATGCGCTGAAGACTGTTTTTTTACTTGTCAGCTGAAGGTTGTCTTTTTTCCTTTTTTCATTCTTCTTTTTCTGTTAAGCTTATGAAACCCGGAAGTGCCCCCCCCCCCCACACACACACACATTTCTGAAAACGTGGCGTCGGCCATTGTGAACTCTCGAAAGCTCCCTTATAATAACATCATAAATTTGTCAAACATTTTACTCATCTATGCAAAATAATCGCCACTATGTAATTACCACAGGTCGCCATGGCTCGTACGGTTGCTTTGGCTTGCACCCTTGGCCTTGCTTTCATGGTCTCTACCTGTCTCGGGTGTGCCTCCCAGGGGGGTCAGGCTTGGGAGGTGGCGGCCAAGCCGTCCAGAGGAGGCCAGCCTGTACCCCCATCCGGTCTCATGGTTTGTACAGTTATCCATTCATGATCTTGATGATTATGTTTTCAAAGTTAAGTCTTATTTCAATTTTGCTTATTTCAAAGAAAAAATAAGAACATTACAAACGATCTTATAAATTGAGTACTCTACAGTTGACTATACATTGTACTATGATAATACTTAGACTTGATTAACGAATGAAAAGCTATTGCGAAATCAAAATTAGGGGTCCACTAATTAAATAGCAGAAATCGTAGATTGTGAACAACTCATACAATACTAATATAAAGAAAATTCCACAAAAATTCATTTTTCATGAAAATTACAAATTCCATAAACTTGATACTGACATAATTATGTTAAGGGTAGCAATTGTTCCCCCTGCTTTCTGAAAGCGGCAAGTCAAGTGCTCTTTCATAATGCTAGAAAAGTGAATTTTTGTTGATTTTCCTTATTATTTTCTTTGTATTAATGTCCAATCATACGTCATAACCTCTAGTAGTCTCCTCATCTAGCGGTTCCAACACCGAAACTTTCAAAATTCATAACTTTTGCATCGATTGTCCGATTTTCCCCTAACCTTCACTGATGTGTTCTACTAATGTTGCTGCTTTCACTCAATCCACATTGCTCTTTGGGTTTGCGTTCCCTTTAAAACTAAAGCTGAATTTACTGAAATCATTAAAAGGAAAGAAACCTGGCCAGGAAGAATGTTTCAATGAATGGTGTTATAAGATAAAAATAAGGAATGGATGTAAAGGTTACAATGGTGACAGTTATCATGAATTTGCATTATATGACACAATTATTCCAGTCAGTCAATTACTGCCAGACACTTCCTTAAAAACAATCATTCAATGATACTCTCGACATGCTCTGTACTGTGTCATAACATAAAAAGTGATAAGATTAGATATCCTGTGACATATATCTATGCATAATATGATGAAGTGAAATATTATGTGGGTCCTACTCATGTAAGCGTTATGTATAATGTTTTGTATTACTTTATGTGGAAATAAAATCACCTGAAATGAATTGAATTGATTATATAGGCCTATACCTTTTATAACGAAGCATTCAAGAACGCGTCGATATAATGTGTTCTCAAAAGATCTTGCTTTTATTTTCTCAATACAGCATACATACTTCAGACGATGTGTAAAGGTTTCCTCATTTATGGTATCCACCCGCCTCAATTCAGGCAATAATGGGCCTCTTTGGGACGAAACAGAATTATATTTCAGTTTGGTATAACAATGACTGCAAGATACATATTGATAAACATGATAAAGACTAACGAGCAATGCTCTTTGGGATACATCAGAATCATTATATATCTCATGGTGGTATAACTATGACTATAAATACATTTTGATAATGACTAACAAGCAATGATTCGGGTTTCTTCCTGGTGTTACTACAAACGGTGTAATTTTCATCATTTCGTCACTATCGTTTATCATAGCTTTTATTATTGTTTTTATGGTGGTACATAGCTGCATGTTTGCACCTGCTACTCAATAATGTGAATCATCAAATCCTCCGTTCTCCAGGAAAGACAGTGGATGAGCTGGCGGATTGGTGATTACCGTTAGCTCTCTACATGGCGGCAATTACGTAACCGTTGCAATTAGCCGATGAACAACGAAGTTATTTCTCACCCCCAAAAGAATCTCTTACAACTGTCTCAATGGATATTAACTATAGCTAGAGACAGAGGGAGAGAGAGGGAGAGGGAGAGAGATGGGGGGGGGGGGGGGTATACCCCTACCTCACCGCGACAACAAAACAACCGAAGCTCAATATTTCTTTTTTCTTCATTACTTGCAACAATGCCTCATATCGTTACTTTCTTCCACCATGGACCTACTATAACATCAACCCGTCCCACAGGGAACCTGGTGACCTGTGAATTAAAGGACAAGTTCACCTTCATAGACATGTGGGTTGAGTGAATGCAGCAATATTAGTACAGCACATCAATGAGAGTTTGAGGAAAATCGGACAATCCGGTCAAAAGTTAAAATTTTTGAAGTTTCTGCTCAGTCACGGCTGGATGAAAAGACTACTATAGCTTGTGATGTCATATGAGTACAACTACATAAAGAAAGTATAAAGAAAATTCAAGATATTCTCACTTTTCTCACATAATAAAAGAACACTCGACTTCTCTCCTTCAGAAGTCAGGGGAAATAATATTACCTCTAACATAAGTCAGTAACATGTCGAAGAAATGTGCACTTTATTAAAAAAAAGTCAAGTTTTGTGAAATTCTCTTTTCATTTTCCTTATGATGTTGTAAGCATGTGACATCATACACTGTAGTAATCTTTTCCTCCAGCAGTGATTGCACAGATACTTTAAAAATTCATAACTTTTGAACGGATTGTCAGATTTTCCCCAAACGTTCACTGATGTGTTCTACTACTATTGTTGCCCTCACTCAATCCACATGTATATGAAGGTGAACATGTCCTTTAAGTCTATGGGGATTTCAGAATTTAGTATAGAACGGATTAGAATGTAAGACAGCTTATAGAAAGGGAAAATGACAATCCTGTGACAAAACTGATGAACGCAGATAACGTACAGGTCAATCCATAGATTGCGCAGAGAAGAGAGAATGAGAGTTGCACTAACAGTCATGCGAGTTACAGGTTAAACTTGTTTTGTCAACGATATATTTCCGCGTATCGATTTCAAGGAAGAACAATTGTTCGAAGTATTGAAAAACCATCAAAACATGCTAAGGTCCAATACATCAGTAGCGGATTCTGGAGGGGGCGCCCTCTTTATATCTTTTGTTAAACAAAAGAAATACAAATAAAAAATGGGGGTGGGGTGCCTCCGCCCCCTCTTTACCAAACTTGGATCTGTCCCTGAATACATTGTAACAATAAATCGACGTTGCTAAACTCAGCATTATACCGATGGTGCATACTGGGGATGCTGCATGTGCCGAAAGGGTCCATATTTATGTTACCATACCCCGGCATATGGAATAAGTACAGTCTGTCCTTTCTTTTTAATAATATTGCGCTTGAAGTTGTGTAACATCTGTATTCATACGAGTAAATATAGAATTGAAAATGATGCGAAAGTTTTATTTTTAATTCTTTGTCCTTAACAATGCCATCTTTTTTTTTTCATGAACATCGGGACATGACTGTACCCTCGCAGCCGCTGTAAGTAAAAGTGTCCATTCTCTTTTATTCTCCAATAAATATTCGCCAGTAACATGTCCTCAAAAATAGGTTAATCTAAGATAAGGGACTTAAATTGTTTTCACATAATTTTAATTTCCGTGTCACTTGTATTAGGTGGCTTTTCATACTTTATGCAGGCGCATGTCAATGTTTGTTGGCATGCAAGCTAAGTGAGTGTGTCAAGTCTTACTGAAAGAAAAATGAAATTACAAACAAATCATAAGATATCTCTTGATTTGGATGTCTTGTCATTTTTAAGATTTATTTATATTTTTGAGTGCTCAAAACTAGGACTTTATTATGACCCCCTTCTCAAGTACATGCTATTATACTTTTTTTTTTAAATGAGTACTATAACAAAGCGTTGTTAACTAAGTCCTTGGAATTATACGTTGGATTTTTTTTTCAAATCCTCGAATCCATTCCATTAAGCAATTGCAATTTTGCACCTTGACTGAAATACCATTCGACTTAATTTCTGTAAAAGCATGCTATTCTTAAAGGCATAATTTACCATTTGCAGATGAAACAAAAACCATTACACATGTATTAGTATTTTAAAATAGTTCTAAATGTTAGGGATAGAAACAACCACTGTAAAAATTTGTATGCCTATAATCGATGTTAAGTATTGTTACATACACAAAAATGTGAACAAAAGTTTTAATATGAACGCTTCCAGATTAAACCGTCTGCAGTTATGGTTTATAGAGAAAAATGCTCATATCTCCTTATATTTTAGGTTTTATTGCGAAAATTTTATATGGTAGGATGTTTCGTAATACAACAGACCTATACACAATCATATTATTCATCAATAATGTGATATCCTGAACAATTTTAAAATCCCTGCTCCCAAAGGTAAACTTGACCTTAAAGGGGCGAGATGAGGATTCAGCCTTTAACTTTTTTGCGAGATGTTTTGGAAAAAGAAATGCTAAAGAGCATACAATTCTACAAGGAATTCAAAGTTTGTGCTTGATAAATATCTGTTCTGAAACTGCTGAGATATCCAAAAACAAAGTAAAACAAAGTAATCCAAATTAAAAGGTGGGTCCCACCTTTTATTGGGATCGCTTTGTTTTGGAAATCACAGCCGTTTCAAAACCGTTTTTTTCATCGAATTAGTAAACACTGATTTCCTCTTTTAATGTATGCTCTTTCACATTTCATAAGTGGTTTTTAATCATCTTTGAAAAAAAATACAAACTTGAAGCCCCATCTCAACCTAAAATTATACCATTTCTTTATAAAGGACATAGTAATCAGGCAGTTATTAATTTCTTTTCACTGGACGCATTGCCACTCTCAGTCTTCCTGAAACGGTGTCCCTCGTCGAGATCTTTAGCCTCGTCGACTCCAACAACGATGGCCATGTGACCTCAGTCGAGTGGACAGCGCTCTACAGGATCAT
Source organism: Diadema antillarum (assembly GCF_040938485.1). NCBI lineage: Eukaryota > Metazoa > Echinodermata > Echinoidea > Diadematoida > Diadematidae > Diadema > Diadema antillarum. Next base: position 1,417,096 of record NW_027271067.1, on the reverse strand, counting down.
GATGTTGATGTACGACTCAAATGGTAAGCGATGCTGGAAGTGTCCGCACGTCTACGCGTGGTTATGTTTCGATGTCGATTTTTATCATCTATAGTTCTACAATGTCCATGAATTGCGCAAGAGCTTATTAGGTATTAAGCAAAGAGCAAGAATGGTAGAATTTTCATCAACGTCTGACCTATGTAATAATGAAGTTATAAAAGTTTACCGTCTCATGAAATATTGATACTTATGAGCAACTTTCTTCTAGTGATTGGTGACGCGATATTATGACTGTAATGTGATAGGCCACACGAGCCACTCGATCTACACACAAATCGTCACTTAATTTCACATCCGAGTCTTTACGTGGAAACGAAAAGAACAATTAGAATTAAGGATACATGTACCTGCATCCTTGATATTTTGTATAAAAAAGAGAGGGTTATGGGGATGTGATCTCAGTAAATTTGCATAATTATTTTGTTGAATACCCCGGTGACACTGTTCTCCGAAAACGTTGGAGACTTTTATGCATAATATAACGTATAACTGCAGGAACCACGTGTAAACAGCTGTCTGTGTCTCTTTGAAAATAAATCGTAATGAATCTCTTCACCTTTTGAATATCAATCCTCTTATCAACTCGCTTATGACTCGCTCACAGTGCAATTTTGCATATAATTCGACCGCGTCGCTGATGCAATATAATAGTAATAATATATCCACTTTGCCAAACTGTCATATCAGGTGGGCTATCACTGTCAATATTTCGTTGGTCCTTACAGGTGATGGTAAACTTTCTTTGCCAGAAGTGCAACCAGCTCAGCGAACTTCTACGACCATTCGGCAGAAAGGTGAGAACTTTTTTGTGTTTCTTGTTGTTATTGTTAATTATCTATTTTTATAAAGACAACTTTCTTCTGTCTTACCCAAACTCTATTCTTAATATTCTTTTTGTCTTCTTAAGATTTCCTGAAGCAGCCAATAGCATTTTTATTCACTGGTAAATATTTTCCAAATCAAAGTACATTTCTCCAAATCTTTGAATTTGAATTACATAAAACTGCAATTTCGAGGATCAATAGACGTCAGTATGGCGGATCCAGAGGGGGCGCACCGAGCGCGCGCCCCCTCTTCTTCATGTGTTGTTAAAACAAAAGAAAGAAAAAATAAAAAATGAGATGAAACCCGGAAGTAGCACCAGAAATATTGTTTGCGCCCCCCCCCCCCCTTTATACGGAATTCCTGGATCCGCCCCTGGACATGATTGTAACATAGCTTTTTAGGAAGCAATCATAAAATCATATTGCTGTCACACCTAGAACTAAGATGATCTACATGTATTCACTCTGTCCTTTAATTGTCTCTTTCTTTAAACTCCCGCTCCTCTCAAGGTGGCAATAAAGTGTCAGCTGCCGAAGCGCAACCAGTCCTGCAAGCACAGATCCCTCCGCTGAAAAAGAAAAGTCCCATCAAGTATCGTCAGCCAAGAAATTGATGTATCGGTCGAAAAGATATGAGTGATGATGAAGAATACACTCTAGCTACAGAGGAGTTGGTTCTCTTGCAATTCTCGCATTTTTTTGCATGATGTGTAGATTGTAGATACATTGTTTTGATATCCTAACCTTTTGAGCCATTTTGTAACTTTTTGGTACATATACCCGTATTAAATACCCAATGAATGTAAACCTGTTCTCAAATGGTTTGTGATTTTTAGCAGTTTTGATTGTGAAAGTATTGATTGGGTTGATAAAACTTTGAGAGTAGGAATGACACACGAACAACATGGATAGGCCTAACGCGAGATGTCGGGGGATTTGCCATTCTTCATCGCCTTGAAGAGATTCTATAGACAAAATGTACAATCCCCTTCCAATCATATCCCCTCGAAAAAGAGAGAAATAACAACATACACAAAACAGGTGAAATTATGGTAAAGACTGGAGAATTGCAGAAATAATTACCATCAGTGTATAAGTATGATAATTTTTCATAAGGGGATGCAAGTTTATACATTTCTAGTTATTTTATAACACGTGATAAATGTGCAAAAGGTCACAGCAGTGGTGGTGTGGGCGCATTTGCTCACCTACCCTCGAAACATTCAAAACCCTCTTTATCTTTAGACTTGATTATTTTGAATGTATAAATGATTTGATTAGTTAATTAAAAAATAACCCAACAATTAAATAATTTTGGTCTGCTGGTTGTTCGTCGAGTTCCGATGATCGTTATCTGTTATCACGAGATTAGGCTGCACATGGCATTTTTGTGATATCTGTTTATAACCACTGCATTCACTGCAACACTGCACACACAGTATACACTAATCATTGTTTGCTTGTTTGTTAGGCCCTTGAAACTGCTTAATGTAATGCTATTTATACATGTACACAGACGCTCACGTTCTACTCTCAGCTCTTGCCACACGAAGGTGGTGCAAATTAACGTAATACAAACAGTGACAACTCGAAATCATCTCCTTGTCTCCGAGAAAAAAATGACACTGATTTATGGCAGCGGTATACGCAGAGGTTGTGTATGATGATAATGACTGACAATTTATTCTAATCTGTCTGAGCACCATTATGGATCAATGTTCTTCAAAGCATGTGTGCAGCCAGTATATAATACATTCATTTAAAAAAAGAAATTGCGAGAGCCAACTAATAGAATTTTTCCTCCCCCTATATTTGTGATACGCTAGGCTCTATAGGATCAAACACTTTGTCCTTACAATCGAGTTGCGTAGGGAATCTGAACAATACAATCCTGAGTTGGCTTGCGTAAAGAAGGGCTCTTGTGTGGGGGACAGTGCCGTAGAAATGTGGGATACTGGTATCATTTTGCGACCTCTAAGTCTGGCAAAGTCCAGTTTTCCAGTCCAATCTCTTCCTCAACATGAATTTAGACCGTAATTATGCCTTCCGAAGCTCCACTTTTATTCTCTACGACTATTCTCTGTGGAGGACAATCCCTGTTAAGTCTGCAAAATCTCCAATTTCATTCGTATTGTAGGCAGTCTCTTTATTCAGTGACCCTAAATGTTTAAGTGTTGGTCTTTGCGTTTTTCGAAAACAAAAGCAATTGACGTAGCACACTGATGCGTAGGGGTCCGCTTTTACACGATTTGTCATACCTGGTCGTACCACATCCAACAGAATATAATAGGTCAATATTTTCTCCCATTTCAAAATCACAACCGCTCCGATCCATTGCCACCTTATAGATCTGAAGCCCTCCTTACTCGTCCACCACCACCTCCTCCTCCTCTTCAATGGCTGGAGGAATTCTGTCACCAAGGAGAGCCTTGAACTTGTACTCCTGAAGTCCTCTTTTATTCAGATGGTCCATGAGGAAGTCAGCCCAGTCTTTGTTCCGTCTCGGGAGCTCAAACCTCTCTGCAGCCATCCGCCTCTTTATCGATGCCACGAAGCGTCTCTGCTTCTCCTCTACCTCTTCGAGCTGATCCGTCACTTTGTAGAAGTTGAAGAAGCTCTGGTTCATGCTGTCAAAGTACCTGTAGCATTCCTCCTGGAGTCCCGAAGACCTTTGGTCGATGACAGTGGCCTTGTCAAAGCCCGGCTGTCGGGAGAAGGGACCACGTGAGATTCGGTACCACTTTTTGAGGACCCTCTCCAGCTGACGAGTGGCGCACTTTGACACTTGGAGCGCCGAGTTGAGATTTCTCATGAGTTCGGAGTTTGGGCAACCGTTCACCAGGCTTTCGTTGTCGAGGAAGTCATCGCCTTCCTCACTCGACTCGCAGAAGAACTCGAGCTCCTCCTCTAAGTTGCCTTCATCTTCATAGGAAGTTTTCATCACAGGCTTAAGGACTTCCTTTTGAATCTCAACGTCACTTTCAGCTGTGGGTTTATTTGAGTCAACGTCCTCTGCGTGTAGTTTGTCGGCCACGTCAATATCCCAGGAGCAACCTTCTCTGGAGAAGATTACGTCCTCCTTAACGTCGTTTGAGCTGTTTTCAGCCCGCTCCTCATCACAGAAAGCGTCAATGTTCCAGGAGCAACCTCCTCTAGAGAAGACCACGTCACCTGAAATTTGAGTTAGTGCAGATTCACTTTGAACCTCACAGCAGGTTGACGATGCTGAGGTGTCATTAATAGATGGTCTCGAAATATCGGTATTTGAGTCTTTTTCGACCTCATTATCACTCCGATGGATAACGAGGATATCTACTTTGTTATTGAGGGCTTCATTTGTATCAGGACCAAGCCCAACTTTATCGTCAGGACAATGGTCCTTCGAGTCCAGACATGACTCACTAGGACTACGCCTCGTCTCCAACGGAGATAGTTTGGAGTTCAGTGGCTGGCTCTTACTAACTCTGATGTCGTCATCGGGTACTGCACCGGGTAGGGTGAAACTGAAGTTGGTCAAACTGGTGTCCGAACATCCGTGTGTGCGTCTTCTATTCGATTGACCTGCTTTAACGGGGTCCGACTGGGATAATGTCAGCCTATCCAATTCTTGTCTCACCGTTGCTCCCACAGATTTCGATCCTCTGACAGTTCGGGAGCTAAGTGTAGCCTCCTCCTCATCCGTAAAGGGAGATATTTTATTTGGTGGACGAATCCACAGTCGCCTGAAGAACGGGCGCTGAGAACCTGGCGATGATGTGGCTCTTCGAAATGTCTTCTTCAGACCTTGCGTGAAGGCAGAAACCCTGGGTCTGGGCATGCGCCATGGACAGCACGATCCCATGGTGTCGTCATAGCAACGATCGGATGCAAGAGTCGTACTTGGTAGACTAGTAGACATTGCTTCCTGTAATAATGAATTTGTAAACTACATTATAAGCATTACATTCAAAATTACACGTAGTTATCCAAAACAGAAACAAGTACAATCAGATGCTAAACTTAATAAAATACAAATATTATTCCACAATCATTCATAAACAAGGCGTATCATTTATCAAATAAATATTGTGTATACACCGTGCTTTTGCAACTATTTTCTTTTTTATGAGTCGCAGTAAGAATTAGCGAGAAAACGTCAACAACTAAATATCATTCTGCAGTGAAAACATCCTCCGAGCTATTGTCTATTAATAAGCAGATACCTACAACCTCATCAGAATCACATTTACTACTTTACAGTCATTTTCATGCATTGCAGTCCTAACAATGTGCGTTTTACAAGCCTCAAATAAAGATGAATCGTTTTAAAGTTATCACGCTGATAGGAACAATTTATTATTACAGCCGTGTACACTCGTTTACATAACTCAGCAGAGATCCCCCCTCACATAGATGCACATGTACATGTAGTTGACAGATGAAAACATTGCAATCCTTCAGTACTAAATGAATATCGTGGCATGCATGCTATACACTGTACCTCAACATTTTTTATGTTGTCACTTCTTTAACCTTTTTTTAAATGTAAAGCTATTTTAACACTAAAAATGTTGGATTTACCATTTCATAATTTTTAGCTCAAAATGGAATGGTAGATCCAACATTTTGAATGTTAAATTTAACATTTACAGAAAGTTCGGGGCGGGGGAAGGGCATTTAAAATGTTGTATAAAAATGCCACATTTCCAGTAGTGGGCCTACCAAGCAGGAACGTTTGATCGAACTTTTTTGTGTGTTGTCAGCATTACAAATGTTTGTTATTGATAACTTTTTTTTCCAAATCGTCGTAGTGACAAGTTGAAAATTAAAAGTGTACAAGTATAATGTACATTATTTTCACTCTAGATAGCAGTGATGCGACGTGTTGTTAATACAGATTATCAACCATTACTGTCATCTAAATGGCTCAAAAAGAAGTAGGAATCTTACCGTATGCGTAGAGTCGAATGGGTTTGTCGACATACGCAAGTCGCAACTGAATTTCGAGAAAGATATTCGAAATATCACAGAAGGTAGACGAAAAACTCCGATTGCCTCAAGTGCAAATTCGAAAGTAGAAGTATAAACAAACCGCAATAATCATGCACTCGTATGTGGCATGTTATTTCGTGACGACATAATGACGCGCGGAACTACGCGCTTCATTATGCTGAATCGATGAAAGCTTTGTAAACTTAAATGGGCTAAAGACTAGGTACAACGCATGCGCAAGGGCAAGAATATGGTACAGTCAGTATGCGCGCACACACCATTTACATGAACACGGGTACTGTGGTAACGCGCGCAGGGGTGGGGGGGGGGGGAGGGGGTGGGAGTGGAAGGGTCAACCCAGTCGGTCTAAGCTTAAAATTTCCTCAGCATTGGAATTGTAATGTCAGGGCAGCAAAGTAACAATGTACATCATTCGAGCTAATGTACGAAATGGCACCATAAAATTGAAAAAAAAAAAAACAACAACAACACGTGGAAATTTCATGAGAGTAAAATTCTCGCCTGTTCGCACGAAACAGTGGTATTGGTCCATACTTGGTCCAAACTATACCACCGAACTAAAAGACGTTTCTGAAAGACGTTTTTACGTTTCGTAAATCTGTTTCTAGTTCGGTGAACTGCACACATGCAAACAGACGAGGCGCGCTCACTGTGGGCGCGCCAGTGCCGTTACGGCACTGGGGCGCGCTAGCTATGATGTCATCGCCTCCCAATTCTTAACTCTATCAATGCTCAGTGGTACGAAACAAAAAATAATGGTAGTGTTTCTACCCCGGGAAACCACTCCGGGCAACAACTATCCCCTCATTGATTGTACTCAGTTACCACAGTTCTACAATGAAATTATGTGAATGAACATAAAATATACTTTGGTGGGTGTATAATTTGATCACTGAAGTCTCAAATACAAGGAAATAGTTATACGTACAGTAATTAACATGTGAACTTTATGATGTATCTCCGTAGTGCATAAGTTATCGAATTATCTGTATTCCGCAACCTTCATATACATTTTTTTAAATAACCCCACAATGATGATGAAAAAATAAACAAACAAACAAACACAAACACAAACAACTCTGGGAATTAACCCCTGCTGACTTTATAGATCAGCTGAACAATGCCTGGAGATAACTTCGTAGAAAATTCATGCCCCCCTTTAAAAAAAAAAAAAAAAAAAAAGTCAATCTATTTCCACCCTCCCTCACTCTCCACTGTTTTCCTCTTCCCTCTGCATCATTTTCTACCCTGGCAGCCACATACTCCATTCTGCCTCATCATCTACCCTTCCATATTTCTGGTTTACCTTTAATACTCTCTGTTCTGCCCCAATTCTCTGCTTTGCCTCATTCTCTGCTCAGCCTCACTCTCAACTGAGTCTCATTTTTTTTAACCTTGTCTTAATCATCTCATTTCCTCTCCTCTCTCCCTCATCCCCCACTCATCATTATTCTATTTCATTTTCTAATCAAAATCAATCGACATTTTTCCTAATTATTTACACATATAGCCCTACCCTTTCCCACTCTCAAGTTTGCCTCATTATCTACACGTATATCTGTTACTTTACCTCACTCTCCGCTCCGCCTCATTTTCTACCCTGGCTTATCCCCCTCCACTATTCCCTAATCCTAGCTTTAGTCTTCCATCATGTCCACACTCCCTCACTTCCCTCTCATTTCCTTCGGCATTCCATCTCATTTCCTAATCAATCTCAATCTCCATTCTGCATCGTTATAATACATTTGTATCTACCCTTTCCCCACTCGACCTGCATCATTTCCTACTTTAAAGGGATCGTATAGTTTTGGTTGAGATCTAACTTCAGGTTTCTAACATTTGGGGAGAGATAATGAGAAACCTTGGATGAAATATGAAAGAACATGTAATTCCAAGAAGAATTCACCATTTATTCGATGAAAATTGGTTTTGAAATGGCCGAGATATCCAAAACATTGCCATCCTAATAAAAGGTGGGCCCATCTTTTATTAGGATCAGTTGGTTTTCTGTACTCTGTTTTTGGATTTCTCGGCCATTCCAACACCAATTTTCATCAAATAAACTTTTAATTCCTCATAGAATGGCATGGTCCATACTACATGTACAGCACTGTATTTCATAAGTGGTTTCTTGGTATCTCACAAAAAGATAAAATCCCAATCCTCATCTCCACCAATACTATACCATCCCTTTAATTGTACTTCATTCTTTGCACTGCCTCACTCTCCACTTTCCCTCATTTTCTACATGTACCCTGCCTTATTCCACTCACTCCCAATCCACTCTATCTACATTTCTACTCTTCCTTATTCTCCACTCTGCTTCCCTCTTTGCTCTCTCATCTTCAACTCTCCCTCAATCTCCACTCCGCCTTATTTTTCTGATTTGTCTCATTTTGCCTCTGCTTCATGTCCACTCTACATCCCTCCCCACTTTGATTCCAATGCAAGACTTTCTCTCCAGACTATCCCATGATTTTGCCTCAACAGCCACATTCCATCGAATAATGAATTCTCCACCATGGGCAAAGTTTGTTTCAACAAAAGGCAATCACTTCTGGCAGTGTACAGAATAAACTATCCTGCATACCAGTCCTTTATTTCATGAAACCTTGGAAACTGTAGTTTTCTCTTGACATACTGTTGAGTTAGTTTCAGTAATGTAGGCGATGGATCCACTTGTGACAGAGCCCTTAAAATCACAATACATGGCAATGTTGTACTCAATACCAAGGAAAACACAAAATAGTAAGTGAGAGATAATAAGCAAGTACAGTGCTACAGAAAGCAGGCAATAAATGCAGGGTCCATTTTATGAAGAGCTTAGCAATTAAAGCAAATTTGCAGTTATTGGTGTAGAAGCTTAGTACATTTGATATCTTGTATGAAAACTTTCATAAAAATGAGCATCCCAAGGAAAAATAGTTTTTGATAAAAACAGAGACAAACAGTGGCTTTCAAGAAGACTTAGAATGCAACCATTTTCAATTAAGCAACACTGGAGTACTAAAGATAAGAAATAAAAAAACAAAAACAAAAGCATACTTAGGAAGGAAGTAGCTTGTTGATACTCCTCGCTGTTATCACATTAAAAGTAAAAGTCGAAATGTGAAGTAACTAAAAAAGAAAAAAAAAGACCTGATAAAGACAGACATTTGAAAATATAAAATTCGAACTTTCATTCATGTAAGTCAGGTTCAGCGCTGCAAAACTGTACTGTACTAAAAAAAAACTCTGTCACAATTTTACATGTACTAAAATGTCATCCTTCCAAATGGCTTCAATTCATTTCTTGCATTTAGTTCATAACTCTCCTTCAGGGCCTTAGAAGGACATTGAATCACATAAAGCAGATCGAACTATCAGAGACATACATGTACATGTATATTTAAGAGGAGTTGTTGGTTATGAATTTGAGGTGATGGAAATTCACACCCAACGAGGAATAAAACCAAAGACTGCCAAACAGGGTGTATTGTATGTTTATAAGTTAGGTACAGTATTGTACAATTCTTCATTTTTTCATAGTGTGTGTAGCTACATGGACAGTTTTTGCGATAAACCATGCAGCAATATATGAAGTCCCCAGGATAGATAAGTGGAAAAGCTTATTTGTCTTGGCTCTCTTTTTTTTTGCACAACTTTCACTTATTCTTCCTCTTCCAGTCAAAAGAGTTGAACTTGTAACCAAGGCTAACATCAAATTGTGTTATCCCAAAACTCTCATTCTAGATCATAGTATGTACATTGTATTAATAAAAACATATTAGATGTTGCTTTGAAATCAATCTTAATAAATTGACGTGCAACATGATTAGTTTGTTATGTTCAAACATTAAAAAAAAATCAAGATAAGGAATGAAGATGTGTATCAAGAAGTTAATCATGATCTATAAATATTCTCCCGATCTAAGCTGTGTAATAAATATGTATTTCCATGTGATTAAAGCAAATGTAAGTTTAGCAAGTTGCAGGAAATATCAACTATAAAATGATATACACCAAAAAAGCATATGCATGCTTCAATTGAGATATAGCACTGAAACACGGCTCAACCATGCAATGCAAGTAATAATGTAACTTGTTGAAAACTGGTATTCATAATGCAGATTACACTGAAGCCTTGTCAGAACTTTCAGACTCTGTGCAGTGGTTGGAGGCTGCATACACCACTGATATGTCCAACTCCATACATTCACATTTGTAATGAGGTGAGCTGCACATAACGCACAGGAAACGTCTACATTCTATAGTCTTGAGTCAAGTCTCTGCAAGTAAAATGTGGCCATGCAAGCACTGGCTCATTTTGTGCACTAGTCACTGCATGTCCTGTAGCAATCTGCCCTTGCGAATGAGACAGAGTGTCCAAGTCACTTCCCACAGCAGATCTTCAACAATTCTTGAACAAGGCACACTTTCCAAAAACAAACGACACATTGAATCTTCTTGGTCATGATTGTCTCAGCGGATGTTTTGCCTCCTGCCGATGGTGCTGTCTGGAAATTTGGTCTTGAGGGTGCTCTTCTCTTTCTTGGTCTTCTCGCTGGTGGCGAAGCACTTCCACAGCCTGAGGGTCTCGTCTGCCGCTGCCGACACCACGGTGGAGCCGTCCGGACTCATGGCCATGTGAAGAATACGAGATGTGTGACCTGAGAAACGCAGATGGTATGGACAAGGTGTGAGATACTGTCAGTTTTAGAATCAAAAGGAAAAGTCAGGATGTGAGAAGACAGCAGACTCGTTGAAATAAACTCTTTAGGATGAAGAACAGTTCTTGTTGTATGTAAAGATTAATGTTACATCAGTGTGGCTCAAACAGTGACAATAACAACAACAACATCAACAACAAAATAAAAGAAGTTTGAAGTTTGGAATGAGAAACTAGATATATCGCTACAGCTACTGATATGCCTCCGCCATAATGCATGGTTCTCCTAATAGGTCTATAGTACAATGTCTTGACAATGTGTGATGACAGTTTCACACAATTGGCAAAATATTAAAATGACAGGTTTGACACAAATGTGCTGAATGTTCACTTTCCTAGAACTAGGTTCAATTGGATGAATGATTAAAATGTCAGAGTGCAGGTATATGGGGAACTGATGATTTTTACTTGACTTTTGACCCTTTTATAAGTCTATGCATTGAGTAATTTTGAAGGTATTGAGAAAAAGTATAATTTCAGTATCAAATGGGAAAATAGCATTATCTAAACCTGGCCTTTGACCTTTGACCTCACAGTTCCAAAGAGAATCACTGTTAGGTTGAACATGCATAAATATGTAAGTTTCATGATGATACCTTGAGTTACTTTCAAGATATGGAGGAAAAAGTGCAATTTAGCACTTCCACTTGACCTTTTACCTTTTGATCTTTGACCTTTTGGCAAGAAACTTCCTCCAAAATATATATTGGGTAATACATGCCATACATCAAGTAAAAAAAAAAAAAACCTTCAGGCATATTGCATTTTAAGGAAAGTGGTGATATTTTGAGGAGCTGACCTTGACCTTTGACCCCCTGACCTTTGACCTATGATCCCCAACTTCCCTAGATAATCACTGCCCATTGGTACAAGCATATATACTAAGTTCCATGAAGATACCTTGAACCATTTGTAAGATATGGAGAAAAACATGAAATTTCAATTTTTTTTCACAAAATAACCTGTGACCTTTGACCTTTGACCCTGTGACCCTAAAATCCACACAAAGTATTATCCCCTAAGGATATACCCTCATACCAAGTTTGATGTAAAACCACCACATGGTTCTTGAGATATCGACAAAAACAAAACGGGACGGACGGACGTACGGACGTACGGACGGACGGACGGACGGACGGACGGACGGACGGACGACCCGAAAACATAATGCCTCCGGCCACTTCGTTGCGGAGGCATAAAAAAAAAAAAAACACTCTGTTGAAATATAATTGTACTGTTGTATACAGCATTTTATTTGTGCCAAGAGTTTATTTATGTGACCGTGCATCACAAAACCAACAAAAGTCCCATCCCTTAATTTTACATGAGGACTCAAAAAAGTGAAATGGGTCAACCAAGTCAACATTGAGTTTTTCAAATGTTCTGAAAGAGCTAACTTTCTTTTACATTATCCTTCAGATAGGGATCATAACATGAATGGAAAAGTGTGTTTTAAGCAGTTTTTCTACAACCCTTTTCTGGGGGAGAGTAGAATGATCAGGTATGTCTTAGAGGCCACTTTTCATTTTTGAAATCTTTTGCACACTCTCCATTTTTAGTCTAATCACTTTTGAAAGGATAATGCTAACAGTGCTGCTTTGAAAGTTGGCATTAATCATGGACAGAATCTGTTTATAGAACATGCTCAATTCACCTTAATCTGATAATCCCTTCATTGTTGTAGACCCTGTACTTCAGAGCCTCTTTTCTCAGTTCACACTTTTCCATAGTGTGTGCTTTCTTTCCAGTATTTAGATTGGTTAGGAGAGTCCATTTGAATTGAGTTATACATCATTTTAAAGCTTAGACTCTACTCTTTCAGAATCTGCCCTTAACTAAAAAATCCATGTTTGGCGACTTTGAAAACAACAAAATCATATGAAGAAATGAATGGAAACTCACCAAGCAGCTCTGCGATGCGCACCATTGTTGGGTACTTCCACACCACCAGTTGGTTCTGGGCAAAGCCATGGGCAGAGATCAGCTCCTTGTACTCCTTTGACCACAAGAGGGCACACACCTGAGACTTGGTGTCCACGCTGCTCAAACACACCCCAGTGTTGCAGTTCCAGAAGCGGATGTGCCTGTCTGCTGTCCCACCGCCGCTGGCCAACAGGCTTGGTTGCCATGGACACCATGCCAGGGCCTACAGTGTACAAAAGATAAAACAGAGTGATGGAAACATTATTCAATATACATACATCTGACTTTTTTTTTCACACATCTTACTGTAAAACATTATATATTCGTGGCATGAAATTTTCGCGAACTGGAGCTGACAGCCCTTATCATGGCATGAAATTTTTGTGAATTGCCACGGGCGTTCAACGCATATTATGTAGACAAGAAGCCAAGAACTTGTAACACATGCATTTTAAGTTTGCGAATCTTGGCGCTCGCGAAATTCACAAGATTAAAATACATGTGAACATTCCTTGCTTTTACAGTACGTGGTGATGTAGCCAGGAAAGAAATACTGCCTATCAATTCTGCAACACCACTGCTACTTTCACAAGTATAGGTTTGAAAAATTACAAGAAAAAACTGCCTGGAAATGGTCAGTCAAAGGTTATATCCTGACAGCAGTAGGACACCTGGTGAAAACAGTACAGTGTACTTTAATTTCTTTTATTGTGCAGTCATGAAGTGAGTGTTCACTTCGTTAAACTTCCCATTCTAAAAGGGGAATTTACTCCAAGTATGTAGGAGGCTTCAGTGATTGCAGAACTACTCATAGTATTTATACAGCAGTGAGGTTAAAGGGTGTGTACAGTTCTGGTCGAGGTGAGGATTTAGCTTTGAACGTTTTGCGAGATATTTAGAAACCACTCTATGAGATGTCAAAGAGCATGCAGTTCTAAGGGGTATCAAAAGTTTATTCAATGAAAATCGGTTTTGAAATGGCTGAGATATCTAAAAACAAGGTGAAACAAAGAGATCCTAATAAAGTTGTGGCATGTCGCCTTTTATTATTAGCAATTTTTTGGATATCTCGGCCATTTGAAAACCAATTTTCATCAAATAAACGTTGAATCCTTCTTAAAATTACATGCTCTTTCATATTTCATAAGAGGCTTTTCATTATCTCACTTAGGAATGTTCAAAACATGAATCCCCACCTCAACCAGTACTGTACAGTCCCTTTAACCCTATTCTAACTGGGCTATTTGAGACCAAGTTTTTACGGGGGGGGGGGGGGGGGGGGGGGGGTCAATTTGACCCCCCCCCCCCCTTCAGATCTCGGCCGCCGATCACCCGATCGCCGCAAAATTTTGACTGAACATAGAGCCAGATGTCAGCTAAAAGATTACATGGTCATACAATAGAGAAATGATGATTTTATATTTTTTAATAAATTAATTATGCAAATTTACCCATGAAATCATATTTTCACCTATAAATCCATCAAAAAGAATGAAGGATTGCTAAATTTTTGTGTCAGAGTTCCTCAAGATACATCAAACAATTTTCTTGTAAAAAAATAGCGCAATCAAAATCAGTTTGTTTTGTTTCTTATTGTTTTGTTAATTTCTTATGTATTTTATTGTTTTTTCGACCTTTTGTTTTCTATTGTTTTTTGCCAAAATTTGTTGCAGGCACTTTTTCCAGCTTATCTACATTAGAATTAATTAATTTCAATGTTCAAAAGTTGAAATAATCTAATTTATATCGATTAAACAAAAAAACACAATTTGCATTGAATTTGCAAACGAAATCATGAATTTGAGCTGTTTTCGGGTTGACATGCATATGCAAAACATTGCGAAACTTCAGAACGGTGTAAATTTGGTCTCAAAATATGCGGGAGACTTCAATGAAAAAAGTCATGAAACGACGCGTTACGGAATCGTGGCGCGAAATGTCGAGGGGGGGGGGGGTCAATTTGACCCCCCCCCCGTTAGAATAGGGTTAAAGGAAGCTTACAGTGGGTAATTTCAAGTTCGGTGCTAGTGCTAGCCCCCCGAATAACAGCCTTAAATCGAGCTTCACCACTAACGGTCAGATTAATGAGGCAATACTGATCAAACTTATTGATACCCAGCACTAGGTGTTGGAAATCCGCGGGAATAGCGCAACGAAAAAAGTGATAGTGCATAGTTAAAGTCAAATATAAAAAGATGTAGCCATGACTGTATAGTTTTAGACACATAACGAGGAAGACTGATCAAAACGCCGCAAATTTCATCCCTTCTTTAAAACAAAATTATCCTAATTTTGCTCTTAGGCTCAGATTTATAAAGCCATATCATGAGTGTTTGTGTATGTTACGTGGGCGACCACTGCATTAACATAAACTTTGCACGTAAAACTACTTATGGACGTAAATATGGGTCTCGCATGGCAATGCTAACACCAGCACCGTACTTCAAATGATGAAAATGATAATCCCTAGGGGCAAGTGTTAGTCAATGGGGAAAAGCACGTAAATTGCTGATACAAACAGCGGAACTCGGTTCAGCAGATGACATTCAACACCGAGCCCAGCAACAGCAACCGGAAATACGTCATAATTTCGAGGTCAACTCCCAACACCGACGTGACTTCAAGTTCAGTTTTATCGCCAGTGCTAGTGCTGAGATAGCCCTAGCACTACACCTTTTGTAGCACCGAACTTGAAATCACCCAATCTGTTCAAAAGTTTAATACTTTTGAATTTCTGAATCTGTATGTAAATCTATGTGACTACATGCTTCAAAATTTTCTGGCATAATGAAAGAGCACTTGACTAACATTCAGAAGACAGGGGAAATAATACTGCAATTAACACATGCTGATAGCAAGTCAAAAGAATGTGTTTTCTAATGAAAAACTTAGAAGCAGGGCTGCATACTAACCAATCTATTCTACTGGGCCGACCTGTCTGTCTGACCAGTAGGTACTGGTCCATTCCTGAAAAAGTTATTGGTCCGACAGTGAATTTTACTGGCCCTGCACCGTCAGACCAGTGCCAGCGTGCAGCGTTGTAAAAGTAGAGAATTCTTTTTATATTTTCTTTGTTGCTACCCTACTGTGACACAACAAACTGGTGTACTCTTCTCATCCAGCAATGGCAGCACCGAAACTTAATAAATGTGTAACTTTAATTCTAACCGAAAAAAGAAGCAGGAACAAAAGCAGACAAAAATTGTACTGAAGTAGAAGTTTTCTGTGCATTGGTAATACCGAGAATTCAGCTTGGTCAGAACAGTCCTACATACCTTGACTGCAGCCTGGTGCTGGTTGAGGGTGTAGATGGGGACATTGCAGGGGGTGGCAGAGAAGGTCGGCCAGATGTTGAGGAGGTTGTCGTTGCCGCCACTGGCCAGGTAGCGTCCGTCTGGGGACCACTTGAGACCGCACACCTCCTGGAGGTGGGCAGACAGTGTGCCAATGTGGTGCTGGGCCACGCGCACATCGTGGTGGTGGATGGTGCCGCTTCTCGATCCACTGTAGGCAAGATGGGACAACATTATGGAAACAAACTTGTATTCCAGACAACCAAAACAGGCCAGATTTTCAAAGTCATCCTCCCAGTGATCACACAACTATTATTTTGTGTGTTAGAACATGTGTTCTAATACAACGCATAGAAGAGTAATACACATCAGCAGAAGAGTATGTGCATTTGAGTACTTTAAGATAAAAGTCCATTCAAAGTTTGGTATCATGACACAGTATTTCAAGAGAATGACTTGGGATCATGTTTTCAGTAGTGATCTGCTCTACATTATGAGGAAATCGAGAGGAAATTTTACATCAAAAGCAAATACAAAGGATATACTGGAGATAAGGCAAAACAAAGGAGACAAATGATACAGCAAACTAATGAATAGATAGAAATATGGTTCCACATGAAAGACTCATCACGAATATGAACATACATTTGGATTGCGTGTTGCACAACAGCTTCTGACGTATGATTCAAATTACCCTGCATGCACTCCAAAGATGCTATATACTGCACATACCTGCTGAGTACGTAGGAGTTCCATGAGAGTGCCCCCACCCTAGCAGCATGGCCAGCCATACAGCGTAGTCTCTTGGCATTCTCAATGTCCCACAGCTGAAGAGAAGAAGGAAGATACCAGAGTGTTGTAAGTACAGGAATACTGTATGCTCTGCTTTTTTCACTACAACTATGCTCGATTATATTTCTCTGGGGGAGGAGGGTTGTGTGGTAGGGGTTGTTAAAATACGGGAGAGGGAAGTTGGCTCAGATGTCTAGCAACTAATTTTCAAAGAATTAAGATTACTTTTAATTCCCTGTTATGTTACCATGGACTTTCTTGCAAACCTGAGGCACGGTTACTCCTGGGCTGTCTAGCCTAGATAATTCAGGAAGGGGGTGGCTAAAATTAACTGAATGCTCGTGAAAAATCTGTTGGTCTCTCTACACCAGTAAACACTCTCCAAGGCCATGAACTCTTTACCAGGTCTTTTTACAACAAACACCAGCACATGTGACACCACCCAGTCTCCTGCCAGTGTCACTACATCAGAGATGACTTGTTACAAACTACTGTATGTGCAGTGAATGCATAACACATTATAACACCAAAATATACCTCCAGCTCACTGGTTGCTCTTTTCAAAACCACAACAATAGCTCCAAGAAAGGGTTGATGACCTACTGCACCTAGTATAATACCCATATGATCCTCACATCCTGTCTATTGTTTCGAGTTCACCAGCATCATGGGGCATGACTGCACTATTCATGAAGACTCTGCTCCTTTCACATGAACCCTTTCAGCACCTGGAGGATTATTGCAACTTCGACCTCTACTCTAATAAGGAGGGGGGGGGGGGGTGGACACGTTCATGCTTATATTGGAGATGAAATAACAGTACTGAGTGACCCTTGGATGATGTTCTTTTTCACACAGATATTGCTGATACAGGGATGCAAACCATGTAAATAGAATTGCACTATTTTTAACCCTAAAAAGACTGGGCTATTTTGGTAGCTCGAAAGACTGGGGGGGGGGCCTAAAGGGCCCCCCCTTAAGATCTCGGCCGTGGATCGCGCGATCGCCGCGGAAATTTGCACAATGGTAGTGTGCGATGTAATCTACAAGATTGTATATTTAAATTTTCCAAAATAGTCTTCTTTTATTTTATTTTGATTAATTATGCTAATTTATGAGAGAAATCAGACTTTTTTATCTAAATCAGTAAATAAAGCTCCAAAAGTGCTCATTTTTGGTCTAGATATTCTTTGTAGCATTCTTAGCAAATGTACTTGAAAAAAAATTCGGTATCAAAATTAATTTCTTATTTATTTTATTGTTTTATGAATTTCTTATGTATTTCATTGTTTTTTCGACCTTTTGTTTTTGTTGTTTTTTTCAGCAAAATTTGTGGCAGGCCCTTTTTGAAGCATAATACTACTAAAACAAATTGATTTTAGCCATTGAGAGTAAAAATAAGCATATTTATATGAACCATGTGATAAAACTCAATTTGTATTGACTTTGTACACAAAATCACATTTTTGAGCCATTTTCGGTCTCACGTGCATGTACAAAAAGTTATGTAACTTCAGAACCGTACCCCCGGGCGTCACAAATTTGGTGTCAAAATGTGCGGAAAACTCGAAAGAAAAAAGTCATAGAGCATCGCGGCGAGAGCATTGCGTGTTGCTGAGTAATCGCGCGAAATGTCGAGGGGGGGGCCTTTTAGACCCCCCCCCCCAGTCTTTTTAGGGTTAAAGATAAAATGGAGTTCCTGTTAAGGTGCATTTCACCGAGTGAAACCATGATTCAAGGTATCAGAATATAACTGCTAGTCAGTATGATGCTTAGGGAGCATTATAACTCATGTTTGATTACTAGAACGTCAATTTAGATGAGAACTGCAGTAGTGACTCTCGCAAAATAACGGCTCGTTTAAAACGGAAGGATTTGGTCTCGAGCGCATGATTCACAACGCCCCCTTGCGGTCCCGAGAAGAAAGTCGGTTTTCGGATACTACTGATACTATACTACTTACAGAAGTCTTGAGAGAGCTCTGTGATATACTACTGAAGTGTACTGTACACAAGCGCGACCGCATCCCAGAGGCTACGATCCGCGATCCGTTTATAGCAGAGCAAGCTGTCGACAACTGCGTACACATTGTGTGTATAGCCACTGTGTGCGTTTTATGTCCGACGTCCAGTAGTGTACGATCGAACGATAGGCCCCCCTACCCCTGTGCGGTGTATGTTGTGTGTACGTATCATGGGGGCATGGATGGGCCAACCGTATACTGTGCACGTGGGTGGCCATGAGCATGCTATCTAGTACCCATATTGTACACATGCCCCACGCGCTTTCCCCACTCTTTGCCTTCCACCAGGGAGGTGAGACCTCCCTGCTTCCACCAAAAAGTCGATACTCTTTGCTAGTCATGCTTCCACCAAAGAGTGGATTCAGTCCACTGAACAATGTAGTCCGTGGCGATATCGTACTGGCTTCCGTTCGCTATGACAATGCCAATCACTGTGTACTAGTGGATGGTACATGCGTGGCCATGGCAAGCGAGCTGGCTTCGTTCGTTCGCCCCGTTGCAAGCTACTAACGTATTACACGTATTATGTACTTGGGTACTGTTAGTATTCATACGACCAGCTGCGAGCTGCGTGTTGTAGTGGACTGTTCTGCAGATCTATATAGAGGCGGTCCGAAATGCATGTTCAATTGCCATGTTTTCATGCTATAATAAACAATAAGATTCTCTCGCCATATTATGTGTCGACAAGAACAGATAAAATAACTGAAACAAACAATCAAAGGTAGCCCTCCCATTTTTCTTGTTTTTGTTATTCTGTCGATAAATGAGCTTCCAAGTAAAAAAAAAAAAAGAGTAAACAATAGTGGGCCTGTACGTTTTGTGAAGGACATGTTTGTTGTTCGTCGGGTGATTTGTTGACAGGCCATGGACCTAATATAGGCCTACTAGTACAAGGACATTCATCGTACACATTTTTGCACACGCATAATACCTTCCCTACAGGATATACCTGTCCTCTACGAATACCGATCCCTTTTTTTTTTTTCCTTCTTTTTTTTTGTGCTCTGGAATATGCTACGGAAAAGTGAAATATTGAGATCACAAGTGACAATCATTCTTCCATCATTTCTTTTAAAAACTGCCTGCTTTTCCCTAGCGAAAGTGTTTGCTTTGAGGTATGATTTCCTAACATACACCTCAAGACTGCACATTCACTTCATTTGATTTTTCTGCGTTATTTTCTTCTGCGCATACAGTTTTAGATTTATCGAATCTCCATCTTGTTCTTCTCCCGGCTTGCTTGCGGTGACAATCATGGGATCAAAGCAGTACCATAAAGCATGCTAAAACTGTCTTTGAGACGCTTTTGAGATGTAGGCCTACAGGTGGCCGTGCATGATTGACACAAAATTTCTCATGATCTCAGGTATTGCTGCTCCTCATCATCTGTATCTATTCAAAGACATTTCTGTCTGAAAAAGGCACATCTGCAAAACAAGACTGAAATGAGGGAAACGATCCTTTTGTTAGTGACGATACATGATCACACAATCAAGTAAAGAAAAAATGCCAAGTAAACCTAAGAAAGAACAACAGCTCTCATGTATTTATTACTGATGATCATCTACACAGCCAAAGTTGCGATGCAGTCGGTAGATGTTGACGCTTCCGCACGTACCACATGCTGTTCATTTCTAATCTTAATTTTTTTATTTAATTTTTTAGTTGCATAGGCCTGATTGTCAGAGAAAGACATAATCCGAAATCGAAAGGATTTTTGTTTTGCCTTTTTTCTGTTTTTTTTTTACTGATTGTTTGTAATTTTCAAATTAGTGGGGCCTATTGAGATACGTTTTGCGATTGTAGGACATGTTTGTTGTTGGTCAGGTGATTTGTCGAGAGAACTGACAACCAACTTTGCTAATCCTGTTTGTGTTATTGTCGTTATAGGGTTTTCTTGTTGTTTTTTTTTTTTGATTTGTTTGTCCAGCATGGTAGGGCCTACCTGTGTTCTGTGCGTAGTTACTGCGGCCGGCGTGTAATGGCGACAGGGTCTTGTTCAATTTGCCATGGTTTTTACAATATTTCATTTATGATGAAAGAAAAGCAATTCTCTCGCCGTAAATGCTGACAAGCCAAATCAAAAAATCAATAACAATCTTTGCATCGTTTTTGCCAACTCTGTCCATAGCCTAAATGAGCAGTCCAATAAAAAAAAAATGCACTAAATATCGTCAACTAAACCTACAGAAGTAAAAACAGCTTGATGATCTACACACGGTCAACGTTGCCATAGTTGACGCTTCAGCCTGTATATGCTGAGCATTTCTTTCTTAATTTCATTCCTTTTCTTCTTTTTTTCTCAGCGTACTTTTACTGATTGTTTTTCAAATTAGTTGGGCCTATATGCGTTTTATGGAAGACGTGTTTAATTGTGTTTTCGTTTTGTTTTGTTTTGTTTTGTCAGGCGATCTGTTGACAGAATAATATTGATGACCACTAATCCTGTTTTGATTACTATTAATATTATTTTGGGTTTTGTTGTTTGAAATCAAAAATTGTCTGCACTTTTTTCCTTTTTTTGGCCGATTATGTCGATAAATCAGCTGTCAAGTAAAAAAAGAAAACAATCGCCGACTAAACCTAACTAAAACATCAACAACAAACCAACAACAACAAAAACAAACCCAGCTCGGTTGTTACTGATGATCGTCTATACACTATACGTTGCCAGAGTTGGTGCAGTACATGACGCTTGGCACGAAGCATTAATTTTATTCAAATTCATGACATTCTTCCGTCGAGATGTTTTCATTGCAGCTGATTGACAAATTGCCCTACATCGACGTATATCAGTTGCAACGTAGCATTTATGCTTGACATTTTTCCATTTGTCCATTTTTTCTTAGCGTAAATAGCATAGGTCTTAGTGTCAAAGAATTATATGGATTCCGAAAGGTTCGGGTTATTTATTTTGTTGTTGTTGTTTTACAGATTTAGTAGGGCCTATATGCGTTTTGTGCAGAACGCGACAATGTTTTTTGTTTGAGCAGATGATTTGTCGACAGATTGTACAGAAATGCTAATCCTGTTTAGATTATTATTGTTTTCGGGTTTTTGTTTTCGTTTTTGTTTGTTTTTGCTTCATTGCTCCATTCACGTGGTACCTGTGTACTGTGTGCAGTCAAAGAGTGTGTAATGGAACTGTGCTGCAAGATGGTATACATGTAGCGTTCTTCTAGAATAATGTTCAATTGCCATGTTTATATGCTTATCGAAGAAAAACACTTCTCTCGACATATGTGCTGTCAGGTCAAGATTTAAACAAAAAAATGAAAGAAATTATTTTAAAAAAAAGTCTTCACAGCCTTTTTTTTTTTTTTTTTGCTCATTCTGACAATGAATGGGCTGTCTAGTCAAAAAGAAAAAAAAATCGCTAACTAACATAATATAGAAAATCCGATTGTTAATGACGATTATCTACATGGTCAACGTTGCCATCAGAGTAGGCATAGGCCTATCATGGATATTGACGCTTGGCATGTAGCATTTTATGCCGGACATTTTTTTCTTATTTTTTTTTTTTCGTAGCGTAGTATGCGCAGGCCTGATTGACCAAGAAAGACGTATTCCGAAATGTTATGTTTTCTAGTTGTTTTACTGACTGTTTGTTTTTACAATTAGTAGGGCCTAATATGCGTTTTATGTATAACATGTTTGCTTGTTGTTTGGGCAGGTGATTTGATGGAATTGATTACCACAGTCATGTGCTGGTTCTGTTTGTATTATTTTTTGTTGTTGTTTTTGCTTAGCGGCCAATTTTGTGGAGAGAATTGGCAGAAAAAAATTAATGTGAAGAGGACTGGTTTGTTTGCTTATCAGGTGATTCTGTGAGACAATTTTGTCAACAACAACAACAACAAAGCAAATCAAAGACCTCTTCCATCTGTGATTGTGCGACCGTCTTTTCCCTTTTTTCATGATGACAAATGTCATGACAAGAGCATAATCTTATGCAATCTCTTTCACATAACACAATCCCAATGGAGATCGAGGGGGCTTCGTGTTATAGTAAGCTATAATCAGTAGTGATCGAGGTGGCTTCGTGTTCGACCGGTATAACAAGCAACGGTGGACAGCTCTACACGTATGCCATCAGGTATGTATCACACGTATATATATATATATATATATATATATATATATATATATATAAGATATATATATTGCATCCTTTCTTTTTTATTTCTTTCTGGTGCCCCACTCGGGATTAATCGGCTGAATAGGAAAAAAAGGCTCCCCCATGCATTTTTTCCCCTTCAGTTTCTCGTGCCACCAATGCCCCCTCGTTACGGGGTTGTTTCCTTTCTAAAAACAAATATCAAAAAATAATATACCCGTGGTCACTGCAGAACCTTGATGATATGCATTTTAAAAGAAAAGAGAACTAACTATACCCTATAGGGGGCATGGGGGCAGTTTTCTTTCGTTATAACGAAGTTTCGTTATAACCGAACAAATACAATATTACACGAAAACAAGGAAACCACGCATATAAATTATGATGTTCTGTTTGCTGAATACACTGGAAAGCTATGTAAAATGGAATGGGACCTTTTAAATTTCGTTTGAATATTACAATTAAAAGAGAGCATAAAGTTTTTTGTAATGTCCGAAGGTTCGTCGATCGGAAATTAAAATGATCAGGTTCGTCATTCCAAAGGTTTGTAATTTACTAACTGAGAAAGGATCACTATTCCGAAGGTTCGTTGTTGCGAAGGTTTTTTAATCCGAAAATGTAATAAAGTTTGTCATTCCGTGGAAGGTTTGTTAATTAAAAAAAAAAATGACACAGGTTACGTATTTCGAAGGTTCAGTTTTCTTATAAGACGATTATAAGGTTCGCAATTCCTAAGATTTGTTAGTGGACTTACCTTTTCTTTTCTGGATTAACGAAACGTTTTTTGTTTGTTTGTTTGTTTTTGGGGTTTTTTTGTTTTGTTGTTGTTTTAGGTTGTTGTTTTTTTAATGTTCCAATTAATGAATGTTTGGAATTCCTATCATTTTCGGACAAACGCACCGTCGTAATAAGAACCATATTTTTATTTTTTTTTCGGAATAACGAATCTTTGGAATAACGCCAAAATGTTCGTGAACAAACACTGTTTCATTTCCGAACTAACGGACATTTAGGTGTATCAGAATCTTTGTGTTTTGTAATAAGGAACCTTACTCAATTTCAGATTATAGTCAGATTGTTTAACAATAATGCAAGTTCTCCTCGAAAACTTGTGCGTGACACACGGATCGAAAACGCAGTATTGTGAAGCATTCGCCCACGCAGAGACGCTATAAATGCTTGTTCCGCTACGTATTTTCGGAAGCGATCCGCATTTCGTTATAACAGAGCACATTTCTTTTGTTTTTCTTTGTCAGTGGCGCTCGGAAAAGACTTCGTTATAACGAAAATTTCGCTATAAACGTGTTCGTTATAAGCGAATCTTTTTAACACAGACTTTAATGGCGAACATTTTGGGAACAGAAGTTTTGCTTCGTTATTACCGTGTTCGTTGTAACGGGAGTGCAATGTATTGCAAATAAGCCATAAACATCACATCTCATTATTATTGTCATAAATTATCAGAGGATTGTAATTTCCTGTGCACATATCGTTATGTATGTTTTTTATATTGTTTTTAACAGATTGAACAACGCTCCGTAAAAACATGACATGCTGTCCCTATATAGCACCAGTAAATGAACGTCACTGGAAACACGTCCTGATGAACTTCAAGATGATGTCAAGTCAAGTCGCATCAATGATCATTGATGTACCGCAAAAAATATGAATAACACATTATCCCTTCCCACACATTGTCATAATAGGAAATTAATCATGGTGACGTTATTTTGTTTTTCTTTAATCCGGAACAACAGAGAAAACGTAAACTTTTCACCTTTGTCACGCTGAGTGAAATAGGTCAGCTTCTAATTATTTTCAGCATCCAGAAATGTACGGTATGACATTAATTTTGGTGAATGTATGTTACTAAAATTTGTAGATTCTTTGCAAAATGGTAACATCAAGGCGATGGAAATGTCCGACCACTATACCCTTTATACCATTGGCTAATGTTTATTTTGTGTCCATGAGTATACGTATGTATCAAAGAGAGGTCAGTCTTTATGCTCCACTGACATTAATTCGCTCCGCGAGAATGTGCTCCACAACATCACCCCAACGACATCTGCTCCGTCGACAATGATTGCTCCGCCGACGACTGAACCACCAACACTTGCTCCGGTGATGTTTCCTTCGAAGACACCACAATGAATTGTCCCGCGCCCCGGCGACATTTTACTCCAAGGATACGGCAATAACATTGATCTACCATTAGTTCCAGTGGAAATGGCTGCATTTCATTTACCCAAATTCTGCTGGCATGTCCTCATGAACGAGATCCGAAGATATTTTATGACATCTGCTGAACTCAGCTCAATATTGAAATTGTTCTTATAACTCACAATCTCATGTTCGCATTATATCTTGCCACATTCAAAAAATATGCAGGAATTGTTTTGCACAAGACATATAGTTGTTTCTTGAAATACTTGAGGGGTGCTGCCGATTATTTATAGGCAATTATTAATTCGTTTAAATGTTTTATTGGTTATTTAGAAGGCCTAGCTAGTATACATATGCTACGATTGTTTTGGTTTATAGGTAATGTTTAGGCACTAATCTTCAACATATATCCGAAGAGTGTTCTTCGTAAAATAGCATTGCGTAAGCTTGTGATTCTAATTCATCGGAGTATCAAGCCTTTGTACTTCATTGTCGGATATCACCTTCGGAATAAACATTCTACATCCGGCACTGGTGGATGTTTCAGAAAATTATTGTCAGACGGGAGGGGAAATCTTAAAAGCAAAAATGAATGTCATTCTTAGTTTGATATGTTTCCCCTTGGGCAGTGGGAGATATTTGATTGTCTGTTAATAAATGATTCACCGTAAAGTCCCAAGGTAACAATGATACATTTCAACTATAATAACATGGTACTATAACCAAAGGTAAACGTATGGATTGCCCTGCTCGCAACTCGGCATTCATGGTCGTGATGGTCTTCCGAGGAATCCAATTTGACATGAATAATAAAATTGATTGAAACTCCATTTAAAATGAAACTCTTATTATACGCACATAATCTACACATAACGAAATCATAATTATACAAAAAAGTATTCGAATACCACCCACGAACAGCCCTCTTCATGTAACATAATCATTTACATTACGTCGGGATACCAGATCACATACATTTTCATAACATCCAGTGCAAAACATAATTATTAATTGCTTTCTTATATAGGAATTACACGATGGTGAGGGTGAGGATATCATCCAAGGTAACAGTATTGCATAGATGCCCCACGATAGGCGAACATGCGTTTATTCTGTTCTTGTTTATTTTGACGTTGTTCATTTCTTTTTCTTTTTCTTTATCGAGCAACGAGAGACAGACCTATACTTCCGAAGTAGGAGCCTTAGTATTGACGGAAGAGGGAATTGGCGGGAAACTAATCTCCCTTTTTGACATCGTTAATTTCTTTGCACGGTATCCATTACTTTGGGGGATAAGTACACGTCATGTATAAGGTTCGTCAATCCGGGTCCCCAAATTCCTGTTCCAGATCCATTTGTTCCTCCGAATATGAAGGCGTTAGTTATAATCCGAACATTTTTATTCTGAAAACGAATTAGGTCCTATACGTGGTACGAAATTCATTTCGTTTCAGGATGAACGAACACCCGTGTTCGAATCAAGGAACCATAAAAATAACGAAAGTGTTTCTCTCTCAGAACAACGAACTTGCAGAGTGACGAACAGTAACATGATTTTCCCTTTTTATAATCAAGCACCTCTGAGTCACCGTCAGAAAAGAAAGAATAATGATAGAGAATCTTCCCCCTTTGGAGGGCAGTGGGATATATTTCAGGAAAGATATAAAGAAAATAGAAAAAATGACATTATTTTACGTCAATTGATTGAAAGAAATGTAGAATCAGGTAACGATTGCAATCCTGCCAGTGGTCTTCCCCGGAGTCTTCGACTTGAGCTCGCTTCGAAACATCCTTTTCATTCCCGCAGGCCCCAGACTGTTTATGACCTCAGCAGGAATGCGCCACCGCGCGGATTTGTGGTTTACCCCCCGCCCTCCCCCCTCCCCCTCCCCCTCCCCCTCCCCCTCCCCCCCCCCCCCCCCCCTCTTTGCCAAGTCTGTGGCACCTTGCTATCGTGGGATTTTGCTCTTTTCTCTTTTCTCCGCCAACGAAGTGGCCGGAGGCATTGTTTTCGGGGCGTCCGTCCGTCCGTACGTCCGTCCGTCCGTCCGTCCCGTTTTGTTTTTGTCAATATCTCAAGAACCGTGAGGTGGTTTTGCATCAAACTTGGTATGAGGGTATATCCTGGGGGATAATACTTTGTTTGGATTTTAGGGTCACGGGGTCAAAGGTCAAAGGTCAAAGGTCACAGGTTATTTTGTGAAAAAAGGTTGAAATTTCATGTTTTTCTCCATATCTCGCAAATGGTTCAAGGTATCTTCATGGAACTTAGTATATATATATGAACCGATGGGCAGTGATTATCTAGGGAAGTTGGGGATCATGGGTCAAAGGTCAGGGGTCAAAGTTCAAGGTCAACTCCTCAAAATATCACTACTTTTCTTATATTTATGCAATGCCTGGAGGATTTTTTTAACTTGATGTATGCATGTATAACCCAATATATATTCTGCGGGAAGTTTCGTGCCAAAAGGTCAAAGGTCAAGTGAAAGTGCTAAATTGCACTTCTTCCTCCATATCTCAAAAGTAACTCAAGGTATTATCATGAAACTTACATATTTATGCATGTTCTACCTAACAGTGATTCTCTTTGGAACTGTGAGGTCAAAGGTCAAAGGCCAGGTTTAGATAATAATATTTTACCATTTGATACTGAATTTATATTTTCTCTCAATACCTTGAAAATTACTCAATGCATAAACTTATAAAAGGGTCAAAAGTCCAGTAAAAATCATCAGTTCCCCCAAATACCTGCACTCTGACGTTTTAATCATTCATCCAATTGATAGTTCTAGGAAAGTGAACATTCAGCACATTTGTGGCAAACCTGTCATTTTAATATCTTGCCAATTGTGTGAAACTGTCATCACACATGGTCAAGACATTGTACTATAGACCTGCATTATTGCGGAGGCATACACCTGTCGCCGTAGCGACATTTTTTATTTGTATTTTTTTTTATTTTTTTTTTATGAAGATGTTCGCACGCAGTGTCTTTTCCCCGTACCACTGCGCGTTCTGTTTCAATTCGTTTGGGTTGTAGGTTTTTTTTTTTCCTTGAATTTTCACTATGCCCTATAAACACGTGGAACACGCACCAGCCATACACCACAGGTAGCTCACCGCAATTTTTGCAGCCAAATACTCGACTTTGTCAACACGAAACCCCCTAAAACAATAAAGAGATGATGGAGTACCTTGTATCGATGCATAAACGAAATACCATTGATGGAGAATAAAATATTCTTTAAAAAAAAAATGAAATAGAGTTCAGCCAACATATGAGTTTGTCGTCCCACAAGTTTTACACGTGTTTTTCTCAAATTTGATAACACTTATATAGTTAGAACATGCATGTCGCCAATTCTCGAGGATGTCGCACACACTGTTGCAGGCTTCTGTTGTGTCGCACAATATTATTACAGCGACATGCTCATACCCGTGGCTACACTGGCGTCGTAAATAGGTAGTTCATAACTACAATCAAACTGAAGCTTACTAAAGTACTAGTACACCACCCACAAGATCTTGCGATATTCCTCTGAAACTCACAGAACTTGGATTTACTTATGTTACCTCAACCTCGGTATGCGCAGCTTGATTTTCCTCCCTTTGGAGTTGAATGTGGAGGTTTTGTGTTTCTCTGAAGGAAGAAGAGCGTGTTCGAAAGAAAAAAATAATCCGGTAAGTCCATTTTCCTTGAAAATCAATCGATTAATGATTTACACTGTCAATCTGAATATAATCTGTATGTAAAAATAAAAAATAACTAGAAATGTCGCTATGGCGACTGGTATGCCTCCGCCATAATGCATGATTCTCCTAATAGGTCTATAGTACATGTGGACAATGTGTGATTACATTTTCACAAAATTGGCAAAATATTAAAATGACATGTTTGTCACAAATGTACTGAATGTTTACCTTCCTTGACCTACAAAATTTTTAATTGGATGAATAGGAGAGCATGTATTTGGGGATTTAAGAACTTTAACTTGACATTGACCATTTCATAAGTTTATGCACTGAGTAATTTTCAAGGTATGGAGAAAAAGCGCAATTTCTGTATTGAACAGTAAATTGTTATCATTTTCATCTGGCCTCTGATTTATAAGAGAATCACTGTCAGGCAGAACATACATAAATTCAGCATGTACTAGGTTTCAAGATAACTTGAGCCACTTCCGAGATATGGAGAAAGAAGTAAGTTCAGCACTTTCACTTGATCTTTGACCTTTTGACCTTTGACGTTCTTGGCAAAAAAAAAAATCCCAGAGAATCTCTATTGGGTTATACATGCATACATTGAGTTAAAAAAAAAATCCTGCTGGCATTGCATAAATATAAGGAAAATAGTAAAATTTTGAAGTATTGCCCTTGACCTTTGACCCCATGAACCCTAAATTCCCTAGATAACCACTGCCAGTCAGTAGATGCATATATACTATGTTCCATGAAGATACCTTGAACAATTTCCAAGATACAGAGAAAAAAAGTGAAATTTTAACATTTTGCTTGACCTTTTGACCTTTGACCTTTTGACCTCATGACCCAAAACTTTCACCAGAGAATCTTAATTGGGTAGTACATGTATACACTAAGTTTCAAGAAAATATCTTCAGGCATTGCATAGATATGGGGGAAATAGTAAAATTTTAAGCATTTGACATTGACCTTTTGACCTTTGACCTTGAGCATGTGCACCCAAAAGTTGATAGGCACAACTTCATCCCCTAATACACATACATGCCAAGTTTCATTAGGATACCTCAAAAGGTTTTGGTAGTTACCCTGTCCACAAAATTCATTACGGACGGACGGAAGGACGGACGGACGGACGGAAGGACGGACGGACGGACGGACGGAAAGACGGACGGACGGACGGACGGACGGACGGACGGACGGACGGACGGACGGACAACCCGAAAACATAATGCCTCCGGCACCACTTCGTGGCGGAGGCATAAAAAAACAAACACGTAACTCGGATTATTTTCAGTCTAAAATCATGTTTTGGGGCCAATAGGCCACTTATCATAGGCCTACTATAATGCACCATCTGCATAATGAAAACACCAACGTAACTTTGAAATACAAAAAAAAAAAAAACTAAAATAAATAAATGAATAAATTAGTGCAGGCCGAACTAAAGGCCAAAGAGTGACTTACATATCCTAAGCCCGCCGCACACTATTGGAATACGACTCACGACTATGACTGACCGACTTTGGATTTGAAAAAACAAAACAAAACAAAAAACAACTCGTTTATGCTGAAGCTGCTGTGACTTGTTCAGGATCCAAACTGTGTCAGTCCTATAGTCGTGAGTATGGGATGGGCTTTATTCCATCAAGGAGCTTCAAGCTCTGATTCCATCCTCGACTGTATCATGGAGCTACTGGCACTGTTCTCCACGATTGCGTCATAACGAGGCAGGTTTGCGAAAATGTGTCTTTCCCTCTTCCTCTCTCTCTCTCTCTCTCTCTCCCTGCAATCTGATCACTCCATCTCTGGCGTGGTTTCTTCTTCCTCTTTTTTTGTGAGTCTGACCCGACTCAAGGTCAATAAACGTTCGATCTATTTCTGTACCCGTGTCAAGACAGGTGGACTGGAACACTCCCTGGTGTCAGTGTGCTTGTGAGTATGTGTGTGTGTGTGTGTGTACTGTGTGTGTATGTGAGTGTGTGTATGTGAGTGTGTGTGTGAGTGTGTGTGTGTGTGTGTGTGTGTGTGTGTGTGTGTGTGTGTGTGTGTGTTGCTGTTCCAAACGTAAACCAGCGCGAGCGGTTATTGCATTCATGCAGGGAGGTGGAATCTTTCTTCCACCTCCCTGATTCATGCATGCATCTGGTCGGGCTGGGAGCTGGTTGAGGTAATGTCTTCCTTCATGTACAGTACTGAATGAATAGAGAGTTCCCGTCTCCCCGGTAAACCACCTCCCTGGTAAAACGATCGACTGCTGAACAGGGCATGCTAAGGCTGCTTACAAGGTAGATGTCATCTATCTCATAGCAAGTCCGCGTGATAGTCTAGCACTGTGGTGGAGCCTCTAAAATCACGAGAGTTTACCAACATATGAATTCAGACAATATTAAAAATATCTAACTACATTAAAATATCATGTAGGAACTACTGTCTTATTTGGCAGCACAGCAAGTCACTTCTCACCACCGCAGTGTTGTCAAGTTGTGTGCGCGTACAATCTGTATGTATAATCCGTGCTTCGCTGCATAACGAGCCTCGATCTAACCAGGGTGGCCGGTGGTGAGTAAAACGCAGCGCCTAGTAGTATACAAAGTATACTGATGCATATCTGATCGCCTCAAAGTTGCCGCAGCTATACTCGTCTTTTTTTCCCCTCCGGCAGGATTGACCACTGTTTATGGTCTTCGTATTTGTTTTTGTTTCCCTCCTGCAATGGCTGTTCTATGTCAAACCCGTCTTCGTGTACCATACTACTAGTCCTAGTCGTACATCCTCGCCTCATGTACCATAATCTGTGATCACGCATTGTCGGCACTGTACATACCGCTCGCATGCATGCACGCATTACCGCATCGCACAAGCAGCTTCAGAGGAGTGTTAGCGCTGCGGCACTGCCCGGATAACTGGCGGTCACAGAACTCTACACAAGTTCTGTGCTGGCGATCCGGTTCTCACGAGTTACACGCAGAATGATCGTTGAGGGAGCTATATAAAGATTCGAACGATTCGAACGAGCCGTTAGTATTTATTGACGTTGTACAGCGTCGATAATATCCGAAACCATTATTGCATGATTACTAAGATATGAGAGCACTTTGGGGCGAATAAGTCTCACTGTGTTGGTTATATGAAAGGTACTTTAACCTGAAACACAAACTAAGACAAGGCAATCTCAGTGAAACTTTGTAAAGGTACCAAAACTTCATATTATCTTTAAGGCTAAAAAGGAATACTTTTGACAGAAAACAGTATTTGTAGCTGTCCTGCAAAAGACATGTGAAGTATTTCATAATTTGGAGAAAAAAAAAACACGCATTTTCCATGAAACCTACCATCCTCTTTTTTTTTTAATCAAAAAGAAAAGAAAAGAAAGCATACAAAATACTGTAAGGTAACAATTTGAATCTCTGTTACGTTTTAACTGGTAGAGACACTACAGCTCATGATAATTTAATATAATATTGACTACTACTGCTGATATCTTAGCACAAAGTGAAAGTGCTTGAAAGTCACAGGCTTTTGCCCTGTCTGGAAACTAATCCACACATACATATTCCTTGAAAATCTTTAATGGGGCAAAGTTTTGTACCGGTGCTACAAATGAGGAAGAAAGGAAGGAAGAGAAGGAGAGAGAAATGGTTCAAATCCCCCTTTACCTGCACCTCCCCACCACTGGTCCCGACAGCCAGATAGTTCCCTTCGGTGATCCAACTGACCGAGGTCACGTAGTCCTCTGGCCCCTCAAGCTGGAGGAGCTGTTTGATGTCCCCACTGGCTGCATTCCACAGGTACACGTTGTTGGCCAGGGCCACGGCAAGGTGGTTGTGGCAACTCCAGTCTATCAGGTTCAGGTCTGAAAGAGACGGAGCCGAGGAATTAGACCAGGGGAGAGAAACCAAAAATCAAATTTGAAGTGCCATGTCACCATCCAACCAACCTCCTAAAGAAGAG
Source organism: Diadema antillarum (assembly GCF_040938485.1). Lineage (NCBI taxonomy): Eukaryota > Metazoa > Echinodermata > Echinoidea > Diadematoida > Diadematidae > Diadema > Diadema antillarum. Next base: position 1,384,554 of record NW_027271067.1, on the reverse strand, counting down.
ACAGTGTCTGTTCTTCTGCTCAGTTAACTACAATGTGAAATGCAGTACCCATAGGTACATGCAGCAGTCATTCTATGTTTCTTTGAAAATAATGGTTGATGTTTGCATGTAGTCCAGAAAGTTTAGACACAGTGAAGTCAACTTAATGAAGGACTCTATTCATGATATATGCACCCTCTTTAATATTTTTCCACCTTTTTTACTGGGAGATACTTCAGGTAAATCCCACCATGAATGGCATTTGAGTGTAGCTATGCAAGTCTCATCACTTTGCTTTTATGTGAAGTATCAATAATTCATTTTCAATCAAAAATTTTCCATATTTACCTCTTTAGCAAGTAGGAGGAGGTACATGTGGCTGACATTTTTCAAACACTGGAAGCACTATTAGATAGTGCCTTTAAGATTTTGAGTCACTCAGAGTCAGGGTTCTTACCCACTATTCTTTCATTAAGCCATGGCAGTTCCTTGATTACATTTCATTGGAATTTCAACAATGGAATAAGGTAGACAGTAACAAAATTGAGACCCTTCCAGAGTCTAGACATGGCCTGATACTCACAATAGTCATCAAGCATGTCAGGTGCATCCAAGATGCGCTCTGGCTGCTGCGGGATGTGTCTGACTGTCTTCTTGGTGGATCCTGGCGTCCGATTCTGAGAATACAGCACCTTCAGGTTGTTCTGGTACCCTGGTATTTAACAAAATATGGTTGCTTTGCTTAGGGCATGTGCCAAGTAGAATGGAATGAATACATGTGCACGTCTGTGTTTTTACAGATGGGGGAATAGAATGGGCATTTCAATTTGATCATTTTGCAGTGTGAAATAAGATAATAATCATTTACAGAAAGACTGGTTACAGTTTGACACATATTGCAGCGATTTTTTTTCTGTTAACATATCAAAACAATAAGGAATGCAAAACACTACGGAATAAGTTGACTATTCAAAACAACGCAATCAGAGGTAAAAGTAGTACAATGTTGTACATGTACGTGCTAAGATATTGTAAGAGAGATTGACTCTGCATTTAGATAAACAATTATAATGTGAACAAAATAAACACACACACTATTACTGTCATTTAGACCTTTTAGTTGCATGAACAAGTTCAATTTCTGAATTATGCATGTCTCAAAAAAAAAAATCTGACACCTTTGGAAAGATTTTGATTTTAATATGAATCAGACCAAAAAACTGCAGAGTACAGTGTCTGCAAACATTTAATCATCACATATGACTTGTGTTCATGTTTTGAAATGCTTCAATTGACAGGTAAAATTAGTCATGTACATTTTGAGAAAAACAAATTCTAAAACCATTAGATGCAGATACATACAGTTGTAACTACACTATCCATCTTAGAAGATAAAGTACTGGCCCACAGTAGTCTGAAACAAGGGTCTACTTTCAAACAGCCAGTCCAAGAACGAACCTTCAGGCGCACTCGGGGGCTTGTTCTTGTAGCAGAGGATCTTGGAATTCATGAGGTCTCCATTCAGGTTTTCCGCCATGGCCCTCTGGTACTCAAGTTTGGAGGGGCTCATCAGCTCTGGGTTGGTGTTCTCCCCTGCGGCAGAGCTGTCCAGGAGCTTGAAGCTGCCCATGTCAAAATTTGTGGCGCTCCTGTTTGGGATGAAGCGATCTCCTCCCGGGGTCCTCGTCGGCGTCTTTGACTTTCCTGATGATCAGAGTAATAGATAATGACATTGTTAAGGAGATCTACAAGCTCTTGTACTACTAAGAGATATTTTTTATTCTTTCTTTTTCTTTTAGTTTGGGTCATCTTCTATTATGGACAATGTCAAGTTTTACGGAAATAGCTTGACAAAAATGTTTCTTCCTCTAATGTCCCTTGGAAGACAGACAAATGAAAAAATAAGTTTGGTTTGAAATTAGGAGGGATTGATTTTTCACCACTCACTTAATGAAGAGAAAGAAAAGTAAAAATGGAAATAAAACTTACCTACCAATGTTTTGTACTTATATTGTAGAGTTCAAAATTTGCTCAGAATAGATTTATGATCCATGCAGACTGTATGGAAATTCAGATTCATATTTATTGATCTATGACAGGACATAGAAATGTTGCTTCCTTTTTTGTGTGCAATGATGCCACCCAACTCACAACACAGTTACTTGTTTCCATGACAGTTACAATGAATGTTACGTGTACAACCTGTATTTATGAACGAAGTTTGTGATCGTTACGAACTTGTACAACAAAAATGATGTTTAATGCCCTGCGGAAAATGCACTGAAAACAGTGAAATACATTTTGGCTTCTTTTATCACTCCTACTGACTGAGGCTTTATCAAAGTTTACATCAAGACAGAAATTAATATCTTGCCTCAGTGATACATGGATAGTAGTGCCTACTTACAAACAAGGCAATACTTCAGTCATCTGATTGAGCTTAAAGGGGCATAGTCCCGGTAGTGTAGAGGGCGCTGTTGATGATACTGCAGATCACCGTTAGCATTGATACGAAGATTACCGAAGTTGAGCTGTCATCAAGAGTAAAGTGCGTAGGTGGTGCTAAGTAACGTTGCCTTCGTTGTCTTCTCTGCGCATTGCGCAGTCTGTAGTAATGCCAGGGTGCGTGCATATGTGCTTCTTATTATGACATCACAAAAGAAGTTTGCTAAAGCTGTCATCCCCCCTCAGCCGAATCATGAGCCGAACTGTGATCGGACCACTGACTACAGTGGATCGGACTCGGGGAAGTGGGCCAAAGCGTAAGCGCTAAAGAGGAGTCGATAGCGTAGGTCTTTATAGGAAACTTGCGCCGTGCGCCCGCGTACGCATTTGACTAAAACACAAGGACCATGCACCTTTAACCCCATGACTACAGCAAGAACTACTTAGAATTGGTTAGAAATTTCTTTTTTTGATTTACAATCTATAAAATTCCTTTCATCCTTACGACTTGCAGGGAAACTTCCTCAGTGATATTTTATTATATAACATAATTCATAACATACAGTACAGCATTTGTGAGTAGTGAATACCATTTCCCTAAAGAATAGAAAAGAAGGAGAGAGATCGAGAGACAGAGTGAAAGAGTACCGGTATGCAAGGGAAAGGAGAAGAACCTTATACAATGTACCAGTTTAGCTTAATTCAAAAGAAATGAGGCACAAAATACATGAATGAGGGCAATTTCAAGCCTAGTGAAATGGGCACCAACTTTTCCCTGGGGTCTTCGTCCTAATGCTTCCACCTGGCGTGCGTGAGGGTGTCTTCGATTTTCCGTTGCCGCCTGGTGTCTTGGAGGGAGTCTTGCTGGCACCAAAGGACCGGTTGGAGACCTTCATGGGTGAGGTGACGGCACTGCTGTTCAGGCTCTTGTTCATGGAGACATTGGCACAGCCGCCCACTTCCTTCGCCTTGCGCTGCCAGCGCATCGCTGGGCCACCCGTTGGCCCATCGAGCTTGAGAAGGCTGTTCAGTTCATTATCAAAGTGAGACATGCTGTACCTTGTGTACTGGTTCCTCTACGACGTACAGCTACAGTACCCGTATGTCACAGCAGCCTGTTGCTGGAGAAACAATATAATTTAAAATATGGTCAGCCTACAGATGTAATAATGTATGTACATTGTAGCTACAGTACAGTTGTACACATAGCCCAGTCGCTGTAGAGAAGTGCTGCACAAGGCATCTGGTCAGGTTAATCATGCTAATGTACAACTACAACCGTTGAAGTAATATGCAACGGCTAACGCATTGTGTATTTATACATATCATGGCACCTTTTGATTTTATGTATATGTACTGAACATGTTGTACCTCATATCTTACAAAATATTCTGTTTCCCCTTTGGATTAATTTCATTTCACCACAGCAGAAAATACCACAGATTCATGTTACGGGTTCAGACTGTTGATTCGTATCACAGATGCGGAATTCTCGGCGGTGATAATGATATTTTTTACTGTGTGCCAGTGTGGTGCGGTGCAAGCTTATAATTTTAATCAGAGCTGGCGGTTTTCCATGAAGGGCAGTGATAAGAGCACATTTTTTTACTATAACAATAATGAGGATTTTCTCCAATTCGTTTTAGTACAATTATTGGAAGTAACGCTCAGTTGTACATGTACCTTAACCTAACTCGTCTCAGTTCTCTTGATTTGTGTTTTCGTATGTTCAAATGTTCTTCACTAACTTAACATTCACACCACACTGACACTGTAATTCATTGTAATGTGTAAAATGTTGAATACAACATCAACAACTTACAAGTGCACATAAACTTGTTATGTTTTAACTCACTAACCAGTATGGCAGTAATGTCAATGAGTAACCATACACAGCCCAGTCAGTCCCTGTATAGCGAGCGACATGCTTTGCACAGCGTCTGGTCGGGCTAACTACTGTAAAAGAGGTTTCTTTCGCGGTGGTTTTATTTTCGCGCTTTTCGCGCTTTGAGGTTGAACCGCAAATTTAACATCACGCGAAAATGTTTTGAACTCATCGCTTGTTACAACGCTATCATTACCGACCGCGAATTTACACACACGCGAAAAAGTTGGCATCGATGGAAACCGCGAAAGTTTCTGTACGCGAAAGAAACCACTTTTACAGTAACCAGGTCAGGTGATAACATCTGAATCATGCCCGTTTTGGGACTAGCTAGAACCTACATGTAGCCTGACCAGACGCTGCCGTGCCGCTATTTATCATGATTTATACAGCTACTGGGCTGCGTACAGTTGAGTTAGTTTTAGTTAGAACCATACATGGATGATGCACATAAAGTAGCTAACTGTTAGGCCTTACAAAGCACGTATGTGATTGTTATACGTATGGCCATGGCATGGGGCTGCTGGTCGCAGTTTTGACCGATAAGTCTGTCTAATTCCGCGAAAAACTTCTCAATAGAATGACATTTGCTGGGTCAGTTTTTCGCCGAAAAACTGACCCAGCAAATGTTATTATTATGAATGAGAAGTTTTTCGCGGAATTAGACAGACTTGTCGGTCAAGTCGCAGTTAGGCTAACTGCGACCAGCAGCCCCATAGGTCTACGCACAGCGTAATGGGTATGCGACCTTTTATGCGTATGGAGCTGCTGGTCGTAGTTACAATTAACGTTTTTTACTTTTTTGATAGGCCTAATTCAGTCCGGGAAACCCGCTCATGAGGACCGCTCCCGCGTACGATGACTGCCTCACCTCATGAGGAGAGTGTTTTAATGGGCGCTCTGCATCAGTTGATTAAAACTCGATTTTTGAAAAAAAAAAACAGATAGGATTTTTTCTTCTTTTCATCGTGGATAGTGGACATGTGTGTGTAACAAAAAATCACCGTGCAAAGTTGCGACATTATTTATACGGCAGATGTGAGATGAATAGAAGTGAATAGGGGGGCCTCATGAGGCGTTCCCCCCAGGCCTCATGAGGCATGGGGGCGGTCCTCATGAGGCGTGGGGGCGGTCCTCATGAGGCGGGGCAGTCCTCGTACGCGGGAGCGGTCCTCATGAGCGGGTTTCCCGGACTGAATTAATTTACTAGCCGTAACCAGCGTAACTCGTAAGCGTAGGCGTAGAGCGACATCAACATCAGTTCGGGAAACCCAGGGGGGCCCCTCCTTATAAGTAACCCGTCCCCCTTATAAGTAACCCCGTCCCCCTTGTAAGTAACCCCCGGGGCACCCCTTATAAGGAGTCTCCACGCTTTTTTGCAATGCAACGCGAAAATGAAAGGACTGCGGCAATTCGCTTGATTATGTCCATAAAGCTTCACAAGTTTCCTAGTTACTCACGAAATTTGAGCAAAATCGGTTTGAGGCATCATATCTAAAATCATGGATTTAAATGCGATGTCAAACGACCCATGCGAATGCTGAAATGCGAGCGATTACTGGCGTGAGTGTCGCCAGGCGCGGCGGCGCGGCAATGCTTGAGTGCAGACGTGGCGACTGAGCATCGCTCACTGCGTGTGGCGGCTGTCGCAGTTAGGTCTCCCCGGCAGTTGTCACAGTCGCTGTACGGCGTCTGGTCGGGATTCAAAGTAAACTTACAGAACGGATCGTACTACAATACACACTGTCACCGCACTCTGCACTCACTCCTCTCGGTCCCGCATGTGTTTAAAAGTTACATTTGTACCACGCGCCACGATCGCTCACTGACACTGCATCCATCAGCTCAGCTGTCCACGCACTACACTGATCTGAGATTCAGAGGCACAAAAATGAAAGCAATTATCGCTACGCTTTAATACATTAGAAAGGAAGACACACTCTAGATCTATACGTATATCAAACAATGAATCGACAATAATTTGCCACCATTTTCCTACCTTTTCAAATAAGAACGAGCAGAAAAGCCAAGGACTTTGAATCTTGAACAGCGAATAGGCCAAGGGGTTCCGTTGCTGCGTCTTGTTTTGAATGTGATGAGGATGTGTGCGTACATAATGCATGCAGTGTATTCAGTGTAGATGCTTGCGTCCCAGCTGTAAACCTCAAGACCATTTAAATCAACCGCGTCTTGATTGGACAAGCCACTTGAAGCGTGTCATCCGGCCAACGCTCATTGGTCGACCAAGGTGGTGAAATGTTAGTCTCCTTCGCGTTTACGTAAATATTTCTATACTCATAAAGAATACAATATCATTATGTGCCCTTATTCCTGCCAAAATATTCATAACTTTCTATATTATTAATAAATATATACTGAATCATCACTTTTTGGTTTTTAATCGTTTCAATATTTCATCAAAGTTACAATATTCAAAAGACTAATATGTCAGCCCCCTGTGCATGTTCATTCAGTCAGTAAACAAAGCTTGTGTTTACGTTGGCAAAATGCGGTGCTCTCATCATATTCTGGCCCTCCTTTTAGCTCTTTCAGCGGTTCCACCATCTTCTTTTGGTAGAAAGGAGTGGCGAGATAGCTTTTATGAATACACAGTGAAGTCAATCGACGGAAAAAGAGTTAAACTTGAAAAATACAGAGGAACGGTGAGTTTTACTTTTGCTTACGTCGACTACGATACTGACACTGACAAGCCCGAGCGCCGCGGGCCTAAGCCATAGACTACTAGGGTTAGATGCGGATGAGAAGATGTGTGTTAGTACAGCACAGCTTGTGATGTCACTTGCGCACTACTGTATGTACAGTGATGAAAATATAAAAAGGAAAATACAGTAAGGAAAATATTAAAAGAAATTCGAGAAAAAAAAATGATTTTTTTTTTTTTTTTTTTTTTTTTGGGGGGGGGGATGCACATTTCGCTGTTTTGTTTCCTCGACTTGATTGAGTATGCATGTTGAGGGTAGGGATCTATGTCTAGTCGTTTCTACGTTGTAAAATTTAATAATATTGTAAAACATGATATATTGGCTTCATGAATTTTTTGCGAATTGGCGCCGCTGACGGCCTTTTTTGCGGCATGAAATTTTCGCAAACTGCCACTGACATTCAATGCATTATACAGTTAGACAAGAACTTTCGCGTGCATTTTAATTTCGCGAACGCTGCCGCTCGCGGAATTCACGAAATTAAAATGCTCGTGAACATTCCTCGTTATACAGTATTCGGCAAGAGGCAAGCCAAGTGTTCTTTTGTGCGAGAAAAGTGAAAGATTAAGAACAGTCATGAGTCAGTGTTAAAGGGATCGTATAGTTTTGGTCGAGAGCTAATTTCAGGTTTCTCACATTTTTTGGTGAGATAATGAGAAACCTCAGATTATGAAATATGAAAGAGCATGTAATTCTTTGAGGAATTCAATGTACGATTGTTTATTTGATGAAAAATGGTTTTGAAATGGCTGAGATATCCAAAAAAGAGCGATTCTAATGAAGTGTGAGACCCACACTTTATTACAATCACTTTGTTTTACATTGTTTTTGGATGTTTCAGTCATTCCAAACCCGATTTTCATCAAATACACTTTGAATTCCTCGTAAAATGGTATGCTCTGTACTGATAAGTGTTTTCTTGGTATCTTGCAAAAAGTTAAAAGCCCAATTCTCATCTCCACCAATATTGTAGTATCCCTTTAAACTGATTGAACTAACTGATTGAAATTTCTTTAGATTATATCTCCCAATGCTCCCAATCTGAATGGGGGAGGGGGGGGGGGGCAGCGACAGCAGGGGTGATCCACGAAAATAGATAGTGTGGCTGCCTGCTAGTTTATCTATTATATAATGTTGTTACTTGACAAGATGATGTTAGGATCTGGATATAGCATCACACTCAACATGCTAAATCATGCATCTAGTACAGATCTAATGCAAGCTGCCCATAATTCGACAACAACGCCGTCCAAAATTTAACTGCATGCCTGCTACGTTGTACGTGTACAAACCTACGTGTATATCCCCAATTCTTTTGCACATGATTGAACCTTGGTGCAGGTGCTGATAAATCTAGTCATCATGATGTAAAGGAACATCTTATAATTTACAGTCATTGGTTTTGAAAGTTTGTATTTCCCAACACTTTATGAACCTGAGTCAATATTCTCTCCTTGAGTTTTGATGTTAGGAAATGCTCCCTGCCATTCAATAAAGGTTCGTGAATGTATTTTTTTTATCAGCCCTCTCTAGTGGTCAATGTGGCGAGTGACTGTGGCTACACTGATGACCATTACCGCAACTTGGTGGAACTGGGCAAAGATCCACTCTTTAAGGATAGACTGAACATCCTTGCCTTTCCCTGCAATCAATTTGGTTACCAAGAACCGAGGTCTGATGCAGAAATCGCACTGTTTGCCAAGTCTATGTACAATGTAGAGTTCCCTCTCTTCAGCAAAGTAGACGTGATTGGATTCGATGCTGACCCTGCTTGGGATTACCTCACCAGTAAGTGCATGTTGGTGCTTGAACTCAAGATTAATGCCCAGATCAAATCAAATCAGACTTGAGAATACAATGGTGTCCTGCATTTCTGTTCCAATATTAGATATAAAATCAGCACCCAAGCGATCAGGGTGGAGCAACAACATAAAACAATGTACAAATAAATCAAATAAAGGTGGTTATACCTTCCATAGAAAGGTGTGTCAACACACCTTGCTAAGGAAGGTAACCACTTGTAAATGTTTTATTTGTACACTAATACAATTATGTTGTTGCCTCACCCTGATTGCTTGGATGCTGATTTTGTCACTATCCTGTTGACTGTCTCCAGCAATGTTTGTAGTTGATTGATGTGCCATAGATGCACATTTCTTTTGTGTGTGTGTGTGTGTGTGTGTGTGTTTGTGTGATTACACATCCCCCTTACTGAGTAGAACGTCTGTACAATTTTCATATACAGTAATGCTCGATAATATTTAAATGAGAAAATTTTTGACACTTACATGTACACAGAAATATTAGCGTCATTCAGAAAGATCTTCAATTTTCCATTTAAAATTATTCCATTATCTTTCAGCAGGGTATGATGCCTCTATTTTTTTTTATTCCAAGGCTAAAGAAGTATCAAGGTCATAAAATAGGTCCCATACATTGGTACAGTGTAACTTTGCTCTGTTAAGCTGTTTTACACAGCTGCTTAAAACACATTTAATTTACATAGGTAATGATAATGTTTATCAGGGAGTACTTTCATACACTTTCAACATGGTTATCGCAGCTCTGTCTGAGACATACACAGACAGCTTGAAAACCTCACATGATCTCGATGCAAACAATTACATTAATAAGGAAGTGATACCAATGACTCTGTCATTACAGATACATTTCAAATGTTCACATTTTTGTAGTAGACACGAATGACTAATCTGTAACATGATTACAGCATACAAAGTGAGAAAGAGATGTGCAAACACAAAGAGACAGAGGGGCAAAAATCTCTTTGAATTTGTATTACTGATATTGTAAAGTTTAGTTGAGAAATGTTTTTATTCCTCCGGCCCGAGTTGTCCGTCTGTCTGTCCTTCTGTCGGTCTTTCCTTCTGTAATGGATTTGTGGACGGTGTAACTGAAAAACTGAAAAACTGTTTGAGGTATCCTAATGAAACTTGGCATGCATATGTATGAGTGGGCGAAGTTGTGCCTATCAACTTCATAGGTGCCAATGCTCAAGGTCAAGATCAAATGCTCAAAATTGCACTATTTCCCCCATATCTAAGCAATGCCTGAAGGTATTTTCTTGAAACGTAGCTGTATATACATGTACTACCTAATAGAGATTCTCCAGAGAGAGCTTTGGCTCATGAGGTCAAAGGTCGAGGGTCAAGTAAAAGTGTTAAAATTTCACTTTTTCTCCATATCTTGCAAATGGTTTAAGATATCTTCGTGAAACTTTTTGGAGTCATGGGTCAAAGGTCAAGCTCAACTCCTCAAAATATTACTATTTCCCTCATATTTATGCAATGCCTGCAGGTTTTTCACTGGAACCTACATGTATTACCCAATGTACGTATGTAGATTCTCTCGGAAGTTTCGTGCCAAAAGGTCTAAACTCAAATCTCAAGTGAAAGTGCTAAATTTCACTTCTTCCTCCATATCTCAAAAGTGACTCAAGGAATCATCATGAAACTTAGTACATATTTATACATGTTCTACCTGACAGTGATTCTCCTGGGAATTTAAGGTCATAGGTTCAAAGATCAATGGTCAAAGGCCAGGCTAAAATGCAAAAATATTATTATCTAGTTCTGAAATCACACTTTTTTCTACACCTTGAAAATTACTCAATACATAAACTAATATAAAAGGGTCAAAAGTCAAATAAAAATCTTCAGTTTCCCAAATACATATACCAGCACTCTTAGACAATATAGCAAACCTAGTTCAAGAAAAGTGAACATTCAACACATTTGTGACAAACCTGCCATTTCAATATTTTGCCAATTATGTGAAACTGTCATTACACACTGTCAAGACATTGTATTATATACATTATGGCAGTGGCATACCAGGCGCCACAGCAACATTTCTAGTGTAATTTATTTTTTCAATTAACATTTCATTATGCATATATCTATATTCTCATATATTTATTGTTTTTAGGGTGAAACAAGTTTTATCTCAAGCACTATATTAACAGTGATACATGTATGTGTTTACTTGTCCATTCAGGGAATGCTAGGAAGGAGCCGACATGGAATTTCTGGAAGTACTTGGTTGACAGGAACGGGCATGTGAAGAATGCCTGGGGCCCCGAGGTGTCCATCCACAGCATCTATGGAGACCTGCTCACAGAAGCAGCCATGGCCCTACCCCATCGCCGCCACTTCAATGACCGGTTCAATGATGAGTTTTGATGGAGGGGTGTGGCAAGGAGCAAGGGCACTGCACTGCACAGTACAGGTTTAGGAGTGAGGAACGGAGGAGCATTATGCTACGTGTGCCCATAGTTTCAGAGTTGTCTGACTCAACGGTCCACATTTTAGCACCCTCGCAATAGTCTTGATCGACAAGCCTTTTTCATTGTGTGAGGCGTATCACGTGTAAGATCACATTGTCCACGTGTGAGCAAAGTGTATTCCACTATTGCACAAGTGAGGGAGGAAAATGAAGTTAGAAAGAGCCTGGCATTTTCAGAATTTGAGGTCCTTGAGGAAGTGTTTGCAAAGTCATTACCGAAGATGCCTTGTAACATCCAATGTGATGGAGGAAGGCTTTCTCCATAATGTTTTGTAAGCTGAAAATACATGTACTTTAAAACAAGAAGGGTTATACTTATATTATGGAGACATTGCATCTTTAAATCACAATTCAAAACATTACTACTGTTACTCTTGCCATATTTCCTTTTTTTGTGTTACCAATTACTCATGGTATTCAAGTGGGCCTTGAATTTTTTCTTTTCTTTTTAATCTGCGTTACTCTGTTGGAGTCCATGAGCCGTGATGCGTTGTGTTCTCTTGTAGTTGTTATACAGTCAGTCATTTTTGACAAGATGTATAATTTACAATATGTGGGGGGGGGGGGGGGGGTCACCAAAAGTTACCAAGAGCCTAGAACTAGCTCATCAGTTCAGTTTATAATCCCCACTTTTTTCCTGTAGTTGCTTACCTTGCTTTTGAGGCACCCAAGGTCATTTGATCCATGAACAAACTCATTTAATGGTGGTAGTGCTATTCCCTTGTTGGTTAATTCATTAATCAAACCATGAGCATGATTAAAAGCATGGTCTTTCAGGGAGTTATTATTTCAATGTGAAGAGAGCACTGCGTCAGACATTGCGCATATATAGTGAAAAGGTGTTACACATTCTTTTACTTATTTCATCAATGATCATTGCTAACCTACTACCAATTTGTACATCAGCAAATCGTCATGAATATTAAAAGCAAATGACATTTACATCAGTCTAGGGATAGGAATACTCATCTGCTAACCAAATTTTGCTGAAAATATACCAACAAGATATGAATGAAAGAAAAATATTATTCAGAGGGGTGAAAGTTCAGGTGTGAGTTTCTTCAATTTGTTTCCCTCTATGAATCAAATTTGTTAAGATCTCAATTAGTAATCTGTAAATTGACAAACATGTAAAAAGAAAGAAACCAGTGGGACTTGAACCTGTCTTTTTCCAACATGTCTGTTAATTTACAGATCAGCAGTTGCAATCTTAACAAATTTGATTTGCAGTACAAATTTAATTTGTAAAACCTTCATCCCTCTGAATAATAATTTTCTTTCATTTCGTATGCCTTGTCCACCTTGGACTACTTAACATAACAATGTTGGAATTTCGGAGCTTGGGTATTTTGTTCCATGTTCATCGTGTCACTGCTGGTAACCAGGGACAGCCTGGTGGTAGTGTCGCTGCCTGGAAAACAGTAGATGACAGGTTCGAGTCCCACTGGTTCCTTTCTTACGACATGCTTGTTAATTTACAGATCAGCAGTTGAGATCTTGACAAACTTAATTTGTAGAGGGAGACAATTTGAAGAAACTCACACCTGAAGATATGAATGCTTGCAGTGTTGATTTAAATTTGCTTGTTGCTATGGTTGCCAATTCCTAGAATTCTTTAGAGATAGTTTTCAACAAATTCAGTTCAATTTAAACATGTCTTTATGGCAACAGTAGTCAAGACTAATGATGTTAAGAGTTGTGATGATTAGTTTACAGAACAGGGTATGCAAAATCATTGGCAGATTTTAGATACACTATATTCTGTATTGCAGCAGATTTTAAATACACTATTATTCTGTATTGCAGCTGTTTTATGAGGCTGACAATCATATGTAATCACATCATGACTTAAATATCACCTTGCTTTCAATTTGATTCACTTGCAAGCAAGTAATGTTACATATGAGCAGGATTTTAGAGGGGAAAGTCAATGAAAATGAGTCACAGGTCAGGCCTGTTTTTCCGACATTCCATATTTCAGTAATTCAGTCATATACCTTATAATTACTAAGAATTTTAAACTGTTTTGTGTCAATTTAAGCTGTGGCCTTCTTTCTGTGTAAAACTTGTGTTGTCAGCATATATTTATTTATCTCCAGTTACACCTCTTGTGCCTTCATTCAATGTTTGATATTAATTCAAGAAGTACATATGTAGGTACCATGTTTAACCCTAACCAGGCCGGGCTTTTTTGGGTGTTCTGTGGCCGGGGAGGGGTTGATTCAACCCCCCCCCCCCCCCGAGATCTCGGCCATCGATCGCGCAATCGCCATGAAATTTGGCACGTGCATTGCCTGTGGCGTATTCTACCACGCTATACAAAAAGAAATGGAAATTTTTGCCGTAATAATTAATCATGCTAATATATGCATAAAATCATACATTTTCCTCTAAATCAGAAATAAAGCTCCTAGAATCCTAATTTTTGGTGAAAACATTCTTTGTAGCATTCCTAACAATGTACTTGAAAAAAAATTTGGTATCAAAATCAATTTCTTATGTATTTTATTGTTTTATGAATTTCTTATGTATTTCTTTGTTTTTTCGACCTTTTGTTTCATCATTTTTTTTCCGCAAAATTTATGACAGAACCTATTTCAAGCATAATTATGCTAAAATTAATTAGTTTCAGCGTATGAAAGTGAAAATAATCATATCTTTATGAATAAGAAGAGAAAACTCCATTTGCATAGACTTTATACACAAAATCACATTTTTGAGCCATTTTTGGCCTGACAGGCATGTATAAAACGTCATGCAGCGTCGTAATGGTATACGCGATTTTCGCGAAAATGGTGTCAAAAGATGCGCGAGACTTGAAAGTAAAAAGTCAGCGAATGGCCCGGTCAAAAAATTTCGCGCGGCGGAGTAGTCGCAAAAAATGTCGAGGGGGGGGTTGATTCAACCCCCCCCCCCCCCCAGCCTTTTTAGGGTTAAAAGAGAAAGGAAAAAAAGAAGGTGAAACAGCTTAAGGTGAGCAACTTTTGCTTCTGTAGACAAATTAGTATTATAGCTGATAAGCATCAGTCTCACAGCAAACTCTTGTAAGTGTTGCTTTGTAAAGATCCTTAGGATCATTCAATACCCAACAAATACAAAATGTAATTATGTGTTACTTATCTTTGATAGAATTATTGAATTCCAGGGTTTAAATTGTTGATGACATGTACAGTACATGCATGTAGCTAATTCTTGCCTTTAGTGTGATATAGAATTATGATCTGCATATGAGCCTGCCATTTCTCAGTATTCTGCCAGTTATGGGCTTTGTATTGCAACAGTATGTACAGTGACTTTAAAAAAAACAGTATTAGGAATATATTTCCATGTCCAATTTTTATACATTGTTTCTATCATAAATCTGCCATATTTCGGTGCTACACTCATGGTGCTATCAGATGTACAAATCTATAGAACAAATTGTTTTTCTATGTTACATTTAATATAGTGCAAATCATGCAATCATTGAAAAAAAAGTGAATATATACTAGTGTACTTGAGTGCTATAGAAACTACAAAAGTAAAACCATTAGGGTGTCACATGCAGTTGTATTGTTTTCTTGACAATCGGTGTATTGATATTACGGCTTGTACTTCTTTATAAAGTGTACAGACTTTCCAAACCAGAAGTGTCTTATTCATGGGCATATCAGAAAAATAAGAAGTTGGAGATTGATTGATGTTTTTATTTCTTATGATGAGACAGTACTATTTATTGAGGAAAAGATCTACTTGTACTACAAACCGTAGCCTACATTTTAGACAGGAGAATGTTTGATGTGATGACATTAATGTGACAGACACTACACCTACAATGTAGTTTTAATGACAGTGAGGTATAATATTTTATGCTTTTTGTGAATATGTAGAGATGATAGTGGATTATTCTTACATGTAGCTCTTGCCCGAATATACTGTACCTTTTGAACACTACTTGCATTACACAATAATTGGAATGAATTGGATTTACTTATTCAATACTTCATAAAAAACATATATAAACGTTATTATGGATTTTTAAATGAATTTCATAATGAGCACATGGGGACACTCACACATTTGTATGTAAACATACAGACACTTGTTGTGTATGTTGCTTGGAAAACACTTCAATGATCATATCATATTTATTTCTGGCATTTGGTAACATGGGATATTGTGGACATGCATACAAAATTTGGCATTGTCAAAAATGTATATTCAATCATCTAAGTTCAGCTGGTTTGAAAATACAGCCAATTGAATAAATAAGTAAATGAATGAATAAATAAATAAATGAGTAAATAAATAAATGAATAAGAATAAATACCAGAGAAGTTAAGAGTATGTTTGAATGTGAAATACAAAATCATTCTTTCTTTCTTTTTTTTTTAATCAAGCAGGAGAGCAAATAGTTTACACCTTCTCTTTGTGGCAAGTGATTACATAGAAGTGTCAATTACCAGTGGCCAATTTTCATCACCCATTCTGCCCATATTTAGCACTGGATTTGTGTATGCTGTACGTTTCCATGACATGAGTGTCATTAACTCACACGATTATTTGTCAAAGTATAGCAATTGCACATCAATCAAGTGACAAGGCTTGGAAGCAACAAGTGTTAAGAAGTTGCATTCACTAGTTTGTATGGTAAGACTACAGGAAAATATGCACTTATCGCACAAATTGGTATATTTGTGTAGTCATTGATATACAGACAGATGTAAACAGTCTAGTAGACAGTGACACCCACACCCTTGCCTCAGATGGACCATTTTGGTAATGTTTTGAAATTCTTAGCTTTGTTCGAACAAAAGGTTGCCTTATCAACTACATGCACAAAGCTTGCCAGAGGGTTGCCCTAGCGATCACAGCTGATGAATGCTAGGTAAATTTCTGCTTATGAAACTTACTCAGTGGGGGCTCATGATGAATGAAATAATTTTTTAAGGTTGCAGGGGGAAAAAAATTATCCAAGATGAATTTCAGTGCCACAGGGAAATAGTGTATTCCATGTATTCCACAACAGAGTGTGTATGACATTGTATGTAATTGGTGATTTGAACAGTATCATCATCAGATTATTTTGGTGTTTTAGCTCACTTGAGCCAAAGGCTCAAGTAAGCTATTGCGATCATTCTTCATCCGGCGTCCGGCATTTGTCGTGCATGAACTTTTTACATTTTCGTCTCCTTCTTAAAAACCCCAAGACTGATTTTCACCAAACTTGGTAGGTAGCATCCCTAGGGGGTAAGGAACTCAATTTTTAAAATGGGCACCATGCCCCACCCAGGGGGCCCCCAGGGAAGGGGGGGGGGGGGGGCAAACCCCCCAAAATTAAGGAATCTCTAAAAATCTTCTTCTCTAGAACCAGAAGTGATAGAGCTAAGTAAATACTATGACTTAGTACATTGATGACTATAGTTGCAAGTTTGTTCATGGCGGAATCAGGGATGCCCCCCTTGGGACCCAGGGGAGGGGGGTGGGGAGGGGTCCATTATGGGGCCTAAATTGTACATTTTCATCTTCTTCTTGAGAACCCCATGACCGATTTTCACCAAACTTGGCAGGTAATATCCCTAGGGGCATAGGATCCCAATCTCTTCAAATGGGAACCGTATCCCACCTTGAGGGCCCCAAGGGGCCCAAACCTCCCAAAATGAAGGAATCTTTAAAAATCTTCTCCAGAATCAGAAGTGATAGAGCTAAGATAATACTATGAGTGAGTACATTAATGACTGTAGTTTCAAGTTTGTTCATAGCAGATCCAGGGGTGCCCCTCTTGGGGGCAGGGGGGAGGGGTGGGGAGGTCCAAATGGGGGCCTGAATTGTACATTTTCATCTTCTTCCTGAAAAACTCAGAATGATGGATTTTTATCAAACTTGGCAGGTAGCATCCCTCGGGGGTTAGGATCTCAGTTTATCAAGATGGGCACCATGCCTCACCCAGAGGGCCCCAGGGGGCCCCATCCCCCCCCCCCCAAAAAAAAAAAAAAAATTAAGGAATCTTAAAAAAAAATTTGGGCCCTTATTGTACATTTTCATCTTCTACTTGAGAATGCCTGATCAAATTTTGGTAGAGCTGTGAATAATGTAGATTAATGACTGCATGAAAAGTGAACTTGCGATACTCAGGTGAGCGCTAGACCTGCCGGTCTCTTGTTTTTTTTTTTTCTCTTTGTATGCTTTGCTGACTTTCAAAGCAAAAAAAAATATGTCTAATTAACAAATTGAGAACAAAATAAAGAATAGAGATTGAGAGATGCATATATTTCCTGTGACAAGACAGTACCATTTATAGAGGAAGAATATACTGCAAACAGTAGTGTACATCTGAGATGTACAGTTTGCATCATCCAAATTAGGATTCAGCACCCTTGTAAGGTAAAACCTTCATATTTGTTGTCAGTTTTTCACCATTTATAAGGAAAGATAACGTCAAAAATTTTTATTTTGGCTGCTATTTTGGATGCCATCTCAAATATCTCAAAAATCCTGAATGATGAAAGAGTTGTATCATCCAGATTTGTACTCAACACCCTGGAAATAGGGTAAAACTATCAAAGAACATTGGATGAATGATAAAACAAGGTTCAGCCTCTGGCGCCCAGACTATGTGGAAACCCTGATCCTCTGTAATTATACAGTATGCTACTCAGGCTTATGGAACAGAAATGTACTCATTAACCCACTGAAGGCTAGTCTCAAGTATACTCAGGCAGATGTCTATGGGAAATGAGTGTTACTTACTCTCACAAGGGGTTACTATATATAAGATGATGACTCATGTATTTGACATGTATTACTAATGTTTATCATCTATGTGGATTAATGTTATGTCATTACAGTGAGTCATTCGGCAAAATGTGAATTCACATGAACGGGTCCGTACTTCACACATTGATGACTAATCCCACATATACTCGGGTAGGTGTCTATGGGAAATGTGTATCATAGCAAAATCAGCTTGTCCGCAGTGGAGTAAGAACTTAGTGGAAAGGTAACGTGATTGAAAATACTTTTTCCCCCACCCTCTTACCCTCTTGAAGGCAGTAAGATTTAAAGTATGCATTCTCCCCAAGTTTTTGATACCAAATGTGCACAGAATGCAGTCTTAAAAACCATTACCTGTGCAATGTGTTTCAATGGTCAGCTAAACAAGGTGTATAATAGTTTTGTATGCCTGATATAATGTAATCTTGACAAAGGCTGAAGCCAATATTGTTATGACAGTGATAAGATATTTTACAACTTTTTGTTACCAGTACTATTGATACAATTACTACATCTTCTTATCCACAATGTATTACTAGTAATACAAGCCTACTTTATTTTCATTACTGCTACTTCTGATACTACTACTTCATGACTACTTCTACTTGTACTATTGTTACTGCCATTACTACTATTTCAAGTGCCACCACCACCTTTGATACTACTACTACTTCTACTACTACATCCACACATATTACTGCTACTACTGCTACTACTACTACTACTATTACTAATACTACAGTACTCTCCGCGTAATCGGGTATCGCTTAAACGGGTACTCCGTTTAATTGGGTGGTAATGTCAAAATCAGTTCCAATGCACATTAAAATTACCTGATTATCGGGTTGCCTCTCGTAAATGGGTAAATAATTTTCTTCTTATCTAATTTCTACCAACATTTTATCTCAGATATAACACTTTAAGAAATCATGAATGTCAAATTTTCCACGGCTAATTGCATTCTCTGTTTAATTCGCAAAGAAGACCGATTATTTGGGGAATGATTAAACATGAAAACATATGTTCCAGTACCGACTTGCCACACGTAAACGAACATTACACATTGTGGCTGGCACTCATAACTACATAGACAGACAGGAGTCGAACACACTTGCGCTCCATCCTTGCTCCGCAACAACATTCACAATACGAGAATTTTGCAACGAAAATTAGGTCATGCACCAGCTCC
Source organism: Diadema antillarum (assembly GCF_040938485.1). NCBI lineage: Eukaryota > Metazoa > Echinodermata > Echinoidea > Diadematoida > Diadematidae > Diadema > Diadema antillarum. The sequence continues at coordinate 1,365,278 of NW_027271067.1, read as the reverse complement.
ATAATTTTGCTTTTTCCCAGTCACTTCTCGAAAAGTAACCCGACGTTCTACATGACTTGTGCACGCAAAGAGACGTATTCATTTCGGAAAACGCCTGCGTGTTAGCGAGGAGTCTATAGTCAAACGACAAAGCTTTCTTAAGACATATTTGTCCATAAAAAGAGTGTAAATTATTGCTCGTGACTGAGCAATTGTAAGGTATGTATAATGTTCCGTGCAAGCACGCTTGTTAAGCATACAGTGTAGGTGTTTGTTGCAGTGTACAATGCATGTACATACACATTGTGTGTGTCAATTGTGAATGAGACGTGTTCTTCTGTTAATCGGGTACTCCGCTTAATCGGGTAAGAAACGCTCTGCCCGAGCCTACCCGATTATGCGGAGAGTACTGTATTAATGCTGTTACAACACCTACCACTACTTGTATTTCTACTTCTACTACTACTTCTACTACTACTACTACTACTACTACTACTACTGGTACGACTACCTACTACTACTACTACTACTAGCTACTAGCCAATCTCTTTTGCCATATAAAGACTAAATTTAACTATTACCAAGTATCATTTAACTTAAGAGAGATGTGAACACGCACTTTTCAAAATATGTTCACTGAAAGTTGGTGTGAGCAAAATATATGTATATCACTTTGAACACCAATATCTGCTTTTATTTCTGAGTGAGTTTTGTTCATCTTTTTTTTTTCGACCAGATGTAATGTGAAATGTACTGGGTGTGTGCGTGTGTGTGTGTATATATATATATATATATATATATATATATATAGGGGAGAGCGGGGTGAGTTGGGACGCGGGTCAAGTGGGACACCTTCTCTGAATCAAAAACTGTTCAACCAATCGGCGATTGGTTTACATCTACAATAAGCCCCTAGCAACCATACATCACACTAAGCAAGCCATGCAGTTCGGCAAATTCTAAGTAAGTATAAATTGCTATTGAAAATTTTCCCCAAAATGAATTATTTTTTTTTTAGAAATCAGGTTAATCAACCTGTTGTCTTTTTATTCACGATTTGAAGGGCACAATTTAAGCTGGTGGTGAGCCTTATTAATATGCAACTAATATAACTTTTTTGTTTTACAAATGCCTGCATGGTTACTGAGTAGTCCTACATTTTTATGTACAAGTTGTATATGTCATGTGAGGGACAGTGGGGACAACGTGTCCCACTTGTCCCTCATAATACCATTACATGTATTTGGAATACATGTAATAAGCTTATATTCATTAACTACTGGGCATAATTTGTTCAGGAACCAAAAGCAGTTCAGATTTTCAAACATGTTGTTCAAACTTGTTTTTTGAAATAAAGATAATTTTTAAGCATATTTGACTGTTTTCATTACCAATGTTTCATTATGCCTTCGAACGTTGACATTTCTATAGGATGTCCCATGCACTTAACCCCCACCGTCCCATTTCTCCCTTGCCGTTGTCCCACTTTACCCACGGGTGGGTCAACTTCTTCCCCCAAATAAGGTTTTTTCTCTTCATTAACTGCAAAAAATTGAGAACAGTGCGTTATGGCTATTTATGTAACCTACCATATGGACCTTCATGCAAGCCCGAAAGGAAATGTAATCATCTCTTCTATAAAAAGATATAAGAAGAAAATCGGTGAACTTGAAATAATGTCCCACTTCTCCTCGCTCTCCCCTATATATTATATTATATATATTATATACATACATATGGTGTACATAATCAGTGTGAGAGATTGTTCCTTTCCCAAATGTTCACGGTGCCTCATTGTGGGTAGCCTAATACAGTGAAAGAAATTAGACTTTAGGCGGACGATGCTCTCGAGAGCAATGTCCGCCTCAAGTCTAATTTCTTACACTTTCTATCTTATGTATGTATATATATATATATATATATATACACGTGATATATACGTGTGTATATATGTATATTGAAAGAAACAAGACTGAGGCGGACGTTGCTCTCGATCTTGAGTCTCCCTTTTATTCAGTCAAGCTGTCGGCCAGTCATCAGGCCTTCCTCATGCAGATCTACCAACAGAATAGTAATTATCTGAATAACCTGATGTGTCATAAAATGTAATGCAATTTCATATATTGCCAATCTTCCGAATTATTTCCTTTAAATACAAAAATCAACCATTCAATTCAATACAAAAATCCAATCTAGCTTCATCTCATCATCAAAATAACATATATCCAAAAAATATATATATATGGATAGCTTCTTATATCAAACTGCTGAAATATAATAACCATATTTTTTCATAATTCTGAGCATAATTACAAACAATCATATACATATATATATATATATATATATTATGTTCATATATCTATTTGCATTGTGTATATCTACAGTATGTATACATAAACACATTTTTTTTCAATGATATTTTATTCAAATCATTCATAAATCAACCCATTCTAGGTGTAACATGAACATAGAACGGTACAAATGCCATTCAAAACACAAGTCCATTATCAACTTATACTGTGCGTGCGTAAGTGTGTACTTATACTGCCAATCATCTCTCTTCAAACATAACAACTCGATTATGAATCAATCCTACTGACCATTTCTTCACGAGAAAGTATTGACATGTACACAAAAAAAATTCTTTGACTATACTTAATACTTATACTGCCAATCATCTCTTTTCAACATAACTCGATTATAAATCAATCCTACTGACCATTTCTTCTCGAGAAAGTATTGACATGTACAAAAATATGTATATATATATATTCTTTGATTATACTTAATCATGTTACTCACACTCACAAGGTATATACATAAAAAAATCAACAAAAATACGTTATACAAAACTAGAATGAAATCATTTCATTGGAAATCAAATCCCCATCCCCACCAACCCCGATTCACTCAAACCTACCCCACACCCACACCCACAATCCCAAACATATACATCCACAACCACCACACACATACACCCCAAACACCAACACACATACACACCAAACACCAAACACACATACACACCACCACCCAAACACCAAACACACATACACACATACACCCCACACACAAACACACCCGAAGTGATACCACCTTCCTTCCTGATGAAAACGACTTCCAAGTGTTGATTGATATGTAAAACATACAAACGTGTGATGGACCGTATGCAGAAAAGCATCGTCCGCCCGCACCCCAATACCGCTCCAAATACACATTCAAATTCATCAGAACAAAACTTATCAAACTCCTAACTGCTGATAAAATCCTATAACCTTTTATGCCAATAAAAAACTTACCCCTACCCGCGTGCGGCCAATGACACACATACACACACACCCACATACATACACACACACATACATATTCACATACACGCACGCACACACCCAAGCAAACACACACACACACACACACACAACTCCGGTTAATATAATACTATCTTAATCAATATGCCATATTATATATATAGTGCATGAGGCTGAATGCACTATAACAATATAAGCACCGACAAATTCTGAATTTGCCCCGAAGGCCAGTTATATTCAATGAGGCCGCAGGCCGAATTGAATATAATTGCCTGAGGGCAAATTCAGAATTTGGAGGTGCTTGGTACTTGTTATAGTGCAATAAGATGTCATGCACTATGTGATATATAAAATAGCATACATACCCAGTCAATAAGCCTAGATCATTTCTAACACTTGCACGTGTCTACACAAGCAATACCAGTTTCTTTGAACCTGTGTAGACAAAATCCTGAAGATCCAAATTCAACTATAGAGTCTAGGGTCTACGTGGTTATATCTAACGTTTTCTAGGCCCTACGATAGGTTAGGCCTAGGGCCCTACGATAGGTTAGGCCTAGGGCCCTAGGGGTCCTGGCCTAACGTTTTTATACTAACAGCAAGATCTACGTACACTGTACTGTACGTCACTTACGAGCAAACAGAGCTAGTTAACACTTGACCCTACAATAGGTCAACGAACAGTAATACGTTAGACGCCCTACTTACTGGCATGCACTGTGGGTCCAGGACCAGGACTAGATGATGTTTTGTAGGATTAGGGATCTACTGGATTTAAACACAAGGCTCGTGCCAAGCCCCATTGCTGCACATGCGGATTCCGAGAGTGTGTTGTGAATGTCGTAGTAAAGTTCATAGCGTAGCGTGATCAAAGAGCGCTTAGCGTATACTGTACACACCACACACTGCCCATTTCCACGGCGCACTTCCACGTAGAATGTACGGAGAAAGCGGCACAAATCTTGGGTTGACTTGCTCAGTAGGCCTAATATCCGTCGGATTGATTCCTTTTTCAGAACAGTAGGAGTCCAAAATTCGTAGGGCGTATATGATGGCATCCTTTGTGTCCTTATTGTCTAAGATACTGTTTATATAGATCAGTCTCTCTAAAAGTAGCGAACCTGTTCATTTCAGCTTCCATGTTTAAATCTACCGCTGAAAGTCAAGTCCCATCACACAGACAAGTTGCTGGCATAGCCAGCCTGCGAGAATTGAGAATAACGATAATATCGAGCAAAACATATCGCGGCTGGGGCGCAATCGCGTTGATAAGGTGCGGGATTCAAGTACTCGATGATTAAAATGAGGGAGCAAAAACCGATATCAAATCGATAGTGGGTTATCGTTTGCAATCGTTATATTTTGCGTGCACTATAACTTTTGTCGTGCACTGCCGGCCTGTATTATAAGTATGTATGCTATTTTATATATATTTTTATACTACCGAAATATAATAACCTTAATCATTACCAAGATATATCAACTCTTAAATCAGGTCTATAAATAACAACAACATTCTATGAATTACCTGCATGAGATGTGAATCTTTTGACGTGATGTCCTGCATCACAGGGCCGTGTGCTCATCTTCTGTCCAAAAAATACAATAATTAACATTCAACCTTAATACCGCTTAGTTTGCATAATACAATCAAACATAATCATATCAAAACACCGCAAAATCATATTCCTAAATCCATCATACACTATTGTACATTTCTTTCATATCCAGTCAAATCACCTCATGACGCTCAACGGTAATTATGTATCGTGTCATCATACAATAAATATCAGCAGAATTTCACAGTAAGTAATATTCAATCGTAATATCAATTATTTTCCATAAAATATACAATAAAACATAATCATGTCGAAAATCACAAAATCATACATTTTCCCAAATCCATCATTATACACCATTTCCCATTATGCATTTCATTCATATCGAATCACATAAACTCATTACGCTCAACATTCTTCATAATATATATCTTGTGATCATACAATAAATATCGGTACATACAAATGAAATTGTATGTACCGATGTACCGACCAAAAAGCAACACAAAACAGAACAAAACAAAGACAAACACAAGCAAGCAAGCAAGCAAACAAACATACAAACAAAACAAACTATTTCTAGAAAGGCCCACGAAAGGCTCAACATGCAAAATTCAAGATATCAACAGAGTTGAACCATTCCTATCTCATCGAATGAGACTAAACAAAACAATGTTACCAGAAAGTCTCAGACTTGTCGTGAGTATCTGGTGTGTGTGTGCGAGTGTGTGTATGTGTGTGTGTGTGTATTTTGTGTTTCAGTTGAAACAAAAATGATAAAAATAAAGGACTCGGAGGAGGGTTGCTTGGGCCCCTTTAATTTTTTTAACGCGCCCCTTCTTTATACGGAATTCCTGGATCCGCCCCTGCATGCTGTTGCAATCATTCATCATTACGGCCTCCGAGATCATCCGGCGTGCGTAAACTTTTGACATTTCACCTTCTCCTTGAAAACCACTTTGCGGATTTTCTCCAAGTATGGCAGACATTGTATTAGCATCACGTTGAGATGGATATGTAATTTCACTTTTTATCATTATCGTGGTACCATGTCTTCTTGGAGGCCCTCAAAGCTGCCCCGCCCCCTAAGTTTGTTATTCTCATAGTAGGCCTGTGAGCCCTATAATCTGCAAGAATGCGTGAAAGGTGTAGCTTTTGATATAGGCATATTTATGAGGTGTGAGCGAGTCCCCGGGTTTCTTGTTAGAACTGAAATTCGACGATCTGATGCGCAGTTTTGGTGAAATTTCTCTATCAAAAAAGTAAGAAATATAGATATTCAGCACGAAAATTCGAATGGATATTGGCCATAAATCGTGGTATGGCTGTCAAGTCCTGTTCCACGTGCATGCATAAGTGTCACAATGACTTCAGTGTGCACTATAAGTCCATGCAACATTAGCATGATGACGGTGCGTATAGCGCTGATCACGGACAAAATAAATAGATATCACAATAATGTCACGTGATACAGAAGGATAACGAGATGGTGAATATGATGAACAAATGCCGAAAAAAAAAAGAAGAAGATAAATAGGACTTACATGATGCCTGATGTTCTTAATTAGACCCAACTGATGACGCAAAATTCTTTGAAATATTTTATACCAGAGCCCGAATTAACTGGAAGAGGGGTAGAGTGGGCGCTGCTCTGCCCTCTTCCATCGGTTGACGGCATTCCTCCCATTCACCCCTGCGAGTTCGAGATTGACGTCACCGCCCATTATGCAGTTCATCTCCACCCCCCACCTGTTGTCCCTGTGCTGATTCCAAGTATCGGTGACATGGTGAAACTCATTACGGCGTGCGAGTGTGAAGACATGCCCTTTTCAGGAAAAAAAGCTGTACATATACCAGGAACGTATTTATGAGTTTTCAGATTTAGTGAAATTTGTTTGCCATTGTCATCGATAACATAGCCACGATTGAGGTTCGGTAAACTTCCTGTTGATCATAATAATACACTGCAACAGCTCCGACACAGGAGAGACCAGTGGGTTCGCGGATCTCATCGCCCGTTTCAGGTAGGGATACTAGTAGTTCTAGTTGACGAGAGCCGTGTGGAGCTGATGTTAGCCGTCTAGAGGTGGCGGCGCGGTATATTCATCTACAAACTACCTTTAATTCCTGCATTTTCAATTTGAGTAATAATGAAATGCGAATTAACTACTACGATGTTTATTTCTGTTTCAGAGTCCTTCCAAGCTCATTCCTTTCTTTCTTTCACTATTTTTGTTTTCTCACTCTCTTTCTCTATAAAGGTACTGTTTACCACTGGGAGCAGTAATTTTAAATGTTAAAGATATCACATTTGATGAACACGTGTATGTCAGTTGTATCACAAAACATCTTACCATATAAACATTTCACAATTTCAAAGCCTTAACTACATTGTATAAGGCGATATCACTGCTTTTCTAAATAAACCGTAAACGTTTAGGTGGTTTATTCTAGAAATATTTTTATTATAACTATTATTGTTGACATTTGTATATTTATTAACCACACTTAACATTAATTACACTGATTCCAATTTTTTACATTAGTTGTTTCGACTGTTCCTAACTCACATTTTAGAAATATTTTAAAGCACTGAAGCTGAGTTTTTGTTTCATCTGCAAATGGTAAATTATGCCTTTAACAGGAGAACTTCTTCGTTTTTTTTTCTGACTATCTGTTTGTTTGTTTGTATAATATACAGGCTGTATGTATGTGTGTGTACGTGTTTCTTTTTTTTTTATCCAGCAAATTGCTTTCTTGGTGTTACTATAGTTTTGTTCAGTAGTTACGTTGTCCACGAGGAGAGTGCCAAATACAAGCTTGGCTTTTCTCAGCACGTCTTCTCCATTTCCTGCAATTCTAATTTTGATTAATTTTTTAATTTGATTACTACATTGTAATGATATTGTATTTTTGTGTGTTTGTAAATGTTTTTGCATCGTTGGAAATGAAATTTTTGAAATAAGAAGAAATCTTAATTCCATTAAATACCTTTTTTTTTTCTTCAAAATTTCTCATTTGAGCTCTCTAAGTAACCGGACGTTTTTAAAGGTCAGACAGTGAATACAAATTGTTTGAGAGAAATATTTGTCCTAAAACGAGTGGTGTTTCTAATATAAGTTTAAGTACCTAGCTTTGGGCGAACAAGTGCACATGATAGTTAATCTTCCATTGTCAGTATAATCCAGACAGATATCATGAGATAGATATGAGATATGAAAATTGTCTTGTTTTCTAGTTATGTCTGGCTGTAATTATGACTGCTGTGGTACATGTAAATATCAATAGAAGTAAAACTATAGTAAAACAATCTACATTATGAGCATACACGGTCATGTATGAATGGTATCTTGTGCTCTTGTATTTTGTTTAGGGTGAGTTTTCTATCTTTTTTTTTTAACCATTAGATGTATTTGCCGAAAAAAAGGACAAACATAAGTATTATACCAGAAATGTTGATGTGGAGATTGGTAAACCATTATGTGTAATGTACACACATTTTAATAACAATTAGAGCCCTGAGCCATTTTCAAAACACGGAATATAGCAGAAGGTAAAGTTTCAGAATACATTTATTTCAATTTACAGACCTTTGACCTTATGTTCAAAACCTTTCCCTAGAGAATCTTGATCTGGTCAAGAATGTATGGGTTCAATCCAGTTTTCCCAGCTTATGAAATATGTCGGATTTTGACTGACATTTGGATATCTCATTGACCGTCAAAGATGTTGGAGTTGAATCATCCAGATTCGGATTCAGCACCCTCAAAACAAGATAAACCCATCATATTTTTTTTACAGTGTTTCAGCATGTATAAAGAATTTTCGGGAATTTTAGTTTTGATGATTGTAATGTTGATGGTCAATTGTGAATATCTCATAAGCAGCGCAAGGAAATGAGCAAAACCATTCCCCCATTTTACCATCTATAAGGAAAGACGCAACAGTGTTGGCAACCTTTTTGATGACCATCTTGAAAATATATGAAAAACTTCAACGACGGAGGAATTGCATCATCCAGATTCGGATTCAGCATCCTCGACAAATAGAGTATATCTATTATGTAGTTTGAATTGATAATATCTTTAGCGGCAGAAGTGTGATTTCTCCTTTTCCTTTGATGAAATGATGCCTCCACTCATTCACAATAAAGAGATGTTAACTGAGGAGACCCGATATGTATAAGGTTTAAGCGTATTCATAGGGAATCGTATGTCATGAGGGTCAAGACAGAGGTCGAAAGAGGACCATAAAACATGCCAAGATGACTGATATCTATAGGGGACTCTGCCGAACCCAGTCCACTTAGCACTATACTGCCGACACTGTCTCAAGTTGTTACAGTTTTAGAAGTCTTTTTTTTTTGGTGATTTGTACAGCTAAAAGTATCTACTTTCCTATCTCTACGCAAGTCATCTCTTCTTCCTATTTGTCTGTGTGTATTATGTAAGAGGGCTGGATACAAATCAAGCCACGCTTCAGCTGTAGCCATACTGTATTATTCATTGCACAGTTATATTGCTTATACGTTTCTGCTGTACATTGTGTAAACGCAATGAAGAAAGAATACTTTGTTTAACAACTGATGCTCATTATGTATGGCTCCAACAATGTAATACATGTACCTGTATGTTCATATACAGTGATAATACAGGAATCAATAAATCAAATCAAATCGAATCAAATCAAAAGTGAGAATTAGTTTAAGAAACCTCTGACACTTATTCACTTAATATAACTATCGATGATAGAAGGCAGTCAGAACCAACGACGCAGTGAGGCTGCAACATACAGTATGGGACTGTGTTTATATAGCAACATTTGACTGGGGTTCTCAAACAGTTCGTAAGTTGAGATAGAAATTTAATACTTTTTACTTCAGCCACATATCATATCGATGATTGTCCTTATTCAGTTGATTGAATGATAAAGAATATGATGTTTGTTGTCATGACTGGATATAGCCAAAATGTGTGTACAGTTTATACAGTCTTAGTAGTGTGGCTTTATAACAATTATTTGTATGCCGAAATCCCAGTCATTTTGAAACTATTGAAGAAGATTCACATGCACACACATAATGCTATGCGTTGTTATATGAACTTATGATTGCATGCAATGGTAGGATTATGAATTCTTTGTTCACATTACCTATAGCGGACGTATAAGCCTACATGATAACTAGTGGAAGGTCATTAGGTAATTATGACTAATTTGTCTAAGTACATAATGAATATCATTAAGTAGTATATAGTCTTGTGTTTATGTACACTAATTACTATACTGTGTTTAATCAATGCTTATTAGTGTAATTAGGCGAGTATATACGCTAATGACACGTGTCAAAGTTCATGTACTATGTAATGTGCAGTATCGTGCTGCTGTCTCACATTAATTGGTAAGGTGTATTTAATTGTAGACCTAGTGGAAAAATAATGCGATGGAGTGGAAGTATACCAGTCGCCGTAATGATATATAATACTAGATAGATCTATATGATTAAAACTGAATAGTTGTTAATATCACAGAGCTAATCCATTACGATAAGGCTAATCTTATTGAAGTGATGATTTCTTTTTCAGTTATCGATACATATATACATTAAGATCCTAATGGTTATGATGATGTTCAACCATTAACCCGCCAATGGGACCACCCGTTGTCACTGTCGAGGTGCAGAATCGCATACACATGGGATGCAGTCTACACCCTGTGAATGTTCATTCATTTATTCACTCATTCATTCATTCATTCATTCATTTTCCATTTCCAACAGAAACATATAAATATTTAGCAGAAATTGAATACATAAATTTCATTACAATACATAAACACTGTTTCCATTCTAAGGTCGAAAGCCACATTTCTTTAGATATTGATGAACGCTTTTCTGTCTCGTTTGCGAAGCGCCTAGGCGTCACTTTCCGTTGCCTTTGATACTTTGGTGCACTTGCAATAGTCCAGGCGCAGGGACCAAGAAAAAATGACTTCGTTCAACCCACCCCGCAGAAAAGGTTTGACTGCATAGGGTGGTCGGTTGGACTCTCTGGAACACCCCCAGGTAGTATGTGATTCGAAATTGTGGTATCAATAAAATTTTACAGGCCATTTTAGTTGCGACAAGACCTTATTGTTCGAAAAAGAGTCTGCGCACGCTAAGACTACTACACGCACCACTAGCACTGCTACAGGCGCCAGTGCCAGTGGTGCGTGTAGTAGTCTTAGCGCACGCAGACTTTTTTCTCGGCAAACAAGGGTTTTTGCCAGCAAACTCACTAGCTGAGGTCAGTGTAGTTTAGTTTCTAGCCGTTTTTATTTCGTGTATATTTTTTCCGAGTTGCACCAAGCCGAGTGAGGTTGCATACCCAGTGGTCGTGACCCTAAACCGTTCGAGCGTCGCAATCACTTGGTATGCGCCTTCGCTCGGCTTAGCACAATAAAGTGGGCTTCTACACATGCGCAAGCTGCAACTCGGAGAGATGAAAACGAAATAAAAACGACTAGAAACTAGACTGGGGTCGGTTACGGCTGGCACTGAAAATTACAACATAATCACAGTTTTTGGCAGTTACTTCATGAATAATTCCTCAAAACACCGTAAAACCATATATATATATATATGTTGCTAGAGATGTCAGCAAAACAATGGGATACATTGTAAGTTAAAATATTGTGCATGGTTACCATGGTAAATGGTAACCAGATGTATACATGTGATTGATAATCCAAAAAATGCCTCCAACTGCTGCAAACTTTGGTATTTTTTGTTCAGTTTTTTTTTTGTAGATAGGTGAATTAAAAACAAACATTTCTATTGATTATTTTTCAATTTTTTTTTCTCCTGTTGCCATGGCAACCAGTAATATCCAATCAGGATTCAGCTGTCAATACTTAAGAACTAATGCCCATATTTTCAAAAAGCTCAATAAGCATGTCATTCTGCATAATTGTACCATTTACCGTACTTTTAACACATATTTGACTTCAAATTACAGGCAAATGTTGTTTCCAGCAATGTATGGACACAAAATTCCCTTCAAAATCTATGTTAACCCTAAAAAGACTGGGCTATTTTGGTAGCTCGAAAGACTGGGGGGGGGGCCTAAAGGGCCCCCCCCCCCCCCCCCTTAAGATCTCGGCCGTGGATCGCGCGATCGCCGCGGAAATTTGCACAATGGTAGTGTGCGATGTAATCTACAAGATCGTATATTTAAATTTTCCAAAATGGTCTTCTTTTATTTTATTTTGATTAATTAAGCTAATTTATGCGAGAAATCAGACTTTTTGATCTAAATCAATAAATAAAGCTCCAAAAGTGCTCATTTTTGGTCTAAATATTCTTTGTGGCATTCTTAGCAAATGTACTTGAAAAAAAAATCGGTATCAAAATTGATTTCTTATTTATTTTATTGTTTTATGAATTTCTTATGTATTTCTTTGTTTTTTCGACCTTTTGTTTTCGTTGTTTTTTCCGGCAAAATTTGTGGCAGACCCTTTTTGAAGCATAATTCTACTAAAACAAATTAATTTTAGCCATTGAGAGTAAAAATAAGCATATTTATATAAACAATGTGAAAAAACTCAATTTGTATTGACTTTGTACACAAAATCACATTTTTGAGCCATTTTTGGTCTCGCGAGCATGTACAAAAAGTTATGTAACTTCAGAACCGTACCCCCGGGCATCACAAATTTCGTGTCAAAATGTGCGGGAAACTCGAAAGAAAAAAGTCATAGAGCATCGCGGTGAGAGCATTGGGTGTTGCAGAGTAATCGCGCGAAATGTCGAGGGGGGGGGGCCTTTTAGGCCCCCCCCCAGTCTTTTTAGGGTTAATACAGAGAGCAAAGCCGACGATATTCTGATATTCGTTTTTTAGAGTATATATTTACAGAGAAATGGTTATTCGAAACAACCTTGGAAAAGAGCAGAAGAAAGCAATTGATTGTTCTTGTTCTTAAAGGAAATTTATTCAAGAATGCAGATAAATTCCTTTCTAAAGAAGGAATATACACGTACACTGCATTATCCATCATGGAATAAAAAGCGTACTTTTCGTTGGTAAGCTATATATATTTGGACAACTTGTGGTGATATTTCATAATCAAGTTCGAATTACCAATTCTTTGTTAAATATGAATTCAATTTTTCATTTCTTGTTAAGCCTGTTACTAGAGCTCACAGTGTGATGGATTGACTTTCAGTACTTCGTTATACATACATCACACAAGTATTTTAGCTTTATTTTCAACAAGTTTATTTGTGGATCGAGGTATTTGTGAATCAGGGTATTTTAAGGACGTCTCAGGGTCAGACAATTCAGACAATCAGACAACTTTCTGTCTCAAATATACCATCAGCATTTATGTTTGTACCACACCAGCGTGCGATAAAAGTGAGAAAAAGTATCTCGAGTGTAAATACTTTTTCGTGCTTTTCGTGGACTGTAAGTGCACGAAATTTGAATCATTCTGTTTGTTATAGGCTATATCTAAAGTGTAGATACATTTTTTTGTGCTTTTCGTGGACTGTAAGTACACGAAATTTGATTCATTCTGTCGATATAGGGTATCATTATTTGGACAACTTATGGTGATATTTCATAACCAAGTTCGAATCGTCAGTTCTTTGTTAGATATGAATTTCTTGTTATGACTGTTACTAGAGCTCACAGTGTGACTGACTTTCAGTACTTTGTTATACATTATAGTACAAGTTTTGTAACTTTTTTGTTCAACAATTTTATTCGTGGATCAGGGTATTTTAAGGACATTTCGGGCTCAGATAACTTTCTATTTTCCACAGTCATTTATAAGTTTGCCACAACAAAGTAGGATAAAGTGAAAAAAAAATCTGGAATCCAGACACGTTTGTTTATTTTGCCTTACGTGCTTATGATCACCTATTGTAGGTCGGGTCTTAACCCTATTAAGCCCAAGCTATTTTGACCCCTTCCAGGCCCAAGGGGGGGGGGGGGGGGGCGGCATATTGTGCCCCCTACATAACTTCTTTATTATATGATGTATGACCGTCATATTTGGCACATGGGTAGAGCAACTCATGCTCTACATGACCCAGCATTTCTCAAGGTTACCCACTGAGGGCAGTATTTCCCAAAATATAAAAAATACATAGAAAATATGCTAAAATCATGTTTTTTCTTTCTATTTCTTTATCCCCAGTAAATATGTTGTTATTTTATATTAATCATTTTCATATTTACTACAAAGGAAGAACAAGTCAACGTTCACTATTTGTTATGGTTGAAATTTCTCAAGGTCAACATGTGGGGGCGTAATTCATTACAATATAAAGAAATATATGAAACCTATTACATATTGCTTGGAATGGGTGCATATATTTGTATCACATTTCATATTTCCAAAATACTGAAATTTTAAGTTTACAGATTGATATTATGATAAACAAATGATATTCCAGGCAAAGCTTGTGTGAAGATAACACAAAATAAAAAGGTAATCTTTGAAAAATGCTGTATTTTCGATTATTTCTATTATATCTATTGTTTGATGCCTATGATAGAAAATAAAGGAAATAATAACAAGACCATTTCAGGGTAATTCTCAACCATAATTACTTCACATTTCTTTCCTTTAGCAAACTATAGCCAAGAAAACCCCAATTTCATCCATTATTATATTGTTAACTGAAATTGAAACAGAAAATCATACAAAATCTGACTAACATGGTTGTCAGTTTACGGTTGCCATAGCAAACAGGAATATCGGACATACCTAAATTATATATCAAAATGTTTGTAATAAGATTTTAGGAAAAGCCACCAAATTTGGTTGAAATCGGGTAAAGGGTTTAGGAGCGGCAAATGAAGATATGGTAGGGGACACAATGTGCCCCCCCCCCCCCCGTCTTGGGCTTTATAGGGTTAAACTACCCACCTCAACACTACAAAGTTAACCTGGATAAAACGGATAGGACCCCTAAGATTTTCCCTCATTCTCTCCTTAATAGCATTAATTCATTACTGCACGTTTTAATGCAAATTTACATGTCATGACTTTTCATTTTATTTTTTTTATTTTTAACCCTAGCTTACCAACGAAAAAGTACGCTTTTAATTCCATTGATGGATAATGCAGTGTACGTGTATATTCCTTCTTTGGAAAGGAATTTATCTGCATTCTTGAATAAATTTCCTTTAAGAACAAGAACAATCAATTGCTTTCTTCTGCTCTTTTCCAAGGTTGTTTCGAATAACCATTTCTCTGTAAATATATACTCTAAAAAGCTAATATCAGAATATCGTCGGCTTTGCTCTCTGTATTAACATAGATTTTGAAGGGATTTTGTGTCCATACATTGCTGGAAACAACATTTGCCTGTAATTTGAAGTCAAATATGTGTTAAAAGTACGGTAAATGGTACAATTATGCAGAATGACATGCTTATTGAGCTTTTTGAAAATATGGGCATTAGTTCTTAAGTATTGACAGCTGAATCCTGATTGGATATTACTGGTTGCCATGGCAACAGGAAAAAAAATTTTGAACAATAATCAATAGAAATGTTTGTTTTTAATTCACCTATCTACAAAAAAAAAAACTGAACAAAAAATACCAAAGTTTGCAGCAGTTGGAGGCATTTTTTGGATTATCAATCACCTGTATACATCTGGTTACCATGGTAACCATGCACAATATTTTAACTTACAATGTATCCCATTGTTTTGCTGACATCTCTAGCAACATATATATATATGGTTTTACGGTGTTTTGAGGAATTATTCATGAAATAACTGCAAAAAACTGTGATTATGTTGTAATTTTCAGTGCCAGCCGTAACCGACCCCAGTCTAGTTTCTAGTCGTTTTTATTTCGTTTTCATCTCTCCGAGTTGCAGCATGCGCATGTGTAGAAGCCCACTTTATTGTGCTAAGCCGAGCGAAGGCGCATACCAAGTGATTGCGACGCCCGAACAGTTTGGGGTCACAATCACTGGGTATGCAACCTCACTCGGCTTGGTGCAACTTGGAAAAAATGTACACGAAATAAAAACGGCTAGAAACTAAACTACACTGACCTCAGCTAGTGAGTTTGCTGGCAAAAACCCTTGTTTGCCGAGGAAAAAGTCTGCGTGCGCTAAGACTACTACACGCACCACTGGCACTGGCGCCTGTAGCAGTGCTAGTGGTGCGTGTAGTAGTCTTAGCGTGCGCAGACTCTTTTTCGAACAATAAGGTCTTGTCGCAACTAAAATGGCCTGTAAAATTTTATTGATACCATAATTTCGACTCACATACTACCTGGGGGTGTTCCTGGAGGTCCCATCTACCACTCTGTGTGGTCAAACTTTTCTGCGGGGTGGGTTGAACGAACTCCTTAATTAAGGCCCGTACAGGAATTAGCGCCTTGACTACAATAACTTCCCACATCTTTGAGTTATCATATTGAAATAGGTGGCATAGGTACATAACCTAAAGATGTGACAGTCAAGTTTGAATATTGTCAGGTCTGACAATATGAAAGATCACAGGTCAGCTTTTTCCTGTGAAGCGGAAGCGAGACATAGGGGTCACTTTTCAGTCGTCGTCGTCGTCGGGCGGCGGCGTAATCGCTGACTTTGGCCTTGTCGGTGTCGACAACAATTTGATATATTTTCCGTAACTTTTGACAGCTTTGAGCTCTGCTTAATTCCACGGTAACTCTTGTTATATCAATTATGGGTACAGCTATGAGGTACAGTTCGTATATTTTTGTGAATGTTAGGATCTATACAAGCTATACGTTTTGCACCATGAGAGAGTAGAGAACGAATGAATAAAAATTAATAAAGTAAATGAATAAAAAAGTAAACAATCAATAAACACATTGAGATTCTTGAATCATTTCGTAACAAAAAAGAAAGAAAGAAAGAAAGAGATGGTCACTTCAATAAAAGTCTCTTTGGAAAAGTTTCCTCATACTAAAAAATGAAAAACTTTTTCCTAATTTGAATTGCAAATGGGTTATGTCTTATAACTCAGCATTATCAAAGTTGAGAAAAAAAATAAAATGAGCTTGAAGAATTAATATAGGGAGAAATATCCAACGGCAATTCAAGTTAAATTACGTCCAGTCAAATAGCCTGACACAAATTGATACTCTGATGGCACTGTAAACTTGTTGACAAGTGATTGACAGATGCATACTTTTGTATTGTACGCGTACAATTAATATCATAAACACCGATAGATTTTAAAAACCTAAAAAATATGGACTATGTTCAATTCCTTCCCACAATGTTTTTTTTTTCATACTTCTTGACGAAGCTTTTTTCCATTTTTTCTTCAATTCAGTTTCATACGTTACTGTGATACTTCTGTCATGTTTAAAAGTCACTGATCTCATTTTTGCTTTATCTTGGTGCATTTCAAACATTAATTTAATTGAAAGTGATTGCAAAAAAACATAAAAAACTACATACTGATGTTACTGCTGAAGTACGAGAGCATATCATGCCATAACAATGGTTATGAATGCATGCTAATGATAGTGATGGTGACAATGATATTTTTCAAATGTGGAAGGTTTTGTGTGTAGTTGTTTCACTTCAGTGTGTGTAATTGTGAGAGAAATCGTCATTTAAATACAATGTTCCAGTATTTCCGTCCTTCAAAACCCAGATCAATTATGGCAAACACCAATGCTAAAAAAGACCAAAAAAAAAAAGAGAGAGAGAGAGAGAGAGAGAGAAGATGATCGAAAGAGAAAGAAAATGACAGCAGAGAAACAGAATTTAATACAAATACAATTGCTGAAGCAAAGTTATTAAGACACTCCACGGCAGAAAATGAAACAAGTATGAAAAAGGAAGAAAAAGTGAGACAGGGGAAATATGAATGCAACCAAAAGATAAGACAACAAAACAAAATGAGGGCAACTTTCGAAATATATAATTGTTGAAGAAGGTGCAATACAGAACAACAACAACAACTCTTGGTTCAGCCCAAGTGAAGACAAAGCAGTTCATAGAATGAATAAGATTTCGCAATTTACAACAAAAATAAACAATGCGTAAAGCCCATTGCTTTGTAGGTGCTCACTAAATCTAATGTTCTGTTATATATACACCAATAAAGAGAGAGATTTTCCAGCATGTACGAATGTCACTGTTTTCCTGGCATTCATAGTAATACATGATAGGTTTTCAAAACCAAGACTGTTCATATATTAATGTTGATTCCACAATATTCAGTGCATAGTGCAAAATTGTCCATATGTTACTTTCCTGTACAAGCCACCATTCATGTTTTTTTTTTTTTTTTTTTTGTGAACTCGTAAACTTGTAAGGTCCTTGTAAACTACTCCGATATCCTCGTAGACTATAGGTTTCTTCAACGCAGGTATCGAAATCAGTGGCGTCAACTTGACTGGATGCTGCGATTTGCCAGCTATACCTGGCATGTGTGACAAGTCTTGGAAAGCATCTGATAACACTTTTGTCCTTGTACCGGACCTCTTTGTCTGTTTTAAGCTCTGATGTCAACACCGCGTACATAGCAATGAAGTATTATAACTTATAGCTTTCTTCCAAACCAGCATTCTTTGGATTGCTTGACAGCTTTTATGTCTCTTTTTCCCAGAGAAATTCATGAAAGGTGGTGTGTCATCACTTCTGTGGGTCAGCTCATACTCATCAGCCATCACGAAAACTGATAAAATTTCACTTAAAGGGTTCGAATAGTATTGGTTGAGATGGGGCTTCAGGTTTCCAACGTTGTTGTTGTTATGTTAGTGTTGTTGTTGTTGTTATTGTTGTTTGATTTATGTGTTGTTGTTTTTTGCAACTGATTGACAAATTGCCCTACATCGACGTAAATAAGCTCTGAATTGATAAGTGCTTTTTGTTTAGATTATGAGAAGCCTCTTATGAAATATGAAAGAGCATGCATAGTCTAAGTGAAATTTCAAGTTTGTTTGATGAAAATTGGTTTTGAAATGGCTGAGATAACCAAAACAAAGCGATCCTAATAAGAGGTGATGTGACTCACCTTTTATTACGATTGCTTTTTTACAAGATTTTTGGAGATCTCGGCTGTCTCAAATACGATTTGCATCCTATGAAACTTTAAATTCCTCTCAGAATAAGTATATTCTCTTTAACATTAAGTGGTTTCTTATTGTCTCAAAAAACTTAAAAGCTGAATCCTCATCTCTACCAATACAATATCATTCCTTTAAACTTGTTACTTTGTGATCTTCTATTTTTGTGACCTCACGCTAAAAGCGACGCTCTTTTTAAATTCTTCGAAAAAGAGAGCCTCATAAAAGTACATTTATGAGAGCAGTAAATTCTGGCATGTCAATTCACCATAATATATTGTATGGAACTGCCTTGAAAGGGCTGTACTTATTACACAACCACTCTTTTCTATCGTGCCATTATGTGCATTCACGTTTGCATAGTAAACAATTTAGATATTTATTGACGTGTGACTTGTTTGATAATGGACTATTACAAATGGCTTTGACTCTAGTGATAAGCATCTATTCAAGGACTTTTACTGTCAGTTTTCGCGAAAAGGCCATCATAAACTCTGCAACTGGTTAAAATTGCAAAACTTTGATGTGGCATGTGCAGTAAATTATAAATCTATAGAATGCTGCAGTGAAAAAAAAAACGGATGGAAAACTACAGAGATGATTTAGACCTCACAGTGGAGACTGAAAATTAACTTTGTTTTGCAATAGATATTTCCGCTTCGTACTACTCCAAATCATCACATTCGGAGATGTCTGCAGCAAAATTAAGGCAAAATCATACTGCCAAAGTCACTGAAAATTCGTTATATAGGGTCAAAAACAAATCCTATTTCATCTTTGTGTGTGTGTGTGTGTGTGTGTGTGTGTGTGTGTGTGTGTGTGTTTGTCGGTGTATGTGGGTGTGTGTGGACGAGCAAAAGGTACATTGTTTGGGGTGGCATCTTATGTTTCGCTTTATTTAGTCAGGCAATGTGGGGTAAATGATAATTCTTGTGAGAGTATTTGTCCATGGACCTAATTTGTTTATGAAAGAAAACAGCGGGGTATACTCCCACAATTTACAGACGCTGACAGACAGTAGACCGAAGGCCACAAAACCGAGGTGCTGAATAACATTCTGAACTTTTTAACCAGTCACACATTGTAGTCCAGCATGATGAGTCCCTCACACCTGATGAAAATATAATTTAAACGCCCCTTTACAAGGAGATTAGCCCGTCTCAATTATACTCACGAGATTATGTGTAATCATTCTCTCTAAGCTTCTGATAAATTATCTCTTTAACCCAGCATTTCATCCATTTATGCTCTCTCTACGTCCTGGTCCTTAACAACATGTTACAAGTGGTTAGTGTGCATCACAAAACTTTGCGGAAGAGGAAAAGCATATAAATGAGCTGCGCTTTCGCTCTTTATCGAAACAAATTTCCTCAGACACTGTCTCTTTTCAACGCCTGAAACTAAATCAATAATAGACAAAAAACTAGAGCAAACAGTGCCTGAAATCTTATGAAATGTAGGCCTAACCCTTTTCAATATAGGGATTACTTAGGTCTTAACTGACAAAATTGGGGTAAGAAAAACACCTGGGAAGACCTTTCTTCATAATGGGCCTGGATATTAGCCTTTTTTTTTTCATTTCTTTTCTTCTTTTTTTTCGGCAGTGGAAGTACATTTTATGGCACTTGCGTTAAAGTCTGTTGTTACATAATGATGAACAGCTTACCAGAATCACTCCGGTACATGTCGAATAGCATTTGCTAAGAGTAAGCATGGAGGTAGAAAAGAGACTCTACCTCCATGGAGTGAGAGAAGAATTCAGGTTGAACTGTATTTTACTCGTGCCCACGATTCACCAACGTATCAGCTATTATGATTATGTTTAAGGTTATGCTCAACCAGTGGCCATTACCCATGACTCGATTTTTCCGCATGGTTATCTATCATCGAACTTGCCACATTTGATTTTGACTTGAAAGGAAATGTGTAAAATCATATTACAAGATGGTGCAAGTTTCATCATAAAAAATGGACATAAAATTCATGTAAACAAATAGAAACATCCTTTCAACTAGACATACAAATTCACAGAGTCTATTTCATGTCCTTTGTTTGTTCACAAATATCTTATTATGGGGTTGTTGTTGTTTTAGTTGATGGTAATCTTTTACCAAGTGAAAGCTATCGCTGCCTTATACAATGAACATGGCTAGGAATTGCTGTTTGAAATCTATAAACTGTAAGATGTGAATTATCCTTGTTCCCTTGTGTGTGCTGTGCTGTGCTGTCTCAAATCAACTCGCCCATGTCAAGAGTAAACTTCACTCGGTGATAAGGTCACAATCGAGAATTTGAGGCTGTAATCCTAGTATGATTTTACCATTGGTTTCACAGCAACAAGCTGTTAATTTATAATTCATTGATGCCACATCAAAGTTTTGCATTTTTAATCGCTTACATATCCTTCCTGTCAGTGCTTTTCCATGAAAACCGACGGCAAAAGTCCATTAATGGATGATTATCACTAGAGCCAACGGGTCCATTATTCATGGTCCAATATTACAAAAGTCAAGCGAAGGATGTAAGAGGACAACCACCCCCACCCTCACAATTTCATTATGTAGTTTGTTCACATGGCAACGTTTAACTCCAATGTACAACATAGAAACATGGCCTGATGCGATAAGTGATTGGACTCCTCTACTGAATGACACAAACAGATGCCAGGGACACTGATTGAGACAGCACTATTGTCAACCTAATGCTGCCTTAACACCATGTTCCCGGCAGCCACGACAGCCCTGCTTGCCCGAAACGTAATACGCCGTGGGTAGATGAGACATCCTCCCGTTTTCTCCTCTTATATAGTCTACTCTCGCCCAGGTGAATATTATAGGCTCTCAGACGCTGTTCTCACGACGTCTGGTCAGGCTAGACTATCAAGTTTCCTGTCGCGTCCCTCTATACCGACCGCCTCCAAGTTTTATTATCGCATTAACGTATTACGTGCCGTCGTGTTTTGTTGCGTTCACCCCGTTTTATCACGGCATACAGATTTCTCATTAGTATTGGGATTACCATTGGATCTTTTTTTTTTTGACAGTCTAAAAATCTGACACGGCATCCACGACAATCACGGCCTGTCACATTTGCCTATCCCGTCTCACCGCGTTGTCTCACGCTCATTCCGTTTTGTCCATGGTGATGGCCTGAAACGTGACTGCCGTGGCCGCCGGGAAAATGGAGTAAACGCAGTATAATAGTCAGGTGGTTTAGTGAACATGGTGAAATTACCGCTACACAGCTGATAAAAGCATCAACGGGAGATCACTGACCCTTGAACACCCGTGAAATTCAGCATCTATACCATTAAAAAAAATCCAGAGGGGTTCCTTCTCTAATATCAATAAGCAGGTCCTGGGGAATCATCTCTCCAACTTTGGTGCTTTTTTCCGCCTTATAACGGTAATCTAAAAATTTAACTTCTGCAACCTGACTATAGCATAAAACCACTTTACACATATCCGGTTTATCATACGGTATTTAAAGCATAATGTTCAGATGTTACTGTTATGTATTTCTTTTACATTTCAGTTACATGCTCAATGCCATTGATAGAATGCGTTTTCTTTCTGCATTTTGTGGCTAACACTCATGATTGTCAACAGCAGTTCTGTAAACATGACTTACTTTAGGATTCGAATGTCATAATGTCTTTATTGCGTACATATTACAGACATTGAATAAATCATAATGTCTTATGTAATATTGTGGTATGTTATTTTCCGATCAAACATTCTTGTCAATACGCTGCAGATTGCATTTTGGGTCTTGCCATCAGGCTCTCCGAATTCATCATTATCAATTCCACATTCTACTTCATTTCCTTCTCTTCCTCCTTCCCTCTACCTCTTTCTCACTTTCTACCCAGAACTTGACGGCAGGCAACAAATGAATTAATGGCTATACATGTTACTTTTGTGTCTTACTGATCATATCCTTGTGATAATTTTAATGCAACAACAGTTTATAGTGTATATACCAAAGTGGGTTTTATATGCAAATCATGTTCTACTCGGGAAACCAATGATAGCTCGGTCACAGTATATGGTTCACATTTTAGTATAGTTTTTTTTTTTCTTCTTTTTTTATCACGTAGGCGTACCCCGCTTTTCTTATTTGGTACCATCAAATCACCTGGTCTTATCTTCTATCCGTTCTTCGTTTCTTTTTCACAAACACTGATTACTCGGGGCTTACAGCCAAACAAGCTAGCTTTCATGTAGGTACCGTCATACTTCTCTTTGTTCAACCTAATAAAAGGGATTATCTATACAGTTTTTATACTACCCTCTCAACAAATACATCAGTTTTAAACAAAAATCACTCTGTTCATTTACAATATCATTTATCATAATGTGCTGTAGTGTACCGGTACATTGTTTTTGCATTATCTTTCATTGTTGGATGGAAATAAAGCGACATTGGCGTGGGATTAGCGTTTTCACCGTAGCGTTTTCACCGGAAAATGATGAATAATTGAAAAATACGGCAAAACTCACGAAGAATTGCTTTTGTTGTTGTTGTTGTTGTTTTTAGATAAAGGGATATACACTGTATCATAAGCTTTGAATATCCCCTTCGCCGTTTTGAATATATAGAGACAAAGCGCACCGCGTGACAGCTGTGGACATCATAACCCTTTTGATATTCCCTTCGCTGCCTTGAATAAAGACTAAGCGCACTGCGTTTACAACAGAACACCTGTGGACATACCATGGAGCTACTAATAGTAGCTCCATGGACATACTGAAGACAGTGCTCTTCTTTGTATAACGGTTAGTTTCGATTCAGAAGTATAGGGATATAAAAACGAGACCAAATTGGTTAAAAATTCATTTATTATGACTAAGCTACTCATTTGGAAATGCTATCATAGCTTGATAGGCATATCTATGCCCGACAAAGAAAATGACACCAAAAAGGTTTTGCCACCTCAGGTGGTACCAATAACCCATTTTTCGGGTCTTGGCCCATGGACTACTTGGCCCACTTTCTGTTTACACTTGTTTTTGCCAAAGTGGGCTAGCCCCACCGATAATACCGTACTATCTGACCCTGCAAAAAAGCAGGGTTAGCACCGGTTAGCGACGGAGACGAAGTCCGAACCCCACTGACCAATCAGAAACGAGGTAATCAAGTGCTGCCAGTGCGTGCGTGTACTTGTACAGTGCACAGCGTAATCGTGAATATTCATGTGCTTTGGAAAGTACGGTACCAAGAAATAGGACTACGAGAGTAAAAAGGTCAGTTTTCTCTGTAGCTCAGGACAAGAGCTTAGTACGGGATTTATCGGCGAGTGTAAAAAGCTGAAAAAATGGTACGGGATTAACGATAGTCCTGGGTCAGAGAAAGTACGGGATTAAGAACACAAGTGTAAAAAGGGCTTTAGCGCTTGGTCATAATATCTTGGTCACCACCTTGTCCAAACCTCTGACAAGGTGGCAATTACCCCAAAGGAAAACTCCAACCAAGCATTACCCAACCATGCAGTTTCAACGTATAACTAATGGTGCAACAATCTCCCTTTCCTGCTTGTCCTGCATGGGTATGAGTAAATTAAAGGGGAAAGTTAGTCTTATAAGAAAGAGGAACATATTACGAGTTCAACGGTATGATTTTGATCAAAATCGGATGAAAAAAAAGGAAGTTATGACATTTTGAAGTGTCACTATTTTTTCGGGAAACAGTTCTTGAACGGTCAATATAGGGCTTTTTACACTTGTGTTTCTTAACCCCGGACTTTCTCTGACCCAGGACTATCGTTAGTCCCGTACCAATTTTTTCAGCTTTTTACACTCGCCAATTAGTCCCGTACTATCTCTTGTCCGGGGCTAAGGAGAAAACTGACCTTTTTACACTCCTATTTCTTAGCCCCGGACTTTCCAAACCACATGAATATTCATACTTACGCTGTGTACTGTACACGTACACGCACGCACCGGCAGCACTTGATTACCTCGTTTCTGATTGGTCAGTGAGGGTCGGACTTCGTCTCCGTCGCTTAGCCCAGGATTATTTTTTCGTTCTGTTTACACTCACTTGCTTGGCACCGCAATTGCGGTGCTAACCCCTGCTATTTTGCAGGGCCACATAGTACCGTACTATCGATGGGGCTAGCCCACTTTGGCAAAAACGAGTGTAAACAGAAAGTGGGCTAAGGATAGTCCCGTACCAACGGTGGGGCTAAGGCCCCCCCCCCCCCCCCCCTTAGCCCCACCGTTGGTCCGGGGCTAAGCAAAAATTTACAAGTGTAAAAAGCCCTTTTGAATACGCTAATGGCAACGTGACCGTCATCCCTCACAACTTTGCATATAGTTTGCACATAATTTGTGAAATTTCCAATTTTTTATTCAAACGCAATTATGCCCGAGGCTCAAAATTCTCGTATATCTAACTGATCACTATATTCTGAAGTTGTTCAACCAGGAATAACATCATTTTTTAGGCTTCAACGACAGAAACATTGAGTTTTCGTCATTCTTGTTGTTGTTGTTGTTGTTGTACACGACCAATGGGAAATTGTGAGGTTATGACATTGTAAGCTCACTCATTTATATAATATTCATATCCACTGTACAAGAACTGTTTTGCAGAAATTGGCAATGTTTCAAAGTATCATAACTTCCTTTTTTATCCGATTCAGTCAAAGTTTTACCTTTGAAGTCGTAAGATTTTCTCCTTTTTTATCAGACTAACTTTCCCCTTCAAAGCCTACTAATGAGAAACGAGATGCCTGGGCATTTAAAATCGAAATGTTGATAAATATTGTAGATTATTATTGTTTGGATTATTAACAACTAATATAGCATGACTATCGACGCAATTACTGGAGTATTGTTCACTCAGTTATCTTTCAACATTGTGATTCTCTATCTTGTAGCCATCCGCATGAAGGTTTAAACTCTCCAGTGGCCTCATCGCATGCTCCTGCTTGGCCAATTTGCCTCTCTGCTGGTCAAGAATGGTTTCAGACTATGGAGATGTGACCTCTCTCTTCTTCCTTCTCCTCCTCCTCCTCGTGGTAGCAGTCTGTAGTGATGCCAACACCACTGCTACAAGTAAGCATATCAGACATTGTATGGCGCGATTTCCGTTTGGATGCATTTGTAGAATAACTGCTGAAAATAGTTGACTTTTATTTTCAAAGTTGATTATGACAACAAGTTTTACCCCTTTGATGATGATTTGAGACACAGCTTATTCTTGTGATAACATATAATGGCTTTTTCACAGCTTGGTGCCAGAGAGATCAATGGGCAAAATCAGCAAACATTTCAATGCGTATGTATATTCGTGTACTTCTGAGTAGAGATGAAACATCCCAAATAACAGATGTTATCATGTTCAATCTCCTCCATTTCATTCTGTCTTGAAAGAGATTTTTTTCAGACATTTAGGAAGGGATTTTGACAGCTTTTCTTCATTACACTGACAATGTGTAATGAAATTTAACGACATGAAATATTGTGTCATAATGGTATGATTTGATGCAAATGCCACGGTTGACTGACAGATACTCAGGTATAGCTGCGCACTGCATAAGAGGACTCGGTAGGTAATAGAAAACATATACTCCTGTATTCAATAATTTGAAAGGAATGGAAGGAATTCTGTGCAACGCGTAGAAAGCTATAGGGGTTGGGCTTTGACGCACGCCGAGGGTCGGATGCCTGAGAGCAGGGGGTGCTCAGGGTGCCGCAGCACCTCGGACTTTTTGAAGTAGGGAAATGTACCAACCTGTGAAAAAGAAAAGCTAGGTGCGGAAACACCACAGAAATCGTGATCTTCAATTGTAATAAAGCATCCCAACTTCTGTGTATACATGTGTTCTACTTTAAATTAGACAGTACTTAGATTGTATTGTATTCATCAGTATTATAGTCTCTAAAATATATATGTTTGTTATTACAGTAGATTTGCTGATGATGAGATCAATACGTTGATAAACAAATGATAAATCAAGTAACAATCACAGAATTTGGTTAGTCGGGAAGATTTCTTTCAGCTCAATTGATTAGTCGACCCCTCATTTTTACTGAAAAATTCGCAGATATTCCATCAAAAGTGTTCTCCAGATTATTAAATTTCAATTCCAACAATGCCATCAAAATCTGACATTTCTATTTATTTCCTTATAGATATATATATATATATATATATATATATATATATATATATCCTTATAGATATATATGTATGTATATATATATATATATATGGGTGAAAACGTTGAACGATGTACAATTGGGCAAATCAGGGGTCAAAATTAAAACATGTGACTCATTGATATAGATACATCTCAGTGAAATGTCATTATTGTCAGCTTTCTTGCAAACCCAATTATACTGGGATATCTCCAAGGGTGTTGTTTTTATTCAAGGTTAAATAGAACTGTGACATAATGGCGAACGTCTCTGACTAAAATAAACATCGTTTTAATGAAAATTCAAATGAAGGGTGAAAAAACATTCAAATGAAGATAGTTTGATCTTGTTCATACTTTCGAACACTGTGTTAATTTGTTCCTATAATATTGTTTACCTCCTGTGAAGTTTACAAAAGCTAATACACATGGAAGTTAAAGAAAAAGTGGAGTTTTTGTCATTTAAGCAGAGATTTTCATATTCTTATCTTCACTTTCATCTCATTTGAACAAAACATGTACCAGGGGTCTCATTTGTTTAAATGTTAATGTTCAGTAGATACTAATAATGAATTAAGTGCATTTGATCAAACCACCATAAAAGCCCTATACAGACGCTGGAAGTAAGCCATGTTTTGATCAGAGACGTTCTGGTTCGACTCATAGACGTTCCTCAGACATAGGCAATACAAATGATGTCCTTTGATCCATATTTAAGAGTTTTGTGAGCAAACAACATTTTCCTTTATTAAACACATGTTAATCTTTTGTCAACAATTCAGAATGGTAATTTCAACTTGAATTATTTTTCATACTAACTGATTGTAACTACGAATCTCCAAATTGTAAGAGGAATTTCGATTTCTGCACCAAAAATCAACAACAAGCCTGTTCTTGATATATTATTCAGATCATACAACACCTTTTAATGACAGACAACAAAATTACATGAAAAAATTGCAATTTCAACTACTTTATCTCATTACTCATTTATATCAGAGAGCTTTTCCATCAGGGACGTTTCGGCTGTAAGTTATCACTAAAATTAAACATCAAACTCCCTATTTTAAAAGATGCTCACAACTGGACATTCCACATTCATTGAGAAATCATTTACCTAGGCCTAAATGTCGAGAATTGTTTTTGTTTATGATGACCACTACTTTGCATTTTACCTTCAGGTGTATATGCAGGTGTGCCCACACGCTATCAATTTTGTATATGTTTGCTTCAATTGTAGTCCAAATCTATAACAAAGGTAAACACAAATTTATTGATACTAATTTACAATTTGACCCCTTCGTCTAAAATATGATTGTATGAGTATAAGCCAGTTTGGATTTTCATTAGGGACCGTACCTGGGCCACTGTTATGATGTCGTCTCAGAAAGCTGTAATTAACCTTTGCTTATCCTAGAATCATCAAATTTCGCTGCGCTTTTTTTTTTCATACTATGGCAGATATAAATTGTAAACAATGTAATGCACTCGCCACAACACCAAACTCAAAAGAATATCGACAGTATGGTATAGCAACTGTTTGTTGACCAAAAGTGAACTGAAAACCTCTTTCAAGAGGTTAACAATGATAACATAACAATATCACACTTTATCTGTCACATCGTTAGGGGATTATTAATCCTTCTTCCTTCAACTCAAAGGCGATGCATTATAGTGTTCATAGTGGAAACTAGGTAAGGGACATTCTTAACAGACGTTTTCTTGTTTCATCACAGACGTTAGTATTTTTCCTTTTCTCATGTATTTGGCTTACAAACCTCAAAAATATCACTAGAATATTTCACCATACTTCCAAAGGAAAAAAGCTCCATTAAAGGGGAAATTCAGCCCAAATGTATAAAGTTATTCGCTGATAAGAAAGAAAATCATACGGGCTCCACAAAAATGAGAAGGTTGTGACATTTTGAAGTTTCGCTAGTTCTTCAGTAAACAGTTTTTGAATGGTCATTATGAATCTGCAAATGGCAAAATGAGCATGTCATCCCCTCACAACTTGCCATAACATTTGAACATAATATTTTGAAATTTCCAGTTTTTCATTCAAACATAATTATGCCCCCGGCTTAAATCCGGGTATATATGTAACTGATCACTATTCCGAAGGTAATCAACCAGGAATAGCATTATGTTTCAGATTTCAATGCCAGAAACATTAAATTTTCGTTATTTTTTGTACACGATCAATGGAAAATGGGGAGGTTATGACATGGTTAGCTCACTCATTTGCATATTCTTATCCACTGTACAAAAACCTTATTTGCAGAAATTGGCATAAATTCAAAAAGGCAGTTAAGTAAGGGTGCAATTACACATAATTAAGGGTTCAAGTGTGTCCTGCTATTGTTTCAAATTGGGTGCAAATCATTTGAACCTTTACTTCTTAGCGTATAAGCCTCAAATTTCACACGCTCAAAAGCAAACGTAGTAGAGTGCATTGAAAACGGAGTCGGCATTATAACATTGAACTGAATTTCTCCTTCATTTGGTATTCAATGTCCTCAATCAGTGCATAATATCGACTGTGTCGCTTGCGACACCTGAAACCGGGGTTGGGAAAGTCATTATTGTGTAAACAGATGGCACCTCCAAGATATCCGTCCGGTCTTCCCAGTACCACGGCCGTGGTCTGGAACTTGTAGGCTCCATGAACATGACTGAGACTAAAGATCCTAAACAGGATATTCGGAGTGTTTACAATCCATCCGGTCTTCCCATCTTGCTGTAAGAAAAAAAAAATAGAGTAAAAATGATATTAAAGTTAACTTGCCATGCAATGGAGCAATGTACGCACAAAATGAACGTCTCTGATCAAAATTATAAAATCATCATTGTTTTTAGATTGCGCAAATTACCTAGAACAATGTATGTATACGAGGGCCATCTACTGTGGAATAATGAAAGATCTACTCCCAATTTTAGTAGTTGAAAATGTGTAAAACGTCCCGTATAACGTCTCTGACGTAAACATCTTTGCTTATCAGTACTTAATGGGTTTGATTTTTACAAGATATTAGCATTATATTTGGATTGAGGAACCTATGTGCTTCAAACGTTGGCAGGAATTCGCCATGATGGGTCATTAATATTGGTTTGAGAACAGATCTTATTTGTTCAGAGAACGTCCCTGACCTAAACCTGTTTTTCTTACATTTCTGCTTCTCTCACAAAAAATACGCAATTCAAAGTGACTACTACATTATAATTATACACTACTGACCTATTACTAGTCATAAAACACAGTTTCTGTCCAGGCAATGTGTTTACACTTGCTAAATCAACAGAAAACCTTAAATTTGAAACTCTTCTACATATTTTCAACATCTTTCAGGAAGCTTCATTTTTCTTAATATTATAACACGCCCGTGTAAACTTTGTTCTTCTTGTTCCTATAATACTAACCGCACCCATCCAGACCTAATTTTACTTTAATGTTCTCATAATTTGTAGAATGGATGTCTTTATTTCATGAAACAGTAATTATCAGAGACGTTTTTCATTTTGCTCAGAGACGTGCGGTCTTTGATCTTCATGTAGAATCTTACATATTTACTGTCTATCCTTCTTTAATTTATTTCTAATCCAAAGGTTAAAATACATAATTTCACAGATGATACTAATTGGCAAATCTACGGAATGATAACTGTTATAAATCGTCACAAACACCAGGAAAGTTTTTGTTATTACTCACATTTTCAGGATTTGTGGGCATTTCCGTTGTTGAATTATGCCGACTCGATTCCAGGATGGCGCGTCAGTGCGTAATATAAGCGCGCAAATAAGGTATCATGCAGTGTGTAAGTGTCAGATGAGGGAATATCCCTTTAGAGATTTTCAATCAGAGACATTCGCTTTGATCAGAGACGTTTGCCAATTTGGATTTTCAACCAGAACTCATTTTTATGGACAGTATGTTGCTCTTGTGTCCAATAATCATAATCGCCTGGCTCACACTGACGTACTGATCACCAGTTTTTATCTCAAGCATAATCAACTTTCATTAATGACACCATTAACCAATCGAACATCTCTGATGGTTATTCAGTATAATTTTCTTTAATGAGCCACCACGCGATTATTTTATACAGCTCACTCACAAATTTTGATGGAATGGTAGTATGGATAAGACGCTAAATAAATATAGCCTTACATGTTTTCATATTCATCCTGGAGTTTTTGCGTCAAGGAAAAGATAATTCATTCAGAGACGTTCTTTTTCAGACATGAGTGAATTCAAAAGTTCCTGATAAGATAAATAATAAACACGTTCATGGCAGAAGTACTTGATTAAATAGTTGGAGTATGTGGGCTTACTCACAAGGAAAAACAAAGCTGTAGAATTGGATAAAAACAAAAATTGCGACGTTTGATTCTGGATTTTTTTCATAAAATATGTATTTTTGTCAATTTTTTTCAGCTTTAAGGCATTATTTTTTAAGGAAATGCGGTAACAACAATACAAAGTGTATATTTTCTGAAAGGCACAACCCTCCCCTACCAAATGATACATAAAACTATGAAAAACACCCACAGGTGACAATTTTACAAGGGTTTGAATATCGCAAAGCCCGAAAATGGCCAATTGTACATCGATCAACGTTTTCACCCATATATATATATATATATATATATATAGGGCGTATTAAAAAAAGTTACACTCTTGTAAAAAAAAATTCTAAATTACATTTAAAAATATTTTGAAGATTTTTTTTTTATATTTATGAATGCCCAATAGTCTCATCTATCAAGTGTAACCAACAAAACAAATTTTTGTTCACGCTTGGCTGAACACTGACGCTCTTTGTCCAGAAGGTGAAAAATGACTTGCGCCAAATTGAAAGAAGATGGAAGATTCAGCCAGCAGTCCAAATAAGTGCTCCCATTCAAACAAATTGCTCTTTTGCTTAAAGCTTTGATTATGTTATGATAGCCTAAGTTTTTTTTTCCAGCTTGATTGATTGAATGATCTGAGGATGCATTAGTTTTGTACTTTTTTTTTTCTTGACTGAGTGACTGGTATGTGGGTTCGATATGTCTGTGCATGATTTGTGATAACTGTGCTTAAAAGATTTTATGTTCTTAATCAACCTTTCATAACACAAAGCAATCATTTAAAACGTGACAGAAAATCGCCAGAAAATTCCTAAGCTATCATAACATAATCAAAACTGTGAGCAAAAGAGCAATTTGTTTGAATGCGAACACTTATTTGGACTAATGGTTGAATTTTCCATCTTCTTTCAATTTGGTGCAAGTAATTTTTCACATTCTGGACAAAGAGCGTCAGTGTTCAGCCAAGCGTGAACAAAAATTTGTTTTGTTGATTGCACTTGATAGATGAGACTATTGGACATCCATAAATATGAAAAAATCTCCAAAACATTTTGAGATGTAATCATGAAAAAAATTTCAAAAGTGTAACTTTTCTAATCTAGATGATACAACTTTTGCAATCTTATGAAGTCTAATCTAGATGATACAACTTTTGCAATCTAATGAAAGAATTTTGAGACATTCAAGATGGCCACCTATAGAATTGAAATTACTATATTCCTTTTTAATGATGAAAACTTTAAAGATTTAATAGGTTTAACTTACTTCGATGTTGCTGAAACCAACTATGAGCAAGGCAATTTTTGCATTCCTGATCTTTTTCAGATATCAAAATGGCTGCCAAGAGTTACAATTTCAAGCATACTATTGAAAATTGAGCTTAGATTTATCGGGATATACCGACCCCTTTTTTCTATAATGCTGTATCCGAATCTGGTTTGATACAATTCATGGTTCAATGAATGATTTTAGATACCAAAATTGACATTCCAATTTAAGTATGTCCTTATAAATAGTGATTAGATGGTAATTAGGATCAAATGAATATGATAGTTTTCCCCTTTCTGCGGTGCTGAATCAAAATCTGGTTGATTCAAATTTTGAATCCGTGAGGATTTTTAGATATTTTAAATCTTGGATGTCCATTTTGGCGGTCATCTTGAATGTTTCAAAAACCTCAAGAATTGCATCGACCGGATTCTGATTCAGTTCCCTCGAAATAGGGTGTAATCAGCAATGTATTTTGTTTTTATAAACATTTTATTACGAAATATTTATATCGAAAGTATAATCAATTTTTGGCGACCATTTTGGATATCTCAAAACCCTCATGGGTACAAAAGTTTTCTCACCCATTTTCGGGTTCAGCACCTTCGAAATTGCGAACACTTTCAAATCTTACAACTTTTCATCATCTATTACAAACAATTGGAAATTTCAATTTTTAGCGGCCATCTTGAAAATCATAACCCTCAAACCGTCAAGTATGCAATACGTTCATTACCAAGATTCGGATTCAGTACCCTCGATATAAGGTAAAACCTCGAAATAGGTTAAAACCATCAAAAAGCATCGGGCGGACAGTAAAACAAGTTTCAGCCTCTGGCTTATAGACTACAGGCCCCAATCATCGTACAGTGCCCCTGTCGCATACAATGCAGAATGTTCATGCATTTTGAATGAGATTTGGGCTCATTTTGGCTAATGAAATTCCACGTAATTATTTGTGTGACATACTATATGAAAGACTGGTTACTATTTGCAGCTTGTAATCGAGATCCATTTGCTGAATTGCGATTTCTATAATGTGTGTAGACCTTAGAGTCAGGTCGTTTAGTGAAACTACCGTATACACAGCGGACAAAACCACCAATTTTTAAGAGATGATAAAGGACCTACTCATTGATACATAGAGTAAGAGCCCTCTTGAAATGTTTTATTTTTGATGGCATAAATGAAGAATTTTTATTTCAAACCTATGATAAAGATTACCATTACAAAGAAAAGAAATCTCTACGTCGCAGTGATTTGCTCATGCTACAGTTCATCATCCCTCCTGTTAGTGGTGTTAAATCAGCAGCAACAATGCAGCCACTCCACTCCATGGGAAAGTTTCAAGCTGGGCCATTATGCTTTCTCGTGGAACTTGACAAAATCACCTTTAATTGCTAATGCAATTAAAGTAAGGTGCCTCTTACCTGGGTGAAGATCACTGCATGCACTGAATTCTCATGTTTTCATATTTAGCTTCCACAGCTTCCTCCCTGGATATAAACTTAACATGTCAGAGTGATGATTTCAAGAACGTCAAATGTAGCTGGACTGAGATACCAGACACCCATCTCCCCACAGAGGTGTCATGTGAAGTTATCTACCCAGAACATGTGATCTACGATTGGTAAGCATATCTTACTTTATGTATTAGTATAGACCGAAATAAAAGTTCTACTCTCCGTTTTCTCTAAATATTTGAAATTGGATTCTTGGACATCCGGTGAAGCACCACCGGACAACTACTCTTCTCCCATAACCATTCACCCCTATCAATAGGTATACTACCCTCAAGGATAATTACCCCTAGCTACCTCCCTCCAATCAAGTACCCCAGCCAATTACCTCCGGACGACTACCCCCAATTTGCTCTATTGAAAGAAACCTAGTATCAACCCCCAATCGAAATATTAGTAATTGCTTACACTTCGAATGACAAAGTCGGCCAGGATGGTAAAAAGAGGGGGGGGGGGGGTTGGATGTGATTATTCACCCAGCTTTTTCTTTGAGCTTTTTTTAGGAGTGTTTTAAGTTCTGTCATTGACAGAGAGAGAGGTAGTTCAAAAACTCTCCAACTTCATGAAAGCCTGCTACATAAGCAGGTAAATTGCCTGTTCAGGATTTAGGGAATCTCAGAGGCAGGACAGGTCTCTAGAAAAAAAAAATCGCAAAAGAGGGTTTCAGAACTTTTGCCACCGTAATAGGGATGCTTTTGATTTAAGTAATGATCATAATTGTATACTGTAGATATTACTGAGTGCGTGTATGTGTGTGTATGTGTGGAGGAGGGAGGGTGGATTTGACTGGTGGTGTACGGTACATGCAAGGGCGTCAATCCATTTTCACAATTTGCGACTTGTCAGAAGAATACGATTGAGACGCTGATGGCAATAAAGTCCGCAGCGGTTTAGGGGGGAAAAAAATCGCCGGACTGGCGTGGGTGTGCATATGTGTGCGTGTGTGTGTGTGTCCTGTAAAAATAACTACCTTAATCTGGAAGGTCTCCCTAGCTATTCAATGTTATGAAAGTGAAACGTTTTTAAATTTTGGAAAAAATTGCGTATCTTGATGGATATCATCGTGTATATCAGTTTGGCGAGCGAGCCAAACATAACATGAAATAAGGTTCGTTATCTCGAAGGTTCGTTAATCCGAAAATGAAATAAGACCCTATTTTATTTTCGGATTAACGAACCTTCGGAAAAACGAACCCTTTTTCATTTTTGGATAAACGAGCCTTCGGAATAGCGAACCCTCGGAATACCGCAACAAAAGTTCGGATTAACGAACCCTTTTTCAGTTTGGATTAACGAATCTCTAGGTATAGGGAATTTGTGTGTTTCGGATTAACGAATCTTCGGAATAACGAACCTTCAAAAAAAAAAGAACCTTCGGAATAACGAACAGCACCCACTCATGCACGTAAAAGATCCCGCTTCATGTCATTCATCGCAAAGAGCAGAATAAATGCATAAAGCGATGAAGTAGTCAAACTCTTTCGCCCAACTGAACCCCATGGAATACCAGTCAGTGCATCTCAATATATGCCATCCAGCCATCTTCTCCGACTGAAAATGAAATAAACACTGGTGTTCAGCATAATATGTTTTAATGACTTGTCAAATATAATGTGTGTATATATAATCATATTCATTCATCATTCTGTTTTCTTTCTGTTTTTCAGCCGACGTTTAGATGGAGGTGTATTATCTCGGAAGCCATGTGTCGACTTCAGTGCCAGTAGTGGCGAGTATCATTTTAATTCCACCATGATGAACTCCATTTTTTCTCTGT
Organism: Diadema antillarum; assembly: GCF_040938485.1. Classification (NCBI taxonomy): domain Eukaryota; kingdom Metazoa; phylum Echinodermata; class Echinoidea; order Diadematoida; family Diadematidae; genus Diadema; species Diadema antillarum. Next base: position 1,329,309 of record NW_027271067.1, on the reverse strand, counting down.
CGGTGGAAAATGCTGTCGGAAAAAAGACATTTTGCACTTCATTTTATTTGATATCAGATAGTAAGTCGCCTTTAGCATTTTCTTTTCGTAATGTTTTTTTTTGGGGGGTTCTTGTTTGTTGGTAATAATTCGGACAGAGGTGTTTGATGTCACATCATTAATCTTTTAAAGGACATTAATCAGCTTTAGTGGCATATTATTGATACGACATTACTGTGACCACATCTTGCACTCACAAAATTAGATATCCATTCTCAGATATGGGACTAATATACAGGTAAACCTAGTGATGGTACAGCATTTGTATTTATTTTTGTCATTGTACGGCACAATGTTTCAAGGAAAAGGATTGCTGATATACCTTTGAAAGAAAATTTTGAGAACATCTCAATGAATCCCTAAGGTTTTTTACAGCTTTTATTTATTAATTTATTCATTATTTGCTATCTTAGTGATCACTCAAGGCTCATAATTAAGTCGATTCATTCAATTTCACTCGTGGGAAAGATTATTTCTTTTTTTATTAAGATTAAGCATACTAGATTAAATCTTTGACACATTTTGATGTTTGAATAAGAAAATAAACCTGTAATAAGAAGAAAGTCAAAATGCATTTACATATATACTGTTGCATTATTCTTTCATGAAAAAGTTTCTCAGCCGCGGCCGAGACTACCTCCAGAGCTTGGCCGATTTCGGTACCGCATTTGGCCTTTTGTGCGTTTACAGTGAAATGAAGGCCGGGTTCGGTCGCAGCAGAGCCCGGCCTTTTCACTCACTGTAAACGGGGTCCAAGAGACTGATTTTCGCTTGCGATGGCAGTCGAGATAAAAAAAAATTGTGTGTGTGTGTGTGTGTGTGTCCGTTCTCGCACGAACTGAAGGTTTATTGCATCATGATGCATAAATAGAGTTAAAAAAAACCAGTAAGGTTTGTATGTGTGTGTGTGTGTGTGTGTGTGTGTGAATGCGGCTATAATATGTTTGTATTGACTGTAAGTGCAATAATTGCAGTTATTGTGGTAGCAACCAAGAAACAACCAATCAGGTGTAAGTATCAAAGTTTCTGAACTGATTTCAACTCAGAATAAAACCATGGGAAACCGCCATAATATGGAATATGCTCCCGGTTGTCTTGTGTAAACTCTACGCAATATTTTTGAAATGTTTGGAGGAAATCTTTAATTTTTTTTAATTTTTTTTTGGTGTGCGCCTGGTCTAGGTAGCCCCACTCAAATTGGGCTCTGTAATATTTCCTTTTGCAAAGTGTTTTATGTTGATTGTTTGGTACCTAATATGTAACACTTTATTTTTGTTGTCATCAGGGTTCTCCTAGACAATTTTGGTGCATCCTTGGTGTTAGATTTGCTATATTTTCCTTATACTTTATTTCAATGTCATTCTGCTACCCTGTGCCACCATTTTGTACATGGGTAAAGGTACCCATTCTGTATATTTTGCTTCAGTGGAGACTGATCCCTGTGTAGACAGACTCTTGTATTCAGTGTATACTGACTCTTGTTCTTGAGCAACCATCAATGGAGGAGATTACCATGCAGCTTGTCATCCATTCTTGTGAGCGGACACAAATTCCTGTGTAGACAGACTCTTGTATTCAGTGTGTACTGACTCTTGTACTTGATCGAGCAACCATCAATGGAGGTGATCACCAAGCAGCTTTTCATCCATTCTTGTGAGCTGACACAAATTCCTGTGTAGACAGACTCTTGAATTCAGTGTGTACTGACTCTTGTACTTGAGCTATCATCAATGGAGGGGTTTTGCAGGTGGCTTTTCATCTTTTGTGCAGTTCTGTCACCATTCAATTCATCCGCAGAGGATCAGTTCATTCAGCCTCTGGACCTCTTCAAGTGCGTGAATACCACCAAACATGACTCGTGGAAGTACCATGGTCATCCAATTGCATACTACAGTAACCACCATGCATGTTTCCAGCTTTCTATCTTGTTGTGTGGGGACATACAGCTGAATCCTGGCCCGACTCAGCTAGACCATCACCAACGTGACAATGTAAGCCTACGTGTGCATCATGACTCTGATCCACCCCATCGTGTAAGATATGATGTTCGCGCACTAAACGATTTTAACATAGGTACCGACCAATTTCTTCACCAAGATGTCTGGCAAAGGGTCTGTGAGCTCGGCATCAGACGACGTCGTCGTACACATCGTGGTCGCAGAGCTCACAAACCACATATTTCATCTCGTGTTTCAACAGATCGTCAGACAAGAACTACAGTAAGTGACAAATCCTCTGTAACTCGTATTGGTGTTTGGAATGCTCGCTCCCTGAGCAACAAGTCTGCGTACATATGTGATTTAGTAGTTGATGCCAAGCTCGATATTCTCGTTATAACTGAGACTTGGTTAACTGGTACACAAAGAGACAATCTGATAATAGCGGATCTGAAGGTCTCTCTCCCAAACTTTGATTTTGTACACTGCCCTCGAACGAATTCCAGAGGTGGCGGCATCTGCTTGCTTGTCCGTTCATCTGCACGTATTTCCATAAATGACACTTTCACGTTCTCATCATTTGAACTCCTTGATGTCACAATCAACCTTTCTCACTCATCCGCTCTGAGAGTATATGGCATCTACAGACCACCTCCTTCTGCTAAGAACAATTTAACCAATAACTTATTTCTGTCAGAATTCCCTACACTTCTGGAATCAGTGGCAATCGATGACTATCGTTCCATTCTGCTTGGGGATTACAACATACATGTTGACGATTGCTCGGATAATTTGGCTGTATCTTTTCTAAGCACCATTAACTCTCTAGGATTTCAACAGCATGTTAAAGAGGCAAATCATAAAGCTGGACACACATTAGACCTAGTTCTAAGCAGAAAAGTTGACAACATTGTATCGAATGTTAATCTTGTCACATTTCTGCCCTCTGACCACTCCGCCATCATCACCACTCTCAACCTCAAAGGCCCAGTGAACCCCAAGAAGCAGACTACCTCCAGAAATCTACGGTCTATGGACCTCTGCTCCTTTAAAAATGACATTGCTGCATCACTTTTCCAGATCAGAGAGCCAGCGTGTCCCTCCGAGGCTGTCCTGCTGCTCAGCTCTCATGTAACAAGACTTCTTGATAAGTACGCTCCGCTCAAGACTAGATCTGTAACAGTGCGGCCAAATAATCCCTGGTACACGACAGAAGTGAAGGAGGCTAAAGCGTAGACGCCGTGCAGAGCGCCGCATGATCAAGTCTGGTCTTTGCATTGACAGAGAGCTGTATCGGCAAGAGTGTGAGTCCTACTACAGCCACCTTGCCGACGCCAAGTCAAGGCACCTAAGAGAGGAGATTGCTGCTGCAGACACCAAACAACTTTTCAACATCATCAAAAGACTCACAATTGCACATCCAGATTCTTCTCTTCCTGACCATACTTCAAATCCTGCACTTGCCAATCAGTTTGCTGAGTTTTTCGACAACAAGATTAGTACCATTGCATCTTCATTCCCGGTGTCTCCTGAAATCTCTCTCTCTAATTCCTCTCGCATAAATATAAACACTGAGTGTGTATTTTCTGAGTTTGGTTTAATCACTGAGTCACAAATGAAACGTCTCATCAATTCTCTTCCGTCCAAGTCTTGTTCTCTTTATCCTCTCCCCACATGGCTACTAAAAGAGTGTCTAGATGAATTTCTTCCTGCAATAACTCACATTCTGAATCTCTCGTTGTCATCAGACGTAGTTCCTAAGCACTTCAAAAGGTCGCTCATATTGCCCTTTCTAAAGAAACCCAGCTTAGACCGTAATGATTTGAATAATTTTCGCCCCATTGCTAATCTGTCTTTTCTTGGTAAAGTTCTTGAGAAAGTGGTTGCTCGCCAACTCAGAGATCATCTTGATGAACACCAGTTGTTTCCTAGTAATCAGTCTGCCTACAGGCACTTCCACTCCACCGAAACCGCCTTATTGAAGGTACTCAATGACCTCCTCTTAGCAGTAGACAAAGGCTATGAAGTTGCTCTTCTGCTTTTAGATTATTCTGCTGCGTTTGATACTATCAATCATGAAATTCTCCTTGACAGATTGGAGACTAATTTTGGTCTAACGGGAACAGTCTTGAGATGGATTGCATCTTACTTACACGACCGCCACCAGATGGTTACTGTGAACGGTGCATTTTCTCAGTCGTTCCCTCTTAGACATGGTGTCCCCCAGGGGTCTGTGGTTGGTCCTTTACTATTTCTTCTATACACAGCCCCTCTGTCTTCAGTAATCAACTCTCATAACGATATTTTACATGTTATGTATGCCGACGATACTCCAATCTACATAATCATACAACCAAATACCCAAGTCGAAGCACTCTGCAAACTTAGTAGATGCGTTGATGATATCAAGCAATGGTCTCACGATAATTATTTGAAATTGAATTGTGTTAAATCGGAATTTTTATATGTTCATTCTCAGTTCAGGCGGGGTAGCTCTCTAACAGAATTTTCCTTTGAAGATAGTACTATCCCCATCTCTCAGTCCGTCAGAGATCTCGGAGTTATTGTAGATAAGCATCTGAACTTTCAACAACATATTAAGAATTCATGTCGTTCTGCTGCTTGGGGTATTTGTAAAATTGGTAAAATACGTAAATTATTGGATCAGTCTTTCACGGAACGTCTCATTCACGCATTTGTTTCCTCTCATCTTGACTACTGCAATTCCCTTCTTGTTGGTCTCCCTGCTTCAAGTACTGCACCACTTCAAAGAATTCAAAATACAGCTGCTAGGCTTGTGACCCTTACAAAAAGATCTGACCACATTACTCCAGTTTTCCAATCCCTCCACTGGCTCCCCATCCATCAACGTATCACTTTTAAAATCCTCCTTATTGTTTACAAGATATGTAATAATCTTGCCCCATCTTATCTTAAAGATTTAATTTCCTTCCGCTCCTCCACTTCAACCCGTTCTTTCGTTCTTCCTCCGCTCTCCAATTATCACGTGGTCCCCGCACCTGTACACGTTATGGTGATAGGGCCTTTTCAGTTATTTCCCCACTTCTTTGGAATGAACTCTCTTTTTATATTCGTAACGCTGAAAATGTTGATAGGTTTAAGTCATTGTTGAAAACTCATCTGTTTACACAACCTTAATTTTGCTGTTGTTGTTGCTGTCGTTATCATAATATGTACATAATGCTGCATTTTGTTTTTACGTTATATATATTATTTTTTCCCCGATTTGATGCGCTTAGAAACATCAGTATTAAGCGCTATATAAATGTTATTCATTATCATTATCATTATCATTTAATTCAACCTCAAATGGCGAAAGATGGACAGAGGCATTCACTAAACAATGTTCAACGTGTACTTTTCCAGCCTCTGTGTTTCATTTCATCTCATGCCACAGCTGTGCCACGTCCTCCGGATTTCGAAGTCACTACTCACTCTTTCAGAAAGGAGCCAAAACTTAGTATCACGTGGATTTATCCTAGGCGGATGGAAGATTATGTGGAATCACAACACGTGGAAATCAGAAATGACTATGACAATTCAACAAATGTGAAAGTATGCAATTTTATCATCCAATTCTCGTGAATAAATAGATTACATACCAAATGAGATCATGTTCGCATACAGTGTAATATTTCTTCATTCATCTTTTTCCTCTAAAGTCTGGGTAAGCATCATACAAAAATAAAATCATTACAACTTTAAGTGCGAGATAAACTGAATAATTTGGATTGAATATATTAGAACAAACCGGGTAGCTCATCAGAATGTATGATATGGATATGTTTATCCCAACATACGCGACGAGCACCACAATATAGGGTCTTCCATAGCTCAGTCAGTAAGAACATCGGATAGGCAATCCGGAGGTTATGGTTTGCATTTTGACGTATACAATCCTATTTTCTTTGCTTATTTTCTTTTATGGTTCTGCTTACTTTCCCTACTTTTTTATTCATTATACATGAATAAGCAAAATCCTGCATCATTTGGGTCATCCCTCACTTTTATCCCCATGTTAATATCTGTTCGTTGAGTTTATGTATGGTTGCTAACGTTGCTTCTCACCACGCGGGAAAGAAAACTATAGGGTTTTCCCTAGCACACTGGGTAAGAACATCAATCTGGCAGTCCATAGGTCTGTGGTTCGAATCCCAATGGACTCTCATTTTCTTGAATTATTGTCATTAATTTGTTTATTTCTGTTCAATTTTCCTACTTGTTTCATGTCAGGTTGATAGTAGCTTCTGACCACTCGAGCAATGACAGTCATAGGCATAATAGGGTTTCATTCATTATTTGGTTTTGCTCACACAACTGCAACAAACGATGCAACAAAGAATGTCCAGCAGCAGAATTTACAAACTAAAGAAAAACAAACAAAAAGGGCTGATTGAGGTAGAAAGTGGATACAGGGTATGCCCAATTAAAAGTATTCACAAGAAATCTTGTGGTTAGGATGTGAGTAGCCAGACGATGAGGAAATGATTGTGCCTTTATTCACAACCAAGTTCAGGGGGGTTTGATGACAGTGACATCAAGTTCAGACCTTTCACTGGTGATATTACATAATCAAATAGTATGTTTGCAATACAGTACAAGCTGAGTAATGATGAACTGTATGATCCTTCTAAGTAGGTAGGATTGGGATCAACACTAAGCGCAATTGAATTGTCCGCCACACAGGCCCCCTTTTGAAGGGATCCCTCAAATTTGAATGCATCTCTAGAAAATGTCCTGTAAATCCTGGTATATTGGATTTGAGAGTTTGGAGGAGTGTTCTTGGGTAAGTGGTCCAGACACAGGATTTGAACTGCTTGTTTTAGATATTCGTATACAATTTTTGAGTTTCTACTCAGCCATGTGGTTATCAAGCCTTACTTAGCTCTCTGCATATTTAAGTCAATTGACACCAATGAAGGACGCTTAACTTGGTATCTGTTGAATGAATGTTTTGTAGCATGCATTCCAGCCTTTTTTGTTAAGCTCACCTGAGCTGAACAAGAGGCTTAATTGAGCTCTTGTGATTATTAATCATCCGGCGTTGGTATTTCTTTTTTTTTCCTTTTCTGCATGCTGCTTCTTGGAAACCCAACGTTTCACCAAGCTTCCAGGAAGCAACCTTTGAGGGAAAGCATCTCAAATTGCTTAAATGGGCGCCATGGCAAAGTCTGTACATTAAGGAATCTTAAAAAATAAAATCTTCTCTGAAACAGACGTGATAGAGCTCTTTAAAAAGGTGGGATGACAACAAATGAAATAAATGAAAGGAATGAAGTTTATTGGCATGACTGGTGACTGTAGTTCCGTATACGTTTGTTTATGAGGGACACTGTGTGGGATCCAAATTGAGACAAATCTTAAAAATCTTAATCTTCTATTTGAAAATGCATAATCAAATTTTGACCCAACCTGGCAGGTATTATTGCTATAATATAGAAATGATAGAATACATTATTTGTACAAATTAGCACCGTTCCCAACTCATGGGGCTCAGACCTAAGCGGAGACAAACCCCCCAAATTAACGAATCTTTAATAAGGTGAATGATAAGAGTAAGTTAGATTGATGACTGTAGTTTCAAGTTTGTTTAATGGCAGATCCGGACGGGCGGGTGGGGAATCAAATCGGGGTCCGGTGTCACATTCTCATCTTCTTTAGACTCACTGCATGTGCAGATTTTCAACGAACTTGGCAGGGATCTCGACAGAGTGTAGAATGTAAATTTTTACAAATGGGCACCAATTCCTTCTTGATAATGCCTTGGGAGTAAAGGCGGGGGGGGGGGGGGGGGGAGGGGAGAAGTAAGGAACCTGTAAAAGTTTTCTTCTCTAGAACCAGAAGTGGTGAGCTAGGTTAATGCAATGGATGGTGACTGTTTGCCTTCAAGTGTGTTCATGGCAGATCATGGGTGAATCCCTGCTTGGGACACCGAGTTGGGACCTTATATTTACATTTTCATCTTCTTTAAAACACTTGGTCAAATTCGTCATCAAACGTGCCAGGAATTTTTACTACACTCCTCTGTAGACCCTACCCCCGTCCCCGAACTCCAAACTTAGCAAATTACACACACACACACACACACACACACACACACACACACACGCACACCAACACACACACAAACACGTATACACACATATAAACGACAAGTCAAAAGTGAAACCTAGGAAACTAGAAAAACTCTGAGTAAATACATGTCATTATGTAGCAGTAAATGTGCTTGCATAGATATGTACAGATGATCCAGTGGTGGCCGTATTGGGGCGGGGACTGAATTTGGGGCCAGTCTAAATGCGTCGTCAATTTTCTTCATACTTGGCAGGCATTTTTGCCGATGTGGTAATAAATGAAAATTATGCCCTTCTGGAGGCCCTCAAAGCCGCCAACTCTATAGTTAAAAATAATGTGTGAACATAGGTTAAGTTGTGATACTCAGGTAAGAGCGAGACCCTTCCCCGACTCATGTTTTGCTTTGTTTTATATTTCTAGGATGCTTCTTTTGGACAGTATAGTCTGACGGAAAAAGTAGACTTCAGTAATGTGCGGTACTGTGTTAGAATGCAATTTGTCAGCACGTCTTACGTCAAAGGGCCTTGGTCTGAGCAACGCTGCGAATACACGCCTCCACGAGGTAAGCTACATTTGATTCCACATTGTGTTTACAATCCTGTAAATAAAGAAGGGGGGATCAGAAAAAAATACACTAACCGGGTCAATCTCCAGTACGAGATTGCCAAATCAATGAAGACAAGATGAAAATTTTTGACTCAAATTCTCAGGACTTGATGGTCTAAGATTAAAACTGAACGACAACAACAACAGCAAAACAAAAGAATGAAGCGTTTGGATAACCAATTTGTTCCCTTATTCTGTTTTCATTTAAATCGTGGCCTCAATTTTTCTGTTGCTATGTCATTAATTTCTATGTACACCTACTTCCACATTACACTGCACTGAAGGATACAAAATCGTGTCCTATGACATTCTAATTCTATGCCAGCATTTTTATTCATTTATTTATTCTCTTTTTTCTTTTTCTTTTTTTTTTTTTTTTGCTGAGAGTTTGACAAATCCCTGGATTGCTCCAGGTTTGCTTGAAGGAGGAATGCATATCCATTTATCAGGCAGCATGAGCACCCTATCTGAATTTGAGTTTGAAGTTGGTGTATGTGCTTTTCTTCGTTTTACAGAACCAAATGTTGATATTACTGATGTTTCCCACAGTAATGAGATGAATGCTGACCAACCTTTGCTCAGAAATGTCACTGTACGTTGGAATGTAAGTTTGGTTTGGTTTGGTTTGGTTTTATTTCCCGTCATAAAAAGCATACAATGAAATAACTTTACAAATATACAGAGTTTACAGAAATGCAAGGTTGTACAAACTATACCAAAAAAAAATTAACATCATTAAGCAGTACGAGTGTGAGTTTACAAACAGAGAACCTAAGCAACAATAACAAAGACAAAGTGATAGATGAGATGGTGGAAAACGGCTGGAAAACCCATATTCAGCGACACTGTTGTAGAGTCACTGGTCTTCCATAGGGACCAGAAGAAGAAGAAAAAGAAGAAGAAGAAGAAGAAGAAGAAGAAAAAGAAGAAGAAAAAAATATAGAAAAAAAGAGGGAGGAAAGGGGGTAATATCGTCTTGTAATAACAATAATGATATTCAATATTATCTTCTTATTCAAATTAAAAATCGATATACAGATTGATACATAAACATCATACATGAAATATCTTTGAATTGGTCATATAATAAACACCATTGAGTCTTATTCAGTCTAATTGTTTAACAATAATCGCTTAAATGTTACAATTGTTGGGCAGTTACGAATACAAATGGGAAGACTATTATGCAACTTTATACCTCTATAAAAAAATGTGCGTTTACAACTATTTGTTCGAGGTTTTGGTAAAGGAAGATTGTTGTATCGAAAATGATAGGGTTTATCAACATATGATATATTTTCTTGCAAATAACTGGGTGTTAAATTGTTCAAAACTTTAAATATCATAATTTGAACGTGACGAATTTGATGAGATTTCAGAATTTCCCACTGTAATATTTCATGCATGGATGATACGGAAAAATGAGATTGTGGCTTAATCTTTAAAATGATTCTTCCTGCTCTATTTTGAAGCTTTTGTATTTGATCAAGAAGTTGCCCACGTGATGATTGAAATATAATATCTGCATAATCTAGATGAGGTAAAATAACCGTTCGATATATCAAATTTAAATATTTTCTACTGATAAATTGTCGTAAACGACGAAGAAATGAAATCATGCGACCCACCTTTTGACACAAATGATCAATATGAACATCCCATTTGAGTTCAGCATCGATATAAAGGCCCAAATATTTCTCACTCTGTACTTGATTTATCACATGGCCTTTTATGCTAAGATCCAATCTATTATACCTTTTAATCATATGACGGTTCCCAATTAGCATACTCACAGTTTTTCATAATTGATTTTAAGTTTATTTTGGAAATCCACTTGTCGAGTTTCAGAAGCTCATATCGCAAAATTGATTGTACTATACGCGGGTCTTTATGAGAAACATATAAAACTGTGTCGTCCGCATACAGATGTACGCTACATAAGTCAAATACAGAAGGTAAATCATTGATAAATATAATGAATAGCAAGGGACCCAAGATAGATCCTTGAGGCACCCCCAGCCCAATGGGTAATTCTTCAGAAAAACAATTCCCTATACTAGTAACGATCCTCCGATCCGAGAGATAGCTTTCAAACCATTTAAGCGAGGTGCTACTGATCCCTATTCTATGCATTGTATTGAGAAGGCATTTCACATTGACCAGGTCGAAAGCCTTTTGAAGATCGACAAATACGGCACCTGTATACATTCCTTCATCCATGGCTTTTAACCACGTATCCGTGACCTTAATCAGTGCTGTGGAAGTAGAATGATTCGGACGAAAACCCGATTGTTCTATTTTGAGTATATTATTCTGATTCAAATGCTGAATCAACTGTTTTTGTATGACTCTCTCAAGGATTTTGGATAAACATGACAATATAGAAATTGGTCGGTAATTATTTGGAATCGATCTGTCACCCTTTTTATGTAAAGGAATAATTTTACCAACCTTCCATTTCTTGGGAACGATACCAAGGGTTATGGATTTATTAATCAAAAATGTTATAGGTTTAACAATTTCATTCTTAGAAATTTTCAAAATATGTACAGTTATACCATCTAAACCTTCAGATTTCTTATCTTTTAATAAATGTATTGCTTTTAAAATATCTTCTTCGCTAACAGTACACAGTTTGAAAAGATTTTTGACACAGGTATCAGTAATTGAATTACAATTTTCAGGCTCATTCTCAGATGAATCAGAGATCAGTCCAGTCGCAACATTAGCGAAATGGTGGTTAAAGTAAGTAATGATATGTATCCTCGCCATCATAATTATTTTGATTCATTTTGATAAAAAGAGTAAATCTTGTATCATATTTGATATCATAACCATTACGGTGGTGCTGTTAACATACAATGATTTAACTTTTAGCATGAATATTCATCAATTCATATTAATTCATCTTTGGATGCAGTTAGTATCTAGCAGTCTGCAGGCATTAATGAAACATGTTCAGCTGATGGTATGCTAAAAAAAGGTAACTAGATGCTCCCAAATCATTGCATGTCGATCTTTATGTTTATGTCATATGCCACAGCATGCTACCTTCAATTCATTTCAATTCAAATTTTATTTTCACTTTTTTCTTTCCAACATAATGTACAAGAAACAATATTATGAGTTTGACATGGGAGTAACAAAGTATACATAACCAGACAGGATTAACAACATGTTCATGTTCATGTCTACATGATCAGTACAAAAAAGATACATTCTATATACACTCTGCGAAAAAAAAAAAAAACTGGAGGTACCCACTCAAAAGACCAGGCTTGTATCATGTGGGTACCTCTGAAGGAAAGGGGGAGGGGGTGAAAAGCTTACAACTACAAAGAGTGCGGGAAACTGGGAAAGTCGGGAATAGAGAGAGTTAAAAAAAAAGCAAAAGTGTGAAAAGAGGAAACAAAAACAGGGAAAAGAGAGAGGGAGGGAGAGAAAGAAAAGCCTAAATAATTTTGATGCAATCACCAAGGGCGAAAGCCCACAGAGACAATTAGCCAAGCGTCTTCGAAAGTGATACATTGTTGAGCTGCTTTCCAGCGGAAGAGATTGTAACTGTGGGGACGAGAGCACGTATGGAATACTAGCACGCAGCAAAAAATTATCTATGCCTCAAGAGAACGCAGCCTGTAGTGAAAGAAGAGAAGACAATGTCGTGCTTACGAAACATATTACAAAATTAAATTCATTCGGTTACATTTTAAAACTTCAAAAGAAACATTTGAAATGGCCTATCCAGTGATACATGTTGTTTTTTCCTTTCTTTGTTTGTTGTTCTTGTTGGGTTTTTTTCTCCATCTTTTTGGCAAGGTGGAAATGCCAACTGATGAACCATATCAAGGGTTGCTTGGCTTCGAAGTGAGGACAGTACAACTCTCCTCAGAAACGGAACAAGCCCAAAACATGAGCTTGTCAGAAGAGTATAAACTCAAGCTAGTTAAAAGTGGTAACTTCAGCTTTGAAATACCAGGTGAGCAAGCAATGTTGTTCTTGATTCTCTCTCATCTTTCCTTCAACAACTGAGAGGTTCATTTTAATACAGTGCCACAGGTATGACATACATGTGTATGAGCGTCTCTGTATTTTGACTTTGTTTGAAATACTCAAATGTGTCAAGTTAACTGTACGTGTGTGTCATCTCGGGTTGGGTGCTCTGATTTCTGCTCTCATTTGGAGACGGTTTGTCTTACGGAGGACTTTGATTGATTTCATCAGATAATCGTGATTTTTTTTTTTTGCTAATCTTTATATGACTGCTCTTGGTTGCCATTAAACACAGAATATTGGAGAAGGGACGAATATCATTCATCACAGTGTTCTTTTTATTTCGTATGTATAATTGAATTGAATTTAAGATTATTTTCTTTATATATATATATATATATATATATATATATATATTGTTTTATCATTGATTATGATATTCAGTTTTGTTTGAGACGCAATTATATTTTTGTCTCTGAGTTTCATATTCTATGTGTAGGACGTATATAACTGATCAGTATTTCATTGCTTTTGTTTTTGTTTTTGTTTTTTCTTGTTTTTTCTTGTTTAATTCATGCTTCACATTACTCAATAGTATTCATGAATTTTGGCGCCTGATATAATGTACATTGCACAGTGGCGTATGTAATACCACATAAGGACTTTTCAGAGAAATCGCTGGGTCATGGAGTCATAGGTTAACGATGAAGTTAAAATGTTGAAATTATTTTTATTTCTACTGGGTATCGAAGATGGTTTGGGGTATGTTGATGATATCTGTTGGTATCGTACACTTGCTGTCAGACAGTGATTTTCTTTTGGGGCGGAGGTTTTATTTCATTTCAATTTCATTCCAATTCATTTCTATTCATTCTTCTTTTTCCAACAAAACATAACACATAATAAATCTGGTATTACATCATGAATATAAACATTCGACTTTGCAACAAAAAAAAAATGATATAGACATACAAAAGAATGCATACTGGCAAAAAAAAAGTAAAAAGTTATGCTTCAGTTGAGAAAAAAGAAGGAACTGACTAAGAGAGATCCACTAAAAACCAAGCTTGTACGTTGTGAACCACTCAAGAAAGAACAAACTCATGAATTACTTATTTACAAACACTTATCACAGATATAATTTACGACAGAACGGAACAAAACAGGAGAAACACAAAAACATGACACGGCTTGACAGAATAGATGGAAAGAATGGATGGAGAGAAAGGAAAAAGAGAATGCCGACACGCTGAACTAGGAAAATGGAACGGGGGTGGGGGTGGGAATTGAGGATGTGCTTCAGAGAGCTGGTATATTGCACGCAGCTGTGCAAAGATTGTGACAGCTACTTCATTACGTAATAATTAATTCAATGGTCCATGATTGGTGGATGGATGATGAACCCTGTAGATAAAGAAAAAATATCAGAGAGAATTTAACAGAAAGACTTTCAACTTGCGCTTCAAAGAATGTAAAGATGGGGAATTTTTTATTTCACAGCTTAATGAATTCCAGAATCTAGGACCGGTGTATATAGATGTATTCTGAGCTAATAAAGTTCTCAGGAGGGGTAAATGAAACTCATAAGATTGCCTTGTAGGATAATTATGAAAAAAGAAAATTGTTCAGTGGGAACATTGAATTGAAAATACTGGGAAGTGTATTTGCATTGTAATTAAACATAAACTGAACAAGTTGAAAAAGGTACAAATCTTTAATTTCCAAAATCTTATATTTAGTAAATAATGGCTCTGAATGGGAACGTGGCGGGACGCCACAAATAATACGAAGTGCATTTTTTTTTCAGTAACAATAATCTATGTAGTAAAGTTTGATAGACACTACCCCATGCTATAAGTCCGTAATTAAGATAAGGTAAAATTAGAGAAAAATACAATGTTCACAAAGAGGACAACGGAATATGAGACTTGAGTCTGTTTTGGGTCATGGGAAAGGGTATAGCTGCAAAGAATACATTATTAATTAGTACTGAAGTTAAAGTGGATGTTGTTGTTGTTGTTGTTTTTTAGAGAGATGTACTCTGATAACACTTTTTTTGTACACTGGATTAATGTTTTATGTAGGAGTGGGGAAGGAACGAATACCCATTCGCCACAATGATATTTCTAGTTTGCATGTACAGTTACACCTGGGCCCTGTTTTATGAAGATTTGAAATTGATTACAAAGTTGATTTCAACTGTCAGTCTATGGCAGCCTGTGTGGTGAGGACATTTAAAACCAATTTTGTCTGTTAATAAAACGGGGCCCTGGCGTATACGCTCAATTTGAAATTATTTGTATTATTTTGTTTTCTTTTTGGGCGTGTGTGTTCAACTATACTCCTTGATGTGTTTCCTTAAGTTGGTTGGACAGGCCCAAGGGTCATAGTGATTTTGATTGTTTTTTTTTTCCAACCCGGCACCTTAGGGAAGCTCAACAGGGAAAGCCTGACGCTTTGTTTTCTTGTGTTTTGCTTATTTTATTATTGTTTATCTGTTATCACTTGTATCGTTTTGCAAATGCTGAATAAATAATAGTTGTAATAGTCATTGCAAAGAGTATGCGGAATATGTGCAAATTACATGCAAAATTTCTTCTCAACTAATTGTGAGCTTTTCATACCATCACTCTGAAGAGAGTTGGAAACATTGTGATAGTGGGCTGTCTGCTGTCAGTCCATTGGTTACCCCCCCCCCCCCCAACACACACACATTCCAATATCAGGGTTCTCCCACTTTGAGATCATTTTTCTCAAGATATGCTGGTCTCTTGCTTGATTTCAAGTGAATTTCTTCCCCTCTGCTATTTACCTTTGGGAACAGTGAATCAAAAATCTTAAGATATGACATTTAATGCACATGTGTACTTGTACCACAAAGCATCTTTCTTCCACCTCCCTGATCCTATTATATAAAAGTTTCATGATAAAGCCTAAAATGTACGGAGATATCTGTATTTTTCTCATTAAAGGGTAACTGTAGACGGTCTAGTCTGGAAGCATTTTATTGTAACCATTCACATTTTTTATGTTTAACAATACTTAACATCGATTTCACCGATTCAATTTGTTACAGTAGTTGTTTCTATTCCTAACTCACATTTTAGAACTATTTTAAAGCACTAATGCTGGGTTTTTGTTTCATCTGCAAATGGTAAATTATGCCTTTAATATAATGTGTTTCCCGGCTGTGAATTCAGCTTTCTTCCGCCTACCAACAACCCAAAAGCTTCCAGTGCCGTGGACCCTTCATAGCTGCAATACTCACACACAGCATTGTGTGCATACTTTGAGTTCTCATACAGCATTCATGGAGCAGCAATATCTTAGGTTTAGCTGTTCCCTTAATGTGCTTTCCCAACAGTTTTTCACCTCTATCTTCCTCTGTTTCTCTACAGATCTCCTCACAAACGAGTCATATGATATCGTGATCACTGGGTACAACGAAGCTGGGTTTTCAGCCGCCCCGCGAAAGCATGTTGTTGATCCTGAACATGTAAAGCCGAAGAGTGTAGCTGGAGGTAAATAGTAGCAATTAAGCTGCAACATAGTTCTCAGAGAGGAAAAAAAGTTATCTTCCAGCATTTGGTATTTGTTTACAATATTATGTTGAAAGGCTCTACCAAGAAACTTGCCTGGCTGATGCAATTTGCCACCACTTTATAATGAGCAGTTCTGGAGTATGCGATCAAAAATGAAAAAAGAAAGAAAGATAATTTCGACCGTAGTACACAACTTGTATTTCCGAAGCGTCCTCCCTGTTTACCAATGAGTTAGTTGAATGTCAGTTGTATGTGATGATCGAATCATGCCCTAGTAGTACTATCGGATTACATGCAGCTAACCAACATACTGCAGTTCACTCCCGCGCGAACTGCCATTGCCTGATATATTATTGCAATCTATGTTCACGTAAATCGAATGCATAATGACCCGAGTTCGATTCCCGCCCAGTGCTAACATCCTTGAACAAGATGGTTTTACCCAAATCTCCTTCTCGACCCAGGTAGTGGCAACACTGAAGAGGCTACCCTGGATAAAGAAGACCTTATCAATATTGTTATTAGCATTGTTAATGATTATCACCCTTATCATGAAATCATATCATGTTATCACTCACATCCAGTGAAGATACATGTTGTACATGTTTTATGACAGGGTGATGAGTTCCATAATTTCAGTTCTGAATACTATTATAGCTGCAGCATTAAGAACTCTCCGCAGTTTTGCAGCACGTCGATCTACATTAAGGCCACGCAGAATTAGCAGGCGTCAAATTTTGACGTGACAAAACAATAAACTAAAGACCTTGCCGATAATAAACTTGGATCGTGCGTGAATTATTATGTAACAAAATTCCATTATGATCATGTTTGTTGTAACGTGTAGAACGTGTAGTGTAGAATGTATCTTATGTATTGAGTGACTGATACTGATTACATAGGACATTCGAGTATTTCTGGAAGTGAAATTAGTGATCACAGTCTTTTCTGTGTTGAGTATCTCTTACACTAAAACCAAGTTTCAAGATGGATGTCTGTCGCTCACTATAGTATAAATACTAAAGGAGACCTGTTTGTTGTCGGTGTAAATTACAGTGCACTCCCGTTATAACGAAATGCTCGGGACCGGCAGTTTTCTTTCGTTATAACGAAATTTCGTTATAACCGAACAAATACAATATATAACGAAAACAAGGAAACCACGTATATATATCATATTCTGTTTGCTGAATACTCATCATACACTGGAAAGCTATGTGATATGTGATGGGATAACTGTATTACAATAATAAACGCAAGTTCCCCTCAGAAACTGTGCTTGACACAAGGAGCGAACACAAAGTGGTGTGAAGCATTCACCCATGCAGAGACGCTATAAATGCTTGTTCCGCTACGTATTTTCGAAAGCAATTAATTCGCATTTCGTTATAACGGAGCACATTTCTTTTGTTTTTCTTTGTCTGTGGCGCTCGGAAAAGACTTCGTTGTAACGGAAATTTCGCTATAACCGTGTTCGTTATAAGCGAATTTTGCACCATAGACTTTAATGGTGATAATTTTGGGACCAGAAGATTTACTTCGTTATAACGAAATTTCGTTATAACCGTGTTCGTTGTAACGGGAGTGCACTGTATTGACTCTCAAGACCGTGAGCTTTGATGAAGTCATAGATAGTGTATCCCTTTCCAAAATACTAATTCCATTCATTTCATTCCATTTCTGTGAACCAATACGAGTTTCTTGTCATTTCTGCGCTCTCTTTGTAGGTTCAGCATTGCCGGTCATTGTTTCCATACCTATTGCCATGCTTGTTCTAATTCCGATGGTGCTGTATGTGTTGTACCAGAAATTGAAGAAGAATTTAAATCGGTTTCCGGAGCCAGTTTTCACCAAGGTCAGTCAAATTTGCTGAAGGATAAACGTCCATTCTGTCAGGCTCTATTTCTTCCTCACTCTCGTCCTCCTCCGTCTTCCCAAGGAGGTACGAGAGATGGTCTTCTCCACCCCATTCCAGAATATCGTTGTCACTTTTTCTTTTAGTGACGCACGCCAAGTGGGATATTTTTCGACTTCTCACAATAATGCCCTGATAAAGTTACAGAAACTGTGGCGGATCCAGGATTTTGAAAAGGGTAGGGGTCGCAAGGGGCAAGGGTGCGAAAGACCAGGCGGGGGAAGATGTCGGAGGGGGATCCCCGTCCCTCGGTCAGGATTTTTTTGAGAAATAAAATCATGTTCAAAAATCGCGTTTTTTAGAACAGTTTTAGAAGAAAACAGTAACTTAAACATTCCTATTGAATCTATAAAGTGTGAGATAGGTTTATTTATAAAATTTAAGAAGGAAAACGAAATACTTTTTTATTCTTCAGTAACAATAAAGATACTGACTGTTGATGATGAACTTAAGCCCGTTGCACTATCACGTGCTGGACCCTATCTATCCAGATCTATCAGATCGGGAAGGAATGGCAAAAGCATCCTAGCAGCATGTCTGTGATGACGAAGCAAAAGCGGCCATTTTTTTTTTTCTGATGAGCAAAAAAAATAATAATAATAACATGTTCAAAGTTTCTCCCTGGTCGTCTCGATCATAGTTTACCCAATTTGGATCGTGGGAAGATCGTAATGAGTGCGGGATGAACGTTACAAGGTCTGAGTAAGATCAGCGGCTATACAAAACAAGATGTGGTCTCGCTTTCTCTCTAGTTATACCCTGTTTCAATGTCAGGATATAAAACGCTGTCTCGGTTACGTCTGCGCTGTCTGCGCTGTTGCAGCGCTAATCCAGACCCATATGCTTCTGAATATTGCTCTCACTGCTATCAAAACGATCACCTGCAGCCGATTAAATTATAAAGACATATTTCACAAATTGAAGGGGGAGCTCCTTGCGCCCTTGCTCGGATCTGCCACTGCCAACATACCAGCTGGGAAAATAGCACCAGAAGGTTATTATGCTAATACATGTATTCACAATGGGATAGTTGTTAACGAACTCTTGCGATCAATACCTGTGGTTAAATACTGTGTGATCTCCTAAATGCGTGATTGCATCTCAGTTCAAAGCTGGTTTTCTCAACACAACTTCATTTGTGTTATAACAACTTTATTTTTTATGCCAGGCTCTTAGGAATAAAAGTAAATGGTTGTCTGGGTGTTCTTTACGTTTTGTTTTGTTTTGTTTGTTTGTTGTTGTTTTTTGGCGGGGGAGGTATCAATTCGTTTGTTTTATTTTGAGAGCTCACAAAACGAGTAATCCTCCAATAATGCAAGTGTTCTGAGATGCACACCAAGTTAATAGTGAGTAGTGATTAAAAGTATCTTTGTGTAGAAATGATGACAGTTTTGAATAACCATCACTACATCACGGTAAGTCAATTTGTTTCTGTACTTTTCAGACGGACCAAGTGAAGGTCAGGCCAGGACCTGAACCAGAGGTGTTCGATCAACCGACCTGTGCAGGCAAAACAGAAAAGGAGATGGCAGTTCAGATTCATCTGTCTCAAGAGTATGTCACCGTGGTGCCTTCAACTGCAGATGTTCCCATTGCGGTTAAAGATAGGGCAGCCAGTCATCAAAAACAGGGGTATTCTCAGTTATCAATGGAATGCATTAGCTATGCCCAAATTCGAACAGCCCCTGGAGGAAATGGCTCCACCTCCCCATCCTCCACAGCGAATGGCGTTAAGGATTCTTCGGAGGAGGCATCCCCTGTGAGCATGTTGACCACTTCCACTGAAAGATTGGCCATTGATAACGGCGACACCCAGCATTATATATCTCCAGAACGAAGCACACAGGGTGAGGGTTATACTAGGGTGCATCCAGAGGTTGACAAGACTAAACCGACCATTACTTCTGGATTACATTTGAATGGATCACCAACTGGAGATGCCCAAGGATCGAGCCTTTCAGAGGAGGCTCCTGATGCTAAAAGTGAGATCAGTTCCCAATCTGCAGCTGCCAGCTCTTATGTGCCTTACCAACAAAAGGTCAGCCAGATGGAAACTGACATTCCAGTTCCTGTGATATTACCTACCTTATGCCAGACCTCTGGTGGTTATGTTGACCCGGAAGCACTCACTCACTTGACCAGTGTAGGTACAGGAAAATCGATTGGTGACAGTGAGATCACCCTTGATGACCCCAATGCCTCACCAATGCATACAGTAATAGACCACGTCAGCACCAGTGCAGAGTGGAAGTCAGGATGCCGAGGATCAAGTGATGAGCTGCAGTCAAGTCTCCTGGAAGACATGGCCCAGAATGCATCATTTGTTGATGACAGCACACCCCTCATTACTGATAGGGATCAGCATCGAGGGCCACTTCAAAGTCCACAGAAATATGTCAGCAGAGCCCCAGTAGCACGTATTGAAAACAATGAGTCTCCAACACAGCTAACTGAGAATCTTGATGCAACTTTCATCGCAGGACATGAAATGTCACCACCTCACAGCGGGTATGTCAGTCAGACAGACATCCTACTTGATGTTATGAGGAACCCCGCCCAACAGCCTTGTGAAATGGGATCTTAGTACCATCCACATTCACAAGTTTCCTGACTCTGATTCTGATTTATTTATTTTTGAATTTCTTTTTCATACATGAATGAAGTAAAAAGTCAATTGAACAATTAAATTGAGAACAGTATGAATTGAATCTCACAGGTAAAGCAAATAAATGATTAATTCAAATATTCAACTTTTTTCCCCTGATACAATTCAAAATGAAAATAAACTATTCTGTGCATACATTTTGATACGCAAACATAAGTTACAGTATATCCCTTGCTCAAAGACAAATTAGGCAATTCTTGAAGCACAGAAATTCAGGAGACCCTCGTCATAAGCAAGCGCTTGACGAGGACAATGGCCTCAGAAATGATTGTGTAAACAATACAGCATTGTAAAAATATAACATATAAGTCACCACTCACTGAGTGGCGATAAGGAAAAAGGAAGGGAAAAATGAAAGGGAAAAGTGCAGCGGTGCATTGTGCATTGTGCAAGATGTGAAGTGTTTGCGTGGAAATGAGTTGTGAATAGTGTGTTTAATGTTCATGTTTGTTGTGTATACATGGTACATACGATCAGTTCAGAGCCCTTACTTTAACTATGGAAGTGGAAAAAAAATAAAACAGATAATTAGCAACATGATCTAACAGTCAGATACATACTGAGTTAACATAACTTTAAGATGTCTTTTAGGTAAATGAATAGATCTACATTATTTAAGGTCAACGGGTAAAAAATTCCAAATATCAGGGCCATGATGTTTTAAGGATTTCTGTGCTAAAACAATTCTTGGGTTTTCAAGATGATAATCAGATGAACTGCGAGTTGGGTATTAGTGAATGTTGAAATTAGGAATCAGAGAATCATTGAACACCAACGAAAGTTGTTGAACGTGTATTTGTGCATACAATTTGCCGTTTGAAATGTAAAAATTTCATCAATCTGCAATGTTTTTAATCTAGAAAACAACGGGTCAGACTGAGATAAGTAGTGGGAGTCTGTAATCAACCGTATAGCTCGTTTTTGTAAATGTAATATTGAGTTTGTTTTAGTTGTACCACAATCCCCCCCCCCACAATACAGTTACACTACGTAATATAAGGTAATATCAAAGCATTATACAATATAAGCAAAGATTTCAGAGAAACCAAGTTTCTCAGGTGGTATAAAATTCCGATGTCTCTAGAAACTTAAGTATGAACATTGTGTAAATGATCATTCTAAGACAAATATGAATCAATGGTAATACCTGAGAATTTAGTAAATGCCTTTTTAACAATTGGCTGTCCATCAATATAAATACAATCATCAGTACAATTATCATTTAGATAAAAAATAATAAAATCTAAGTGACAGTTTATTATATCTGATGAAACTCAGTGAGCATGGCAGGAAATCTTGCAGTGCAATGTACAGTTTTAATTTGGCAAACGAAACGAATATCTAGAAACATTCCATATATTTTTAACGATTTTAGCTTCTTTTCTTGAGATTACTTGGGAAATTAGCTCTCGACTCAGCATAACTTGCATGCTTCTGTGATATCAATGTGACTAACAAAAGACATGGCGAGGGAACATGCAAGTTATGCTGATTCGATTGGAAGGTGCATTCCAATGTCTTTTGTTAAACATTTCATTACTTTAGCAATAATTGAGAGATGAGGTCATCTCAAAAATATTGGTTTGAAAGGATTTTTTGTGGGCGTTCCCAAGTAATCTGAAGAAAAATAGAACAAAAGATCGTTAAAAATATATGGAATGTTTCTAGACATTCGTTTCACCGCAAAAGTGATGTTGAGGGTATCATAAATCAACACAAATCATCATGCATTTGGATTTCAGGGCCCCTTTAACAAAAGACATTAGAATGCACCTTCCCCTCGACTCAGCATAACTTGCATGTTTCTGTGATATCAATGTGACGAACAAAAGACATGGCGAGGGAACATGCAAGTTATGCCACGTTATGCTGAGTCGAGGGGAAGGTGCAGTCCAATGTCTTTTGTTAAACATTTCAGTACTTTAGCAATGATTGACAGATGAGATCATCTGAGGAATATTGGTTTGAAGGACTTTTTTTTGTGGGCGTTCCCAAGTAATCTGAAGAAAAATAGAAGATAAATCGTGAAAATTATATGGAATGTTTCGAGATGTTCGTTTCACCGCAAAAGTGATGTTGAGTGTATCATAAATCAACACAAATCAGTATGCATTTGGATTTCAGGGGCCCTTTAATAGCCGTTGATTGTATATTGGAATATGATTGTATTCACGATTGTCATTTCCCATTCTTTGCCTTGTACGAACAGTGAGCAGTGTTTTTTTTTTTTTATTACTTGAGTGTATACAAGTATGGTGCAGTAGCAGTTTGCAGTTTGCAGTAGATTGGAAAATTGTATTCACATTTCACATGTTTTGTCTTTGCATGATGTACAGTCAGATGTAGTAGCATTTAGCAGTGGATTGTAAATTGGAATTCACATTTCACATTTAATGCCTTGTGTGAACTGCTGGCAGTGCTTTTATTCCTTGAGTACAAGTATTGCGCAGTAGCATTTAGCGGTGGATAGTAAATTGAAATATTGCAGTCACATTGTATTCACATTGTACTCACATTTTACACGTTTATGCCTTGTATGCACAGTGAGCAGTGTTGTTATTACTTAAGTACAAGTATGGTGCAGCAGCATCTAGCAGTAGATTGTAGATTGGAAAATTTTATTCACATTTAACATGTCTGACCTGTACATATGATTAATGAACAATGCGTACCACTTCGATCCGAGGATGGTATACAGTAGCGTTAATAGCCTTGATTGTTTATTGGAATATTGTATTCACATTTCACATTCTATGCCTTGTACGAACACATTCCACATGTTTTGCCTTTGTATGATTCACGATCAAATTCAGTAGCATTTAGCAGTGGATTATAAATTCTAATATTGTATTCACATTGCATGTACATTACATTGTAAATTAGAATAATGTATAATTGCACCTTTTATGCCTTGTATCCAACAGTTGGCACTGATTTTATTCCCTAAGTACAAGCATGATGCAGTAGCATTCAGCAGTGAATTGCAAATTGGAACATTGGTATTCACATTGTATTCACATTGTATTAGTACTCACATTTTACATTTTATGACTTGTACGAACAGTGAGCAGTGCTGTTATTACTTGAGCACACATATTGTACAGTAGCATCTAGCAGTAGATTGTTGATTGGAAAATTATTTTCACATTCCACATGTTTTGCCTTCGATAAATGAACATTGCGTATCACTTCGCTCAAAGTATTCGATGGTAGGCCTACAGAAGCACAAATAGGATGAATAACAGATGATCGTAAATTCGAATATTGTATTCACATTTCACATTCTATGCCTTGTACGAACAGTGAGCAGTGTTTTTAGTTCTTGAGTACAAGACGGTGCAGTAACATTTTGAATATTGTATTCACATTGCATTCATATTGTATTCACATTGAATGCCTTGTATATGAACAGTGAGTAGTGATTTTATTCCTTGAGAACAATTATTGTGCAGTATAGCATTTAGCAGTGGATTGTAAATTGGAATATTGTATTCACATTGTATTCACATTTCATATCTTATGCCTTGTACGAACAGTAAGCGGTGTTATTATTCCATGAGTACAAGTATGGTGCAATACTTTTTAGCAGTTGATTGTTAATCGGAATGTTGTATTCATATTTTGTATTTTTTGTCTTGTATCCAAAGTGAGCGTTTCTGTTATTACTTGAGTACACGTATGGTGCAGTAGCATCTAGCAGTAGATTACAGATTGGAAAATTGCATTCACATTCCACATGTTTTGCTTTTGTAGGATTAATGAACACTGCTTATCACTTCGATCCAAGTTAGTGTGGTACAGAAGAATAAATAACAGTTGAGTGTAAATTTGAAAATTGTATTCACATTTCACATTTATGCCTTGTACGAACGGTGAGCAGTGCCAACCAAAACTGTACATCCCTTTAAAGGTACAAAACAATACCGATTATTTGCTTGAATGATAAAAGCTCACCCCCGCTAGATATGGACAGTCGTAGCTCACTGATAAGTTTCCTCGGTCTATTTTATTCTTCATATGAAAGCTTTCCCTCTTATTTTGTTTGCTTTTACATGTAATGAAAGCTTTCCCTCATATTTGTTTGCTATTGCATCAAATATACATTGATAATGCCAGTCGATTAGTTTACAAAATTATGTCGATTAAAGTGTTGTATTTGGTTGTAAACTGACGGATTAGTTTTAAATGTTCAAAAAACTAAATATATATTTATATTAATACGATTACCTCTCTCAAAAAGAGTATCCCTTTGTGATGATTGTATACCCAATCAAGAGAATTCCACTAAATTACTAGGATTAGCGATTGATGATATAATAAGATATTTTAGAAAGACGGCCTGTGGTAAAGAGGTCATGTCCATAAACTATTGAGTTATGAATAAATTCAAATATTACTTTCCTTTGGTGTGTATACTCTCTTTTACTTTGATCATTAAGAATACCTACACTATATACTTAATTCAGGTGAACTTTTGATTAACAGAATTTCGCAAGATTTATTGTATTATTTGGAACACTGACTTTTATTCACGTGCCATTTTTTTTTCTTGTTTAAGAGAACTTCATAAAATTAGAATTAAATATTTTTATGTGCTGAATTTTCGTTTGGGACAAATCACGCACAAATGTTATTCCAAAATAATATTCAACACGATGAATATTCACGTGCCATTTTTTTTTTCTTGTTTAAGAGAACTTCATAAAATTAGAATTAAACATTTTTATGTGCTGAATTTTCGTTTGGGACAAATCACGCACAAATGTTATTCCAAAATAATATTCAACACGCTCAATAAAACAGTTCTGTTCACAATCTCTCTAAAAGACAATGTAATTTGCTTCACTTGTTTTAAAATGGGAAGTTGTGTGCCAGCAAGTTTTCACTTTATGGAATTCATTAAACCCAATTTTAAAAGAGTTAATTAGTCTTAGTAGCTATTAGAGGTATTTAACAAAAACAAAAATTATTACAAACAAATCTTGTTTGAAATTAACAACCCTCTGCTCGGTTTTCTCACTCCCTGCGTCTCTTCTCCCCCCCCCCCCCCAACTTGATGTATATAAGCTGTGCTTTTCACTTTTGTCCCGCGCTTTGGTTGTGATATGTATTTTTTCATTAACATTTGTTTTAAGGAAAATAAAGGTTTTGACTATCATTTGTTAATGTCATAAAAATAATGTCATTCTGTTGTGATAATCTTTATGTTTGTTTCTTTGCCTTTGAGAACACGAAGTGGAAATGAATTCAAATCAGTAAAGCATTTAGCAGTCCTAGAAAAGTGGAATATTTGTATTTCACTTGAACTTTAGCATTTCTTACCTTTATATTATCAGTTTCAGATTCAGTTTCAGTAAGTTTTTTCTACACTTGTATAAAACACAAATAAGTATGACAATATGAAACATTCACAAGTCATGGACATTTAAACTGAGCATTACTTATCTACTTCGGTGCAAGTATGGTAAATGTCTAGTGCTGTGTTGATGTTTAAAAGTCACTGTCTCCTCTGCAATATTGTGTCTTTCAATAAAATCACTTTCAGAAGTTTAACAAAAGACTATTTGTGCCCATAGATGAAATGTTTCCATTCTCTCTTTGTAACAAACTTAAAACATGATAACTGTCAAGGTGCCTTTAAAATGCAAAAATTAATGATTATCCAAGGCGAATGTAGGCCTAAATCTTTCTCATTAATAGGCACCAAGTTTACATTTCCTTCACAGTATCTTTAAAGTCAGTGTGCAAAAAAAAATGGACTGAGACGAAGTTTCAATTAAGTGTACATGCCGCTTTCTCTTAGTATCGTGGTTCCCTCTTGAATGGGAAAGCTAGTATGCACTGTGTCCTGTGGGGTTATACATACATGCCAAAGAGTGACAGATGAGTGTGAATTCGAGCAGGAACAGATTTAAACAAGCCTTAGAGGTCTGTCAAATATGCTTACGTTCTTATGATTATATGCCTCTATATTTTCGTATTGACAAAAGGGTTTCTTAAAGGGATCGTATACTCTTGGTTGAGACCAAACTTCAGGTTTCTAATATTTGTGGGAGAGATAATGAGTAACCTCTGGTGAATATGAAAGAGCACGTAATTCAGAGAAGAATTCAACGTTTCTTTGATGAAAAATGGTTTTTGGAATGGTTGAGATATCCAGAACAAAGCAATCCTAATAAAAAGTGGGACCCACCTTTTGATACGATCGCTTTGTTTTACTTTGTTTTAGGATGTCTCGGCCATTCAATTAAACTTTTAATTCCTTTTAGAATGATAACCAGTTTACTATTTCATAAGTGGTTTCTTGGTATCTTGTAGAAAGTTAAAAGCACAATCCTCATATCCACCAATATCATACTATCACTTTGATAATTCAATGATGTGCATTACGAGGGGCGACTGAAAAGTTTTGAGCCTAACATAGATAGGATTAAGATATGAAGGCCAAATTTGGTCCATGAAGTCTTCATTATATCTTAATCCTACCAACCAAATTTCTTGGTCATAACAAATTTTATCCTTATTTTACAGGTTCTTGAACTTTCTGTATCAGGTGATTCATAAAAAAATGGACAAAATGATCACAAAAGGTGTCTTGTTTCACCAGGACAATGCTCCAGCGCATTCATCAGCAGTTGCAATGGCAACCATTCATGACTGTGGGGTTCCAACTAGTTCTGCACCCACCGTATTCACCAGATCTAGTCCCATAGGACTTCCACCTCTTTCCGAACCTCAAAAAAGAGTTGGCTGGACAACGTTTCACCACTGATGAGGAGGTCATTGATGCTGTTGACTCCTACCTGGAGGACCAACCAAAGAACTTCTACTGCAGCGGAATAGAGGCACTACGTCACCGCTGGAGGAAGTGTGTGGACTCACAAGGGGATAATGTAGAAAAATAGAGCAATAAAGTACTTCTGCCTCTTAACATCTCTTAAAGGCTCAAAACTTTTCAGTCGCCCCTCGTATGTCACATAATAAAAGTAATGATAACAAACGTATGTGGTGTAAGGAAGCAGTATAAGTCTCAGTGGGCGACAAGGAAGTGTTTTTTTTTCCGCTTTCCTCCATCGTGACTGCTTTCACGTTTTGTTCAATGTTTTCTGTATTTGTTTTCTTAAATTTCCCGGCATACTCAAACAATTCCTCTTATAACCATTCAAGTTATTATGATTGCCATGAAACGCCAGAATAACGGATATCCTGGATTTATTTTTCTTCGCTTTGTGCGCACAAAAACGCTTATCTACGTTTGACCTCTTCTTCTCCTTTCTCTTCAAACTGTGATTACATTAGCAACGATAAATAGGCTTAATCTACCAGCCATAATACATCTCACCGTTTATCTCTCGTGAATAGATCTAAAACAAATTAACACATCTTTACATTCTGTCATCAGTCTTACTGATAGTATACATAACTTTAGTTTGGTGTTCCATTACAATTTCATTTATAGTGCTTTCAGAATTTGTTGAACAGTGTTACAATTTACAACAAAAAATCCCTTTCCCACTTTGTTATGTTTTATGTTATCCATGATTTGCAGCACAAAAAAAGTATCCTAAGGTTATGTCTTCATGTGGAAGTTAGAATATCATTCACACACACTGCATACCCTGCATCATACCGTCATTTTAAGAGAATGTTTCACATCAAACTTGCAAGGTGAACTTGTCAAACACCCTGCATTTCATGGTGTGGTTTCGAGAATTGCCGATGCAACAGAAACGAGTAAAATGAGATCTAGCCTTGAGATTGAGTAAAAGGAAAAGAGATAAAGATTTTTTTCATACATATGATTTTGAGGATGCACATGGCGTTTTAGACAACATTCCTGCCAATACGATCATATAAATTATTATGACAGGCCATGATTCGGAAGGTAATCGAAGGTCTGTACTTACACGCAAACCAAGTCCTGTAGGCCCTGTCACACCTTTCCAGGTAAGCTACGCGGGCTTGTTGCGAGTACGGAGTAAGGATGTCGGTGAGTTCCGTACTTGCGTCTTGCTGCTAGACGCGGGCTATTTACCTGCTACTTGCTCGCATTCCGTGTGACCTGCGTGAGAGTTTTCAAACCGATCCAGCGAAGTACCTGCGTTACAGCTGCGAAGTATCTGTGTGGGAGTTGCCTGCGAGGTGCTGCCGGTAAGGGCCTCCTACTGGTCTTCTGCGTGTACCTCTGCGGGCAAACGCGACTCACCCGGAACGAGTTTTGAGCATGCTCAAGGCCTTGTCACATCGTGTCTTGGAAAGCCTTGCGGATTGACTTGCGTTGAAATATTTTTGCTACCAGGACCTCCCAGAAGTTGTTCCGCACCAGACAGTACCTAGCGCCCAACTCTGCCCGGAGATGTGCACGTAAATCCGCTTTACCCGCAGCCAAGTTTTGAGCATGACCAAAACTTTTTCTGGGTGAGTCGCGGGAATTGCAGGCAGAGGAATTCCGGGTAACTACGAGTGGGAAACTTGCTAGTAACTGTCATGTGTGGGTCATTTGCAGGGACCTTCGGGTAGTAAAAATTGTTCTTCGCAAGTCGCACGCAAGGCTTCCCGGAAAGGTGTGACACGGCGTTTTAGGCCCTGTGTGGCCTGCATGTCAGGCGCGTGGGGGCTGACATAACTCAGTGAAGGAATTTCTCTGAAGGAATATTTCTTTGCCAGAGGTCCCAGAGAATGTCATAATCCCGGCAGAAGCCGACTCTCAAATAACCAACAGAAAAGCAGTAGCTGACCCTCAACATGCACGCGGGTTAACTGCCTATGACTTGAGGCAGCTACAAGCCTCCTACTGGTGTTCTGCGTGGACCTCTGCTGGCAATACCCGCGAGTCATCCGGAAAAAGTTTTGAGCATGCTCAAAACTTGGCTGCGGGTTTGTTTGTTTGTTTGTTTTATTTCCGTACTATAAAATCAACATATTCCATACATAAAGGTCAAGAAAAGAAAAACATACGGAGGGTAGCTCATTTTCAGTAGTGACAATGATAGTCACTTCTGGTCTTCCATGGGGCCCTGCTTACAAAAATTTCACACAATCAGGGACTGATAATAAATTAGAATAAAAATATAACACAAACACAAATAGAACGGTACAATACATTACTGCATTGTGACTACGTATATAGAATATACTACATATTGTTCATAGGTTTGAGGCATATAAAAAAAAAATCAAGTGGAAAGGATTTCGGTTCGGTCCAAATTGAACTTAAAAACGTGTTAAGAGGAAAGTTGACGTAAATCCTTAGGTATGTTATTACACGCTGCTGCAGCTCTGTATGAGAATGATCTCTTATAATAATTAGTTGTAGGTTGTGGTAGCTGTAAATTGCTTTGATTACGGGTAAATTGGTTTTGCGTGCGCAACTACGGTGGCTGCGTGCTAAGTACTGTCTTTGTGCAGGCCATCTATGGGGACCTCCGAGTAGCAAAAATTGTTCCCCGCAAGTCACAAGCAAGGCTTGTCCGGAAAGGTGCTACGGGCCCTTGAGCATGCTCAAACTTGTTCCGGGTGAGTCGCGGGGATTGCCCGCAGATGTCCACACAGAACACCAGTAGAAGGGCCGTAGCGGTAGCACCTCGCAGGGAACTCCCACGCAACTAGCCCGTAACTAGAACGTGAGTAGAACGTAAGTAGCTCACGTCCAGCAGGTAAGACGCGCGCGAAACTCACCCAAACCCAAAATTTTTACTCTGGTGCTGCAAAATCCATACACGCACCAGGCCCGTGTAGCTTGCCCGGAAAGGTGTGACAGAGCCTTCACATATAGATCAGTGCTATCAATCCTTCCTCCGCTTTCTACACACATTTTCACACCATCCATACACGCACACAATTCTCACACACACGCACACTGCACAAAATTGCAATTCACCACAAATTGATATTACTGCATCTATAAAATATACCCACACATCAGCTTACACCATGCACAAAGAGTGTAAGATTATGGATATGACGTCGTTTACCAGGAATGAATAGAAAAATGTAGAAAGAAAGGAAGAAAATAAGAATGAGAGAGGAAGAAGGAGAGCAAGAAAGGAAGAAAAAAAGAAAGAAAGAAAGAAAGAAAGAAAGAAAGAATAAGAAGGGAAGAGAGGAAGAGAAACCTCGCACTGTTACAAGAAACCAAAGCCAAATATGAATATTGATGAGCGGAGGCAGCAATATTGATATAACACATCAATGAAAGCTTGAGGAAAATCGAACAGTCAAATTCAAAAGCTGTAAATTGTTACAGTTTCGGTGCTGTCATTGCTGGATAAGGAGATTTCTACACTTCGTGAAGTCATAAAAAAATAATAGATGTGTTAAGGAACTATACTCTATAGGCCTGAAAAGAAAACTCAAAATATTTCCCCTTTGTAATAGCATAATGATAGAGCACCTGATTTAACCCTTTTACAGAGCAGGGTTGATATATAGGTCTAATATTATCCATTATTGATTTAAGCGCTCGGGATGATCCTTCAGAAAGGAAAGTCGTGCGCTACGATTGTCCACTTCTGATCTCGATATACTCGAAAATAAATTATCGTCAGTCAAACAAGTTTCTTGCTAGACTCTCTATTACGTTGCAAATTCTAAATGGTTTTAGCTTTACTCACATCCGCCGTTGATTGGCTTTTGACCGTGTGTTCAGGGCCAACTTCGCAGAAAAACAAAAACGAAACTCGGAAAGAGTGAGAGAGCGCGAGATATTTTCCCCTACTTTTTTTTCTGAGGCTGCCAACAGCTATCACGGTATAAAAGCGCACTGCGTGCACTCTTTACTTCAAGCACAGCTCATATAGCTTCAGAGAGTCCTTTTCATAACGTACTATAATGATCTCGGTTAACCAAGAATGAATGTTGTTTGGTGAACTTTCTTTTGACCCAGAACGCAACAACCGTGCCGAAACCTGATATTCCAGCTCGACCGCGGATCTCATCGCCTTATAGCTTCAGAGATAGTTGATGTCAGGCGGCGTGCACTGGTCTTCATCAGCTTTGAGTACTCGTGATAACTGTACGTACCATCGTATCATTAAGAGCATTAGTGTATGGTAACAAAATGATTAGATATTATGGTCTACAGGGGTGGATCTAGCACTAGGGGGAGGGGTGGCCCGATGAACCAAAGCAAAAAAAGAAAGAAAGAAAGTCTTCACATTTTTTGCTGCCACTTCTCCGCTGAAATCCGCTGACAAGCATTAAAAAAGCATGGAGGTATTAAAACGCCTTAGCCCCTAAAGCAAAAAAACACACCCCAAAACCAAAAAACCACCCAGAAGCCCAAGGGGGGGGGGGGGGGGTGAACCTCCTATCCCACCCCCTTCTCCACCCCGATCCGCCACTGGTCTAATTTGTCTCGTGGGAGAGATACTTTCGTTTGTGAGTTTTGCGGGTGGTTGTGTGCGTGTGTCTATTTTTTTTAATACCTCAACGGAAAAAAAAAGGCTCAAGTCAGCTGCCGTGGTCACAAAAAAGATTTCCCAGGTTTACACAAAACAGTGAATACCGACCGATATATGGATTTTTACATTGAGCATAGGCCTACTGGAGATAATTTTGCATTTTATGTGCTTTGTTGCCGATAAAACTGGTATCTATTTGCCTTTATTTATTACAATATATATATGTATATGTCACATAAGCAACTTTTTTTGTCAAGTAGCAGAGTCTCGGTGCATGGGACCTCCAAATTGTCACATAAGCAACCTTTTTTTTTGTGTGTTTACTCTGCCATCTTGACACGTAAGCATTCAAATTGAAACTAATCAAATTCACTTAAATCAACCCTAACAAAAAAGTCCTGTGGTACTCCCTGTGGTACTTGTCGGTACCACACAATGTACCACACACTTGCAATGTTACCACAGGAACTGTGTGGTACTGTACCACAGGCTTGTAGGGTACTTCCTGTAGTACTTATCAGTACCACACAATGTACCACATAAATAAATGTTACCACAGGAACTGTGTGGTACTGTTTTACAGGCTCATGTGGTACTCCCTTTGGTACTGGTTGGTACCACACAATGTACCACACAAATATATGTTAACACAGGAACTGTGTGGTACTGTGTCACAGGCTCGTGTGGTACTCTGGGATGTACCACAGGGCAGTACCACAGGACATTACCACAGGAAAGTACCACAGGACAGTACCACAAGACAGTATACACACAAATTGACCTGTTGTATTTTGGGACGTATACCACACGACAGTACCACAGGACAGTACCGCATGAATTGTCCTGTGGTATTTTGGGACGTACCACAGGAGAGTACAACAGGAACTGTCCAAATCCCACAGGAAAATCATAATATGGTGCTATTCCACACAGAAGTACCACACAGCAAATTAAATTCGTAAGTACCACAGAAAAATGCTACAGGATATTCTTTTTTTTTTCTTAACATTTTATATCAGAGGACTATCACATCAGGAGAATATCAAACAGCAGTACCACACAGGAGTACCACACAGGAAAATTGTAAGGCAGAATCTACTGAAACTTATTATAAAAATACAAACAGAAAAGCACATATTAATATTCCTCAATTAATTGATAGATGAGTTATGCTGTGAATTATAGCAATTGATTTGCCATTACTTATCCTGTCCTATACTCCTACAGTATTACCTATTTAGTGAAAGTGCTGATGTAAAGCATGAGAAATGTCATAAGGACTTCTGTGGTATGGTACTCCTGTGGTACTCCTGTGGTACTCCTGTGGTACTCCTGTGGTACAAATTTTTACATAGCTCATGAATATTCATAAAAAGCACTCTAGATTTTAGAAAATACATATATGACTTAAAAAGTCAAAGTATTAATGATGGAACTTACTTTGAACTTTATGAAAGATTGTCTAATTATGTTATGTTATTCCCAATATCATAGATATTGTTATGAAAGTGTAATTTCATATCTTGATAATAAAGTACAATGTATAATCGAGTTAGTAACCATGCCTTAATGCTTTACGGATTGACGGCCATATATATATGTACTGATACGGTCGATGGCTACCTAGGAATAGAATATGACTATATAGATCTATTATAGGACTAGATTGGCACTTGGCCATTAGACTCTCGTTTGAGGTTATATGTTAGGAGTAGGACAGCTTCTTAAGTAGGGCCATGTTTGTCCTGAAATCCATCACTCACCTATCAGGAATATTCCTTGATATGTGACTAAAATTCTCCCAGATTTTTTTTCGATCTGTCCTGTGTGGTACTCTCCTGTGGTACCATGGAAATGCTGTGTGGTACTGCCCTGTGGTAATGCTGTGTGGTAATGATCGACCTGTGGTACTGTCCTGTGGTACTGTCCCAAAATACCACAGGACAGTTCCTGTGGTACTGTTCTGTGGTACTAGTCCTGTGGTACTGCCCTGTGGTACGTCCCAAAATACCACAGGATTTCCTGTGGTACTGCCCTGTGGTACGTCCCAAAATACCACAGGAATTCCTGTGGTACTGTCCTGTGGTACTGTTCTGTGGTACCAGTCCTGTGGTACTTTCCTGTGGTACTGCCCTGTGGTACGTCCCAAAATACCACAGGAATTCCTGTGGTACTGTCCTGTGGTATGTCCCAAAATACCACAGGACAATTCCTGTGGTACTGTCCTGTGGTACTGTCCTGTGGTACTTTCCTGTGGTACTGTCCTGTGGTACTGTCCTGTGGTACTGTCCTGTGGTACTGTCCTGTGGTACCGTCCTGTGGTAATTACCACAGGAGTACCACAGGACTTTTTCGTAAGGGAACGTCTTTAATAATCAAGTTATGGTTTCGTTACACAATTGAAGATTTGATATCAAAATATCAAATACAAAAACGAAGTAAATACGCTTAATAAACACGTAACTTTTGGCTATACTGCTCTGGGTACCAGGTTCATGTCCCCCCCCCCCCCCCCCCCCCCCCCCTTTGGTAGTTGGTACTGCGCCAGCGTCGTGCCCGGTAGACCGCAGGTCGTCAGCGGGTGTGGCTCAGCAGGTATGGCTTAGCAGGTGCGGCTCAGCAGGTGTGGCTCAGCTAGCGACGCTCGTCCCTCGTACTGGTAGTCGCCTCAGCATGACCATCCCGCTCGCCGACGCTGATTCAAGCCCCGTACTGATGTGTCTTATGTGCTAACCAAAATTAGTCTGAGTGCCAAAGCCACTTTTTGGGCCTAACCTTGTTTTACCGTCCACCCAATGTTTTTTGACAGTTTTGCCCTATTTCGGGGGTGCTGAATCCGAATCTGGATGATCCAACTCTTGCATCCTTGAGGGTTTTGAGATATTCAAGATGACCGCCAAAATGGCTGCCAATACCGATATTCCCACGTATTTCCTTCTAAATGGTGTAAAATTGAAAAATAATTGATGACTCTACCCTATTTCGAGGGTGCTGAATCCGAATCTGGATGATGCAACTCTTGCATAGATGAAGTTTTTGAGACACTCAAAATACACAATACTCATACTCAATACATGGGAATTTCCGGTTTTAATTGGCGGCCATTTGGCTACCATCTTGAGTATCTCAAAAAACTTCATGGATGCGAGAGTTGCATCATCCAGATTCGGATTCAGCACCCTTGAAATAGGGTAGAATCATCAATTATTTTCAATTTTACACCATTTAGAAGGAAATACGTGTGAATTTTTGGTTTTGGCGGCCATAATGGGGGCCATCTTGAATATCTCAAAATCCTGAAGGATGGAAAGAGTCGCATCATCCAGATTCGGTTCAGCACCCTCGAAAAAGGGTAAAATCATCAATTGTTTTCAATTTCTCACCATTTAGAAGGAAATACGAGGAAATTTCGGTGTTGGCGGCCATTTTGGCGGCCATCTTGAATATCTCAAAAATTTCATGCATGCAAGAGTTGCATCATCCAGATTCAGATTCAGCACCCTCGAAATAGGGTAAAACCATCAATTGTTTTCAATTTCTCACCATTTAGAAGGAAATACGTGGGAATTTCGGATTTGGCGGCCATTTTGGCGACCATCTTGAATATCTCAAAAACTTCATGGATGCAAGAGATGTATCATCCAGATTCAGATTTAGCACCCTCGAAATAGGGTAAAACCATCAATTGTTTTCAAGTTCTCACCATTTAGAAGGAAATATGTGGGAATTTCGGTTTTAGCGGCCATTTCAATTCAATTCAATTCAATTCAAACTTTATTTCATCTTTCGAAAAAAACATAAACATTTCACTTTCATTGGTAACAAAGAATAAGGTTACATAATCAAAACAAAGTAAAATTGAAAAGAGAACATAATTGTGGAACCTTGAAGAAACAAATAATGTTGTAATGAAAATTGACTGAAGTGATATAGACGATATAACATTACACAAAATATCGAAAAATGGAGGGACCCACTAAAAAGGCAATGCTTGTAGAATGTGGGCCCCTCAGGTACAGAATGTCAGTAGAAAACGAACAGATGCAAAAAGGGGAAAAAAGATCGGGAATAAAGTCAGATTTAAAAAAAAAGGTCTGGAAGCCCAATAAGAAGACAGAGTGACGGACAGACACACATACACAGGCGAATGAACATTAAACGAGACTGAGACGACAAAACTTATGAAAGGGGACTTCAATGCAAGACAGAACGAGACAAGGTTGACATATAGGAAGACAATACAGCGGACAGAAAGGAAAAACAGATCCAGCGATCCTCGACAGAACTATGTCGAAAAAATATTGGGATGCGAGGAAGGGATACATAAATATGGAAAAATAGAGAGAAATAGATGCGGATTTACTACAAGTAGAATTGAATCTACTCAGTAAGAGTCTCAGGACAACAGGGACGAGAGAATATGTGAGAGTATATTATTGGTAATCATAATTCTTCGGAAAAAATTAAAATGAGCCAACAGGCTGATTCACTTCTGTAGGAACATAACATTGCAATAGAAACAACTTTAATCTCCTTTTAAATGAAAATATAGAAGGTGAATTTCTTATGTCATTATTCAGAAAATTCCAATATGTTGGGCCAGTATAAATAAGTGTGTTCTTAGCAAGAATCGTTCGTAAGAGAGGTAAGTGAAATTCATTGGAACGTCGAGTGGGATAGTCATGGAATGATTGATTTCTTTGAAACATAGAATCGAAAATGGAGGGGAGTGAGTTGTTGCTGTACGTATACATAAATTGCCCCAAATTAAATAAATACAAATCTTTAATTTTTAGCAGCTTATTTGCGGCAAATAACATATTTGAGTGGGAGGGTATGAAAGGATAACTGATGACACGGAGAGCTTTCTTTTGTAGAAGGAACACTCTATCCAGTAGGTTCTGGTGAGTGTTGCCCCAAACTAAAACACCATAATTAAGATATGGCAATATCAGTGACGAATATAACATAAGTAATGATTTTTGTGGGATATACAATTTCATTCTATTTATAACACCTATATTACGTGAGATTATGTTGGATATATAATCAATATGTAACTTCCAGGAAAGTTTGTCGTCAACAATAATTCCAAGGAATTTAAAATGTGAAACTTGTTCTAAATGAAAATCATTCAAAACTATAGCTGTACTCAAAATGTCAACAGTATTACTAAAAATCATATATTTCGTTTTTTGGGTATTCAATGATAATTTATTGGCTCTTACCCAATTATTCACTTTTTGTAATTCAGTATTGACTTTTTGAACAAGAAATTTGACATCATTGTGGGCAAAAAATACACTGGTATCGTCAGCAAAATGGATAAAGGATAGTACATCGGATGCCTGGCAAAAATCATTGATATAAATAATAAATAATAGTGGCCCTAATAAACTTCCTTGTGGAACGCCAAAATTCACTTCTCCTATTACTGAAAAATTGTCTTTAATTGTAACAAATTGTCTTCTATTTCCTAAATAACTCCTGAACCACTCCAAGGCCTTCCCACGTATTCCGTAATGTGATAACTTGTGGAGTAGAATATCATGATCAACTGTGTCGAAGGCCTTGGAGAAGTCCAAGAAAATAGTAATTAAATGAGAGTGATTATCAATTGCATGAGCCACTTGATCAACAAAGTATAAAAGAGCATGAGTGGTATTATGCTTCTCTCGAAAACCAAATTGAGAATTAGTCAAAATATTATGCAACTTTAAAAAATTAATAGTTCTCTTATAAATGAGTTTCTCTAAAACTTTGGACAACGATGATAACAATGAAATTGGACGATAATTACTGACTTCATATTTGTCACCCTTCTTAAATAATGGAATTACTTTGGCCAGTTTCATCTTATCAGGAAACACACCATTAGAAATTGATAAATTGAAAATATGAACAAGTGGATCAGCAACTGAAGATATAACACCTTTAAGAATACAATTATCTATGTCATCATAACCAGAACTCCTCTTGTTCTTAAAGGAAGATACAATATCCATAATCTCATGCCTATTGGTTGGAGTAAAATAAA
Organism: Diadema antillarum; assembly: GCF_040938485.1. Classification (NCBI taxonomy): domain Eukaryota; kingdom Metazoa; phylum Echinodermata; class Echinoidea; order Diadematoida; family Diadematidae; genus Diadema; species Diadema antillarum. Next base: position 1,291,080 of record NW_027271067.1, on the reverse strand, counting down.
CAGAATTGGGATTGCACTGATCTAGGTATTCAGTAAAGTGATGCTCTGACGCAGGGATATTTTGGGCGTAATTTTCACCTATCTTTGAAAAATAAGAATTGAAAACATTTGCAATGTGAACAGGGTCACTGATGATTTCATCATTCAACTTAATATTATCAATAGCTGAATGTTTACTCGAAACATTCATAGCTTGCTTTAAAACATTCCAAGTGTTTTTCATATCAAACTTATATCTTTGCAGTTGCTTAAAATAATATTTTTTCTTTTCGGAACGTAAAATCATAATTAGGGTATTTTTATATGAAGTGTATTTATGTTTTGATCGCTCAGTTTTTTCCAATTTGTATCTATAATATAATCGATTTTTCCTGTTAATCGACCGAAGAATTGATTTTGAAATCCACGGTAATCTAGGAGTCTTTTTATAGTCTGGTTTCTTTTTTTGCTTTGGAATTACATTATCCAAATGAAAATTGAATATTTCCATGAAATAATCAAAAGACAAATTGATGTCATCACTTTCAAATACTCTAGACCAGTCAGCATTTTCGAGAACCGCATCAAGACTAGCTAATTTTTCAGACGAAACTCTACGACTTAATAAAGGAGATCTAAAAAAATTAACATTATTAACAGAGGTTTTAAGAGCAAAATGAGTCATAATTGGATAATGATCAGTCATATCTGAAAGAATTATATAAGAATCAGTAAGGGGTAGGGTGTTACTAAACAAATTATCAATAAGGGTAGCAGAGTGATCTGTGACACGCGTGGGTTTCGAAATAAGCGGAAGAAAAGAGGAGGACAAAAATGTCTGAAGAAACTCGTTTGCGACAGTATCATTCCCCGACTTAAGTAAGTCAATATTAAAGTTGCCGAGGAAGAAACAATCTTTGTTTTTAAAAACAGGGGATTTTACCAAATCAGAAAGGTAAGTTAAAAAATCCTTGATATTGGAGTTGGGAGGTCTGTACATAATGCCTACCACAATATTTCTAATTCCTGGTATGCAAATTTCTAAAAAAAGGGATTCAACAATATTATCCATTCTCGAAATATCATCATGAACAATACATTCAAAAGTATGCGATATATAAAGTGCAACACCTCCACCACTCTTATCGGGTCTATTATTGACAAACATTTTATAGCCGTCAATCGAAAAAAAAACTTTCAGAGTTAGAATTTAACCAGGTTTCACTTAAACCAATAACAGAGAAAGACTGATCAGCATCAGTCTCTAAAAATAATTTGAACTCATCAAAATGTTTGTTCAAACTCCGAATATTTAAATGCAACAAAGAAAATATATCATTAGAAAAACTATTACACATATCTTTACATTGATTCACCGTAATATAATTACACGACATATTTTCATTTAACTCTTCACTGAAGTCAGAGGGCAATTCATTTACGGAAGAGTTTAAATTGTCAGCGACAGAATTGTCATAAAACATTGATCGTGAAGTAGATGCTCCACCAACTGAATCTGATTCAACCTTATTTGCCTGAAAAGCTCAAAAAAGTCATCATTTGATAGAGAACTAAACGGAGCATTTGGGAAATTAGCCATTGTAAATGTGGGACATATCTATGAGAGTTTGTGTTGTCAGACAATCCGCAATTACAGGAACGAGTGAGCATTGCAAGAAAATAATCAACCAACAGAGTGAGGTAGGATACTGGAGAAGCCAAAGAACATGAAATTTGTCAAAATCATGATGGACAGAGGATCGCTGCGAAGAAGACGAACAGGGAGGAAAAGAGAGCAGTACAAGGTAGACGAGAAAGTTCAGTGACAACGAAGAGAAACATGGAACACACATAACATGTAAATGAGGACAAATTGGTTGTCTCCGAGGGCTTCCGAGACGATGACAATAGAGAATGTATAACACAGAAATCCGAGCGGACATTGGGAACGACATGCATAGTTTTTGACTGGCTCCCGTTATGTAAAGCTAGTGCGCTTTGAGCGCGCGAAAAGGTCCAGTAGTGATGTAGTGAATGGATAAAAAAGAGAAAAGAATTACTATGTTGAAAAGAAAGACAGGATAGAAAAAAAATACCTGTTTGAAAGACAAAACTATCAAGTTCATCGTCCTGCTATTAGAAATAAGATTCGTGTGACACACTTTACGCCTCTCAAACAAGGGCATTCACCCATATAACCTATTCTATGCAATTAAGATGTGACATTGCGGGTACACACGCATGGGAGTTCCTAACATGTCACGCCAACTCATTGACAGTATCACAAACCAAGGCCGAGTAAAAATTACCATTAAACGCATATAGAAAGCTGTGAGTGGTGCGAGGTATTAACCAATCGGGTTTAAAAGACTCCCATTATGCTGTAAGCGGTGCGATGTTTTAGCCAATAGGGTTGTAGAGACTCATCGTTATGCGTAATCAATATACAAGGAAGACATGGGGAAGGATTTATAAACATAACAGGTTTCGGTGACTGAATAATCCAACTTTAAGTCATTGATGTAATTCGACGTGGGCTCATTAGAATAGAACAACAGGTGGCAGGACAAAAACAAACAAAACACGGGAGGGTTCGAGAAGGCTAAAAGAAGGCTAATGCACCTGAGGTATTCAATAGTTTGTTAGACTGAAGAACACATGAATGTACATAGTGATAACACGGAATTATCGACAACGGATGTGTAACAAGACTAATCAGTTGTGGGTGCTAAGTACATAATACGATACAATAAAGGTTATGCATGACTCAGAGGAGAAGGAATCTGGAGCAGGGTTGACGACCACAAAAAACTGTACACTATAATGTAGGTAGAGAATGATATAAAAGCATTGATAGATCGGATTGCCAGTGTAAAGAAAAAATGTGGACTTAAAGTAGGCTGGAGCACCTGAAGTACCAAACAGTTTGTTTAACTAAAGAGAACATGAATGCGCATAGCAATAACACACATTATAGGCAACTGACATGATTGTATCGAGAATAATCAGCTGTGGGTGCTAAGTGCGTAATTTGACTATAAGAGAGACTGTGCATGACCATAAGGTGGAGGAATCTGGAGCAGGGTTGACGACCACCAAAACTGTACAATATCATGCAGGCAGAGAGTAATACAAAAGCACTAAAGAATCGCTTAGCCTGTGTGAATAATCTTCATGGAAGGTTGAAAGAAAATTACACAGGAATCTGGAACAGAGGAATCTGATTTATATACTAGATTGTTGTTATGCCTGAAAATCATCGGACACCTATCCGGTAGTTGGGAGTAACAGTCATCTCGCGAATATGTATGTACGGCCTGAACATACAAACACCCCGGTTCAACAAACAAATTGGAAAGCATAAGCAGAATACACGGGGAAAATGTTCACATGGCAGGTGGCTGCTAGCAACAAACTAACAAAGGATGCGTTCATCGAGGTTACTCAAGCTATGTCAGTATACGTAAGACACATTAAAAAACAGCAGAAATGCATTGAGCACCCGAAACGCAGAACAATTATATAATAAGACCTGCTCTTAAAGGGACGGCGCAGCATCAGCCAAGATTCAGCCTTTAACTTTTTCCAGGATACCCAGAAACCACCCTATGAAAAACCAAAAAGCATCTCATAAAAAACTTTCCATCATCATTTAATTTTAGGAGAAAGAGAGAAAAAAGGAATAGAAAAGGATAAGTCCCAACCGAAACTGTACCATCCCTTCAAGGAGACGCTCGAGCAATGCAGACAAAATACCGACAGTTACCATATTCAAACATGTGCAAAATTACCTGCATTCATACTCTGCATGTAGTTTTAAATGAAAGTACATTGTATACATTGCTTGTTGTGTCTTGAAAGTCAGGGAAATCCATCAAGGAAAAAAAAAAACCCAGAGTTCATACATGTGCAAAATTTCATTCTCAACATGGGTATAGACATACACGCACCCAAAAAAATGTAACAAGCAGGTTTGTTTGAGAATGTGAAAAAAAAAATGGTGCATGATACTTGCTCCAGTCTAACTTTAAATACACTTATTGAGGTCGCTCAACTTACGGTATGGCTACATCAAATAACAGTATGAATGCATAGAGCAGCCGAAACACGAAACAAACAGGGCTGACTCTCAAAGGGACACTCTGGGCCATGCAGCAATATGATATGTATCTCTATATAGGACAAACTTTCGTTAAAAGGTCACAGAATCTGAACCCATACCAGAGACACTAAAAGGTCTGAAAAACAGTATGAATGAGAATTATCTAGCTACATGACACAACGAGACCAGTCATTTGAATAAAGAAATGAAGAAAAGGAAAAAGAAAACCGCAACCCAGAACAATATATATATATATATATATATATATATATATATATATGTTTCAAATTGAAAAAAAAAGACAAACTGGAAGGTGTTAACACAAAATCAAAGTAATCAGTTATAATCAGATATGATTTACACATCTTAGATATACACTCCGATATAACAATTAATCTCTGCAACATTGTCAAATAGATAAACCCTATATCAGAAAGAAAAGGTGGAATCGAAAGAAAAAGAGGAAGAGGAGAGAAAGGAACATCAAAAGCCGATTGTAACCGGAAGTCTTTCGTATATGCTGTGGCTTGAAGAAAAAATTGATATCTGATCTCCTCATTCAATATTTCACTTTATACAGGAGAGTAATGAAAGGAAGTAAAAATTCTCTCCATGAAAATGGAGCAGAGCTTTACATCAGTAGGAAAATACACACCTGCCTTCCACACTGTGTACGTAAATTCTTTTCTCCCTCCTCTTCACTTTCACCATAACAATTATTGTTCGAAATTAGCACCCCCAACAATAACAAAAATATAAGGAGAGGAAAGAAGCAAGGCCTCTAATTCATGGGTGTTGTCATAAACGCTATGCAGTATAATGCTTTATCTTACTAGGTGAAGCAAGCAGTAAATACGCCATTGCGATACAATATTTTTGTTACAAGACCAATTTCAAGCATAATGGAGTGAACATCATGATTGGCACTGTGCGGTCATTTGAAATAATGCAAACGACCACAGTTAGAGTGATAGAGCATGGTGAAAATCTAAATAAATAAATAAATGCAAAATGCAACTACAGATCTGCCTACATTCACGTATCCAAAACAGTGAGATTCCACATGGCAATCGGGGAAATATTTGTGTGTTACATGTATTGCAATGGGTGAAAATAATTTCCAAATCAGGGATTTTCTAATGTTCTCTGATTTCAATATAAACAGAATATGACAATTATCAGGGAGACTCCAGTCGAAGAATCAGGGAGACTTGAATTGGCAGCATCCGCAGTTACATAAAACGCGAAGCATAGTCATAGCTTACTGAAAAAAGAAAACACATTAGTTGGGATTAACTCTAAACACTTTAACTCTTATCGTTCAAAGCTGAGCATTTGGCTAAAAAAAAAGAAAAAAAAAAAGAAAACTGCTGCTTATTCAGACAAGGGTGCACCGTGTATACAGTTCAAGATATATTATCAGCAATGTTGCATTCATGATAGCTGTTTTGAAAAAAAAAAAATTTCGACAAGCCATCTTGAATATCTCAAAACCCTCAAGGATGCAAGAGTTGCATCATCCAGATTCAGATTCAGCACCCCCAAAATAGGGTAAAACCATTAAAAAACATTGGATGGACTGTAAAACAAGGTTTAACCTCTGGCACCCAGATTAAGTGTTTCTCTAACTGATATTCCCTAACGTCAGTACTTATACACGAACTACTGAAATCAATAAACATATTTCTCAGACAGAAGTATGCATTAAAAATTCTCCTCACAAAACAAACTATCTCTACTTACTAAATTAAGACTCCCCTAGCACCTAATCATATTGCTGAATATTACTAACCTAACCTCACAGCCGGATGAGCTCGCCTGAACCTAACACAATGATGTGATACGGCATAACTGAATCCAATTAACTAATTTTCTTTTATGCATATTGTCTGGGGTATCATAACCAACAGAGGCGTCATTGACCTAACGAACTTTTGTACAAAATCAATGGATATACCTGTATATATAAAAATTTGAGGCAAATATATTCCTTTCCTGACAATATACAATGATACATGTTATAAGCTTGTATGTAATTTATGTAGCCAATATAACAAACATATCATATTTATGCCTATATAAATACTTATTATGTATGTAATATAATGTGTATATGATATATATATATATATATATATATATATATATAGATATATATCATGTAGAGAGAGAGAGAGAGAGAGAGAGAGAGACATTTCGAAGTGGAAAGGTAAATATGCTAGTATTAGAACCTTGAATTCTTCCCCCAACATTGCCCAATGTTCACTAAATCATAGCATGTTTTGTCTGTTTTATTGCTGTCTTGCCTCCATCACAGTCAGATGTGTCACCGGATGCATAATTTTTCAGATTGTTTCTCCCTTTGTCAGGCGGAATCAATTTTGAGGACAATGTATTTCCCCGTATCTCTGCATGCCCTATGGCAGTGTATAGGATAATTATGTAAAGGGAAGCTCGCCGAGTGAGCTACCCTGACACCTGCACGAATTTGGGTTTGCGCATGGCTTCAGCACTATCACGTATCATTTCGTGCCAACGTATCCGGGCACTTACCCCCTGGGCAACTACCCTCCGGATAACTACCACCCGGATAATTACCCCCCAGGTCTATTCCCCCTTAGGGCAACTACCCCCCGGACAACTACCCTCCTAGGGCAATCACCCTCCAGGGCCATTACCCCCTAGGACAACTACCACCCGGTCATCTACCCTCCTAGGGCAACTACCCCCAGGAGCAATTACCCCTAGGACATCTACCCCCCGGATAACTACCCCCTGGGTAACTACCCCCTGGATGACTACCCCCCGGATAACTACCCCCCAGATAACTACCACCCGGATAACTACCCCCTGGATAACTACCCCCCGGATAACTACCCCCTGGATAACTACCCCCCGGAGAACTACCCCCTGGATAACTACCCCCCGGAGAACTACCCCCTGGGTAACTACCCCCCGGAGATCTACCCCCCGGATAACTACCCCCCGGATAACTACCCCCCGGATAACTACCCCCCGGATAACTACCCCCAGGATAACTACCACCCGGATTACTACCCCCCCCCCTTTAACCATACCCCGAACCCCCCCCCCCCCGCCCCCTCCTGATACTTACCTACTGGACAACCCTCCCTCCCCGCCCCCCGAAAGTTACCACCCGTCGTATATTTTCCATAAGTTCATAACACCATATCAGAAGATGCACCTTTCTCTTACACTGTCATCACTCTTTTGGCTTGTCATTTATTTTCTACCGTTATAACACATGATAGACGATAAACATAAGAAAAGGAGAGTTGATTTCACTGCAATTCATATTCCCTTAACATTAGCGAGGGACTCTTCGATATAAAGCCATAATTTTTGATAGGATCCGGGCACGGTTTTATGAAAGTTATCAGTCCTGACAAGCTGTCAGTTCCACACAATTACCAATCGTTGTAGGTCGATCAAAGCAGGTCCATGGTAACAAGTCAGTGACTCGAGCTTATCAATCAAGCAGGACCCATGGTTTTATTGAAATTATTAGAGACTAACAAGATATCATAACTGGCAACTTTTATCAAAAGGTGCCCTAATCTGTCCTGAGAGTAAGATTACAGCTTGTTTTACATACAAGTAGAATTGTGCTAGTTTTCAAATTAAATGTTCTCGACACTTTAAGAGGAAATCCAGTTTAAATATAAGTTAGTCTCATTAGAAAGAGTAAAATATTACGAGTTTAACGGTATTTCTTTTTCTTTTTTACAAAACACCCCTAGTTGTTAACGAAGTCTTTTGTCCTGCACCCTCTTTTTGAATAGATCTGGGGAGAGTTGTAGTTGACAGAATCCTTTTTACATTATAGGGCTGCTCTGTTTTATCCCGGCCATTTCAAGAGTATTTTTTTTTCAAAAATTGAATCCTTCTTGGAATAACATGCTCTTTAATATTTCGTAAGGGGTTTCTAATTATCTCACCCAAAAGATGTTTAAAACCTGAAGTTAGGTCTCGACCAAAACCAGACGATATGAAAAAATGTTTTTTTTTCCAATTCAAATAGCAAACGTGTTCGAAAATAACAATGAGAGACGTAATTTTCTGGGGGAGAGTTATTGTAAGAGGGGTGATTGTTTGGAGCCTAATTTTAATAAGGAGTAATTGTCAAGGGAGGTAATGCTCTGCAGTGATCATACCAAGGAGGTGACAATCTCTTCCCACATCCTTGATATACTAGTTGTTAATATGCCCAATAATGCAGTAGGGCAATTCTGAAATGAGCGTTAACGGTATAACAGTAAAATAGTTACAAAATTGATGAAACAATGCAAAGAAAGCAAATTAAGACAGAGACGAAGTACACAAATAAAGATACAGTGCACTCCCGTTACAACGAACACGGTTATAACGAAATTTCGTTAACGAAGCAAAACTTCTGGTCCCAAAATTATCGCCATTAAAGTCTATGGTACAAAATTCGCTTATAACGAAGACGGTTATAACAAAATTTTCGTTATCACGAAGTCTTTTCTGAGCGCCACTGACAAAAGTTTCCGAGGGGAACTTGCGTCGTTGTAATAAAATAATTTGAATTCAGATAAGGTTTGTTTCATTGTTCCGAAGTCCTTTAATACAAAACACACAGATTCTGATACAACTAAATGTCCGTTAGTTCGGAAATGAAAGAGGGTTTGTTATTAAGCACATTTTGGCGTTATTCCAAAGGTTCGTTAATTCGATAATAAAATATGGTCCTTATTCTTATTGTTATACGGTTTGTTAGTCCGAAAATGATAGGAATTCAAAACGTTCGTTAATCGGAACATTACAAAAAGTATCGTTAATCCATGGTAGAAAAAGGAGAGTACACTAACAAAACTTAAGAATTGCAATCTTTATAATCGTCTTAAGATAAATAAATCTTCGAAATAACTAACCTTTCTCATTTTTTTTTTCATTAACAAAATTTCTTCGGAATAACGAACCTTATTTCATTTTCGGATGAAAAAGCCTTCGGAACAACGGACTTTCTGACTATAGTGAACCTTTTTCTTTTTTTGATTTATAAACATTCAGAATGACGAACCTCATTTCATTTTCAGATCAACGAACCTTCGGAAAATGAACAATATATTATTTTGATCTAAATTATGAACTTTCGGAATAATGATTCTGCGGAAATGCGAACCTTCACATAAACAAACCATCGGAATCCCGGGAATGGCGAAACTTCGGAATAAGGAGTCTTCGGAGTAACGTACTTTAGTAAGAAAATAACCTTTGGAATAGCGAACTGTAACCAAATCCTACACCGTCATTTTCTACACATGTGTGACAACACAAACAACTTTATGCTCTTTTTAAAATGTAATATTTAAACGAAATTAAAAAGGTATTCTCCCATTTCACATAGCTTTCCAGCGTATGATGAGGATTCAACAAACATAATTTTTTATGCGTGGTTTCCTTCTTTTCGTTATACATTGCATATTATATTTGTTCGGTTACAACGAAATTTCGTTAAAACGAAAAAAAAAAAAACTGCCGGTCCTGAGCATTTCGTTTTAACGGGAGTGCACTGCACATGAACACACACGAGATAAATCCCTTGTAATGAGAGAAAGAGGAAAGGTGAGTTATGAATGACAGGAATAGACTACCTTCACGGTGGACAGAGAAAAGCGAGAGGGAAGAGGAAGATGATGGGTCAAAACCAGGGCACGTGAAGCATGAGATATAAGCTCCTCAAAATAAAGAAGTGTTACATGGAGTTGTGGTAAACGATAGACAATTGTGGTTAAAAAAATATTGCAAAAAGTTTAACTCATTCTGAAGAGTAACATTTCTTCAAAATGTCTTTAGTTCAATGGTAAAGGCATTCAATCTTAAAACTTCTTTTATACTATACTATAAAGAGAAATCCGAAATTTCGGAACAGTAAAAGAAAATACAGATTTAGCGAAAATAGTTTGGTTAAAGGCATTGACATTTACTGGATTACCGGGTAGGATATGAAGGGACAGCTTCGTTTTTTTATGAACATAGAGTCAAAATACAGAGGGAGAAATTAAGCTTTTACATAAATTGTCCTAAGTGCAAACGATACAAATCGTAAATCTTTAAGATGTTGTTTTCATAAAATGATGTCCTGGGGGTAATTTTCGTCTTGATAGTTATAGGGGAGGGGGAGTTGTAGGCTTGCTTATCCGGGGTAATCATCCATGGGAAGTTATCGGAGGGTGTAGTTATCGGGTGGAAGTTATCTGGGGTCTAGTTATCGGAGGAGGGGATAATTAACCTGGGGATAATTATCCTAGTGGTAATTATCGGGGGGGGGGTAGTTATCCGGAGGGTAATTATCCGGGGGGGGGGGGGGTGATTATCCGGGGGGTAATTATCCGGGGGGTAATTATCCGAGGGGTAATTATCCGGGGGGTAGTTATCCGGGGGGTAGTTATCCTGGGGGTAGTTACCCAGGGGGTAGTTCTCCGGGGGGTAGTTACCCAGGGGGTAGTTCTCCGGGGGGTAGTTATCCAGGGGGTAGTTCTCCGGGGGGTAGTTACCCAGGGGGTAGTTTTCCGGGGGGTAGTTATCCAGGGGGTAGTTATCCGAGGGGGTAGTTATCCAGGGGTAGTTATCCGAGGGGTAGTTATCCAGGGGGTAGTTTTCCTAAGGGGGAATTGCCCTGGGGGGTGATTGCCCTAGGAGGGTAGTTGTCCGGGGGGTAGTTGTCCTAGGGGGTAATTACCCTGGAGGGTAATTGCCCTTGGAGGGTAGTTGTCCGGGGGGTAGTTGCCCTAGGGGGGAATTGTCCTGGGGGGTAATTATCCGGGTGGTAGTTATCCGGAGGGTGGTTTTCCAGGGGGTACTGTTCCTAGAACCAAGTTTCGCGAACCCGTCGTGAACTCTGCACAACCTATGCCCAAACTGGCCGTACCAGTACGTACTAATACGTGTCCGTCAACTCAGTGGCACGCAAGTCACGATTCGCAACAAGTTAAATGACTAACTTACGCTACCCTGACACTTGCACGAATTTGTGCTTGCGCACTGCACCGCATTGTGGCGTACACCAGTACGTGGTATTTAGTGGCGCGCAGGCCGAGTTTAGTCATTTCGAATTTACGAATAGTTCAAGAAATGCGTGTTCTCAGTAAAACTCAATGATATGTCATGTTCACGACACATTTACGCATTATTTACATATTCGTATTCGTTGCAAGGACCCCCACTTCCAATCAAAAGTAACGATCAGTACACATAGGCCTATATGTATATTTTTTTTTCCCCGGGGCGGGGGGGGGGGGGGGGGTCCTGCCTTGGAGTTTATTGTTCTTTCATACAACAAAAAAATGCGTGACTCATCCTGATGATCATGTAGGAGAGGAGAAGAATATTTTTTTCATCAGAATTCAATTATTACAAATTACGATAGCATCCCAGTTCGCAAATGAATGCGATAATGTTTACTGTATGTTTGTATTAATTTTGTCTATTATGTAGGCCCATGTGTGTGTGTGTGTGTGTGTGTACGACATCTCATTCACTTTTCAATCCTTGAAGGGAACGCAAACCCACAAAGCAACGTGGATTGAGGGAAAGCAGCAACATTGGTAGAACACACCAGTGACAGTTTGAGGACAATTGGATAATCGATGCATAAGTTATGAATTTTTTGTAAAGTTTTGCTGTATAACAAGGGACCTCTGGACGAGGAGACTACTAGAGGTTATGACGTAGTAGTGGACAACAATACAAAGAAAATATAAAGGAAATTCAACAAACATTCACTTCTCTAGCATTATGAAAGAGCACTTGACTAACCGCTTTCAGAAAACAGGGGGAATAATTGCTACCCTTTACATACGTCAGTATCAAGTTGATGGAATTTGTAATTTTCATGAAAAAGTGAATTTTTGTGGAATTTCTTCACATTTTCCTATATTTTCCAGTCAAACGTCATAACCTCTAGTAGTCTCCTTATCCAGCGGTTCCAACGCCAAAACTTAAAAAATCATAACTTTTGCATCGATTGTCCGATTTTCTTAAAACTTTCATTGATTTGTTCTACTAATGTTGCTGCTTTCACTCAATCCACATTGCTTTTGGGGTTTGCGTTCCCTTTAATATCATACAGTATTGAAAAATCTAATGACATCACCGTACTTTGTCACTAAAGGAATCTTATTTCATGATCTGAGTTGTGAAACATACGTCATTATCGGATTATTGAGCCTTCATATTTTTTATATCAACGAACCTTCTTAATAAGGAACATTGTCCAATTTTCGGAACTAACGAACCCTGCATCATTATGAGGATAAACAAACAATCGGAATATCTACGAAAAAGTGTAATCCTACAAGTTGCGCCCAAGCTTAGTTTAAACATCCTAACCAACTCTTTTCCCACTTTTCTTTTACAGCAATGTATTTGAACTATTCAACAAACAACATTATCGTGTATCCCAAAATGTCCTTCCTTGACCCACCAACTACCTTCTTTCCCTTGTCTTTGACCTTTGAACAACAGTGGTCTTTGACCGCAGACTACTGAATCGACGGCCGATTTTCCTCAAACTTTGGCTGATATCATGATCTGTTAAAGGACAAGTTCACCTTCATAAACATAAGGATTGAGAGAATGCAACAATATTATTAGAACACATCAGTGAAAGTTTGAGGAAAATTGGACAATCCATGCAAAAGTTATGAATTTTTAAAGTTTTTGTGTTGGAACCGCTGGATGAGGAGACTACTACAGCTTGTGATTCATATGCGTACAACAGTATAAAGAAAATGTAAAAGAAAATTCAACATATTTTCACTTTTTTCGCATAATAAAAGAGCACTTGAGTTGCCTCTTTCTAAAGGCAGGGGGAATAATATTACCCATAACATTTGTCGGTAACGAGTCAGGGGAATGTGTGCTTTTTTCAAAAGATGGAATTTTGTGAATTTCTCTTTATATTTTCCTTATATTGTTGTACGCATGTGACATCTAAGTTATTCATACACTGTAGTAGTCTTCTCATCCAGCGGTTACTGCACAAAAACTTCAAAAATTCATAACTTTTGAACGGATTGTCTGATTTTCCTCAAACTTTCAATGATGTGTTCTACTAATATTGCTACATTCTCTCAATCCTTATGTTTATGAAGGTGAACTTGTCCTTTAATACTCTTGCTTATAGCGCAAAGGATACGCAAGTTAGTCGTGAACTAGTTGCGACGCATTAGTACGTACTGGTACGGCTAGTTTGGGCATAGGTTGTGTATAGTTTGTGTACAGTTGTTATAACTTTAAGTTTTCGCGTGATGGTGAATTATTCCGTGTCACGAATTTCCCTCATTCCGTGATAATTTAAAGTTATAACAACTTTATTCCTCCCTCTGAATTCCTCGGACAGCATGGTCCCAGCGTCACTCGAAAATGAGCCATCTTGACTTCACCTGGGCCAAACAGGCCACACCTCCTTTGTATAAAATGCATATTCATGACAATATTAACTGCAACATACTCCCTATATTCTCGCTGGGTTTGAAAGGGCCTTGACAGGGCTGTACTTTATAACACGACCACACTTTCCTCGCATGATGACGTTTGTATGCAATGTAAACAATTTAACTATTATGTTGACCTGTGCAATGACGGATTTTTGCGACTTCAACGACAATCTGCTATACATTAATGGACGTTTGCTGCCAGTTTCCATGGAAAGGCTGTTTTGAATCGTCAGTGGTTAAAACTGCATTGGTGCGAATCTTATGACAAGATCATGAAGATCATTATTAACTTTAACTCTCCCAAAATACGACCACATTTTCCTCGCACGATTCCGTTTGTATGCAATGTAAACAATTTAACTATTAATTGATATGTTGACGTGTGCTATGATGGATTTTTTATTAGCTGACTTAAACGACAATCATCTATACAGTGAATATTAATGGACGTTTGCTGCCAGTTTTCATGGAAAGGCTGTTTTGAATCGTCAGCGGTTAAAAATGCAAAGCTCCGACGTGGCATACGGCTGAATTATGAATGCACGGCATGCTGCGGTGAAATAAAGGGATGGAAAACTACAAAGATGACGTATACCTCACAGAAAGACTGAACTTTCACCAGCGACCGCGGTCTTGCAACAGATCTTTCCTTCTCTCCGTTCTGTAAGAACTAAAATCATCTTATTTGGAGATGTCTGCAACAAAGTCCAATTAGTCCTAGCTAGGCCCTACTGCCAAAGTCAGTGAACATATGTTGTAGCGCTAAAAAAAAAACAACCCAGCACATTTTGTCTTAGGGTGTGTGCAATTAGTTTTCAATCAATACAATGCGTAGAATCGAAGCCGACTAAAAGCGAGGTGCTAAAACACACTTATATACCGTAGGTGTTACCAAAAAAAAAAAAAAATCGATTTTTTTTTTAAATCCTTAATAGTTCGAAAACTATGCACCATAACACTTTCATTGATATGAGTGATAGCTGAATAGTGTATAATTCAGTTGGAGGTGATTTGAATATGGAGCATGAATCAGATTCATTAAATCCAAGTTAATCAAGTTCATGATTTTGGTCATATTTGAACCCTCTGTACAAAACCTGAACTTTACACAGGAACCAATGATGTATGTGATCGTGTGCTGACAATGACCCTGAACGGTATACATGAATCAGAAACTTGTATGTTTCTGTGATATTAATGTGACTAACAAAAGGTATGGCGAGGGAACATGAAATCATGCTGAGTCGAAGGGAAGGTGCATTCAAATGTCTTTTGTCAAATATTTCATTACTTTAGCAATGATTGACAGATGACGTCATCTGAGGAATATTTGTTTGGAAAAAGAAGAAAAACATTGTTTAGAATATATGTAATGTTTCTAGATATTCGTTTCACCGCAAAACTGATGTTGAGGGTATCGAAAATCAACACAAATCAACATGCATTTGGATTCCAGGGCCCCTTTAAGATCAAAAGTGGGAAATGTTTATTGTAACACCGAGCTTATATCTTAGCCAGTCCGACATCTCAGTCTAGCATGTAGTCTGGCTTCCAGACCATCAGCCTGTACTAGGATTCCAAGAATATCATTGCCCTCTACAGACGGAAGAAGTTAGTAGAAAGAAAGAAAAAGCTGGACGAGCTGGATGATCCTGCAGCCTACACGGAACGCGTATTTTGTGAAAGGGACCAAAGTTGACAAGGGGTCTAGAGACCAGACTATCCACCATGATGAATCCAATCAGCTGGTAGAAAAGTACTTTGTACGCCCCCTTTACATGTTCCCTTTACAAGGAAAAAAGCCTGTATCAATTACTAATGTTTTCAATGAAGAGTGCGTCATTCGAATGGTGACTTTGACAATTCATAACAAGAATCATCGCTCAAATGACGGAGTTTGATTGTTTGTAGCATACTAGAATCGCAGCAGGCGATTTGAATGAGAATTTAAATGATAGTATGGGGGTGTTTTCCACTAAAAAAAATTGCCTTCAATGTTCAATGGATGAGACGTGGATAACTTAAAAGGACGCCTGTCCGGTGATCAGGTGGTTGTAGGTTGGAATCTTGCTCGAGTGTGTATATCCATGATTTCTTTTGTCATGGCTGCTAGCTACTGAAATACTGAATAAATTCATTGGTCATTATATTTCTACGTCGATATAACGCAATTTGACAATCAGTTGCAGTAAAAACAAGTCGACGCAAGAATTTCATGAATTTGAATATTTACAGAGTACCCACTGCATGTAGAACCTGCACTAGCTGCCTTGCGGACGCTCCGTGGTCTAGTGGATAAGCCGCCTGCAAGGTGATCAGGAGGACATAGGTTCAAATCCTCCTCGCGAGTATGTATTTCCATAATTTTTTTTTTATTATTTTGTCATGGCTACTGCTAGAAGACTGATCAATTAATTGCTTATTTACGTCGATGTAGCTCTGGGCAATTTGTAAATCAGTTCCAGCATCACATTCATTGCTATTTCTAATATTATGTTTCTGTTATAGTTAAAGGTGTTAACTATCATCGATTTTATGTTATCATTCAACAATCTCCCGTGCCTGTTTGACCTGGGGAAAAACAACTGACCAAAAAAAAAAATGAATGTCATTTTCCTGTCAAATACATTGTTGACTATTGTTGTTTTGATCATTAAGTAATACTTTTCATATCATGATTATCAATGGAATTGTCATAATAAGTATCATTATTGGTCACTGTATCCTTCAGTAAAAAATTCTCTCTCTTCCAGCCCAAGACATGAAGGTACAAACTCTTCCGTGGCTACATCACATGCGGCTGCCTGGCCGATTGGCAACTCTACAGGTCATGCAAAGTTTCAAGTGGGGATGTGATTCCTCTCTACTCTTACTCTTCCTCCTGGTGGCAGCAGTCTGTGGTGACGTCAACATCACTGATGCAAGTAAGCATCTGAGAAGTTGTGTTGTGTGAATGCCGTTTGGATGCATGTACAGAGTAACGGTTCAAAATTAGAAAACGTGTACTGTCAAAGTTTGTAACAACAACAAATGTAACCCTAAATGGTGACTTTCAATAATTCAGAACAAATTATTTTTATAATCACTTGTTACAGCTCTGTGCCAGCTAGAGCAACCGATGTGCAAAACCAGGAAAACAGTGTGTAGTGTGTAAACACTTCTCGGAAGATCTAACATCCAAACTGCAGATATCATCTTATTCAATCTCGTTTTCACTTGCGGGGATTTTTTTCAGACACCAGTGGAGGATTTGGACAGCTTTTCATCATAATAAGACAAAAAATCAGCCTGAAGATGTCTGAAACTATGTACTGAACTTTAAAGGAAACCAAGGGGGCAATGTAAATGTGGACTAAATGAAAGCAGCGATATTAGTAGAAAACGCCAGGAAGAGTTAGAGGAGAATTGGACAATCGATTATTTTCAAAGTTGAAAATTTACAGAGATTGCTGGGTAAGGAGACTAAATACATTTTAGTACGTCATTATGGATAACGGTGAAAGAGAAATTAAGAAAATAAAATAAAATGTTAATGTAACGAAATACATAATAACGACGGAATATGCCTTCTTATGAAAATGAAACTGTGGAATCAAAGATGCCACCCCCGGGACGGTGCTGAGATATTAGATTTTCAAAATAGTATAAAGGGGGTCGTATGTTATTGGCTGAGGTGAAGATTTAGCTTTTCACTTTTTGTGTGATACTTAGGGACGACTTTGTGAAATGTTACAGAGCATACAATTCTAGAGAAATTGAAAGTTTATTTGATGAAAATTGTTTTTGAAAGCTTGAGATTATGAGGAACGCTTTGTTCGTGATATTGTCACAAATGTACACACTAGTAGCTTTGTACATGTATGATGTACTGCATGCATGGTTGTTTTAATGTGTATGTACACAGGTGGACCAGATTAATGGAGAACATTCTATGTGGTATACATATAGTACATACAGGCTGACCAGATCAGTGGAGAATTTTCTAGGTGGTATACAATGTAGCTATATACAGTACATGCATGTAACAGGAAATACATCATAGCTCACTCAATCCAGAATGATTTCACCCATTCCAGAATGTTCTAGGAAGTGCTTACATGTTTGGCTGAGTGAGGCACTGTCCCTGTAGCCCAATGTGATTGGTAGTTAATTTTGGCAATGATGTTATGCAGTGAGTCATCCCGGATTCCTGGAACTAGGACTTGCTAGTATGTTCAGGTGTGTGGCCCCAGGTTGGAGAGAGTTACAGAATGTGCTAGAAGGGGGTGAATGGATAGTATATAAGCCAGAGAAATTCTGCAGTAGGCAGAGTACCCAACACCTCTGCTCTGAGAGTTACGTCACTTCTGGCTCTGAAGCGACTTGTTATAGTCAGTCCTGTGTTACCTGCTGACCTGTTATGTTTGTGGAGATAAGGCCTGGGAGACATTTTGCCTGCAGAGAATTAATGTGCCCTCATTGGAGATAGACTCTATTTTTGTGTCAATGGACATTGCTACGGAAAAGCTGTGACGGGCTGGATTCCTAGCTGAACATTCAAATTCATGAAATTCTTCCGTCGAGATGTTTTCATTGCAACTGATTGACAATTTGCCCTACATCGACGTAAATAAGCACTGAATTGATCAGTGTTTAGTAGTAGCCATGATAAAAAATCATGGGCGTACATACTCGATCAGGATTCGAACCTACGACCTCCTGATCACCGGACAGGCGTCATCTCCACTAGACCACCGAGCTTTCGCCCGACAGCAAGTGTTGGTTCTAATCCTTATAGCATGCAGCGGGTACTGCCTTGTTATTCAAATTCATGAAATTCTTCCGTCGAGATGTTTTCATTGCAACTGATTGACAACTTGCCCTACATCGACGTAAATAAGCACTGAATTGATCAGTGTTTAGTAGTAGCCATGATAAAAAAATCATGGGCGTACATACTCGAGCAGGATTCGAACCTAAGACCTCCTGATCACCGGACAGGCGTCATCTCCACTAGACCACCGAGCTTTCGCCCGACAGCAAGTGTTGGTTCTAATCCTTATAGCATGCAGCGGGTACTGCTTTGTTATTCAAATTCATGAAATTCTTCCGTCGAGATGTTTTCATTGCAACTGATTGACAACTTGCCCTACATCGACGTAAATAAGCACTGAATTGATCAGTGTTTAGTAGTAGCCATGATAAAAAATCATGGGCGTACATACTCGAGCAGGATTCGAACCTACGACCTCCTGATCACCGGACAGGCGTCATCTCCACTAGACCACCGAGCTTTCGCCCGACAGCAAGTGTTGGTTCTAATCCTTATAGCATGCAGCGGGTACTGCTTTGTTATTCAAATTCATGAAATTCTTCCGTCGAGATGTTTTCATTGCAACTGATTGACAACTTGCCCTACATCGACGTAAATAAGCACTGAATTGATCAGTGTTTAGTAGTAGCCATGATAAAAAATCATGGGCGTACATACTCGAGCAGGATTCGAACCTACGACCTCCTGATCACCGGACAGGCGTCATCTCCACTAGACCACCGAGCTTTCGCCCGACAGCAAGTGTTGGTTCTAATCCTTATAGCATGCAGCGGGTACTGCTTTGTTATTCAAATTCATGAAATTCTTCCGTCGAGTACCCGAGTATGTACGCCCATGATTTTTTATCATGGCTACTACTAAACACTGATCAATTCAGTGCTTATTTACGTCGATGTAGGGCAAGTTGTCAATCAGTTGCAATGAAAACATCTCGACGGAAGAATTTCATGAATTTGAATAACAAAGCAGTACCCGCTGCATGCTATAAGGATTAGAACCAACACTTGCTGTCGGGCGAAAGCTCGGTGGTCTAGTGGAGATGACGCCTGTCCGGTGATCAGGAGGTCGTAGGTTCGAATCCTGATCGAGTATGTACGCCCATGATTTTTTATCATGGCTACTACTAAACACTGATCAATTCAGTGCTTATTTACGTCGATGTAGGGCAAGTTGTCAATCAGTTGCAATAGCTGAACATTATTGAGCAAATCATCATTCACCGCATCGACTGGACGTGGTCGTCATAACGTTGGATTCTGCACGTCTCGCTGTGAACATTATACCGTGGACCTATAACGTGGACATATACCTGGATTAATACCGAGGATTATCGCAACCTGCGCCTCTGGATTTACGTCGGAGGTATCATTCATCTGTGCATCGCGGATCATTCATTTGTGCATCGAACATCGTATCTGGACACTACCAGGGAACTGTAGCGACTTTGTGATTTAAGATTTGGATGCATGTAAGTGATTCCATTACCGATTTGTAATTGTTTTTATTGATCATTGTTGTACTGATATGACGCTGATTACCAGTCTGTACCCACAATATCACTGTTAATAAACCGCCTGAACATCAGTTGATTGTTTCTTTTGTGCGATCATTGTCAGAGTGATTTTGGTCGTAACAATATCTTAGCCATTTCAGAATCAATATTCATCAAATAAACTTTAAATTCCTAGTGGAATTATATGCTCGTTCATATTTCATAACAGGTTTCTCATTATTTCAAAAAACCATCATAAAAAACGTTGGAAGTCTGAAGCCCCATCTCAACCGAAATGTTCCATCCCTTTAATCACTAAATGAGAAATCATGGAACACTTACAAAATTGAGTTGGCTGCATTTTTCCTACCAACTTAAATGATTGACCAACCAGTTCCGCTGCTGTGTATCCTCTCAATCTGTGTCTGGTTTTTTTTTTCTGTTTGTGTGTGTGTGTGTGTGTTTCCATGTCGTATGGGTGTGCGTGTGTCTGTTTGTCTGTCTATATGAAAAAAAGAATGTGTAATGGTGTTGTGACGAAAACCCCCGTGTGAGTAAATTGAGAGAATCTGCTCAGATCTCAATTTTTATTTCGACGTCTAAAGTAATGATCATCGTAAAGTGCCTTTCCTGCATAAATAATGACTAAGCATTATGGAAGACAAATGTGTTTTACGACATTCGATTTAATTGAGTCTGCTCAGATGTCAATTTTTATTTCGATGTCTAAAGTAATGATCATCGTAAAGTGCCTTTCCTGCATAAATAATGACTAAGCATTATGGAAGACAAATGTGTTTTACGACATTCGATTTAATTTGCTGCACTCCATCATGTATGGAAATGGATTTCACATAATCATTTTGTAATATGTATGAAAGACTAACAACTATTATGACAGGCGCAAGGGGGCTTGAAGTTGATAATACCCCCCACCTCCCTCCCATCCCACAAATGAATAACCAAAAAATGAAAGTTAAAATGTCTATGTCATAGTCTTGCCTTTAAGTGCACCAATTGCCAATAGAAGGGATGTCCCTACATTGATTGTTGAGTAAGAGATTCCATCTTTCCGTTGTCCTTTTGAGAAACGGGTATTTATAGCAGCCCTTCTTAGTAACAGGGTGAAGTAAGGAAATCGAGGAAGGAAGGTGACTTCTTAGTATGAAATCCAACTTTTTTAGATACTTCCAATATATAATTGTAATACACATAGTCTATGGCAGTGACATGATGGGTATTGATTTCGATACAAAAGTGAAAGTCTGAAAATGGCCCGACGGTCGTTTCCTTCCCAGTTTCATTAATGTGGAGGAGACGCTTTCTATATGCAATGATACTTGTATTATTTTTCTTCATCCAGTCGTCTCTGAAAGCCATTTGCTTATCTAACAACAGCCTCCAGCATGCCAATCCCACCAATACATTAATTGAGTCAGATTACCGTTGACTTCTCTACCTTGACTAGCTCAAATCAACACAGTACATGTATTTCTAACACTGACTGTGTTTCAGTTGTGATAAGTTCAATGTTAAAAAAACAACAACAGACAAACAAAACAAACAAACAAAACAAACCTCTTGATGAATTTGAATTCACCATTGTGTTTGCTGGACACATTTTAGTGGAATTCAAGAATGGGATTGGCATTTTGCGGCCATTTATGGAAAGCCTGAATAGGTCTCAGAGGAGGATTTTTTTTTTTCATTCTTTCTTTCTGCTTACATTCAGCTTTATTATGTATCTTTGATATTATTCTTTGAAGTCTGATGAAATTAACTGATAGCAATAAGTAATGAATATTTTCTGGATTTGTATAATAGTGTTTTGAATCATGACTTTCATATTTAACAGAATCAAAGGTATTGAAATGGGATACTGTTTTGAGCACTTAATATACCAGCATTCTCCATTCTTCAATTAGATTAAGAGTTGAGAAAAGAGCAAATTTTTCGGAAGTGCTCTGCCTATATGTGACATGCGACCATCCCGATGTGCCAGGAAGAGGGAACCAACCTCATTTTCATTTCATTTTCTTTTTCTTTCTTTTTCAAATTCGATTCAATTTGAAGCATTCTCCATTCCTCGATTAGATTTGAGAGTTGAGACAACAGCAACCTGTTCTGGCAGTGGTCTGCTCAACGTGACATGGGACAAACCTGCTGTGCCTGCTAGTGTGGACGAATTTGAAGTGAAGTTCTCCTGGGACAATTCAAGTAAAGTTGAGGTAAGGTGCATTACCAATGTCCATGTGTGCACTTCTTTCTCTTCGTTTTCTGCAGTTAAATACACTCACATTATTTATATACTTGGCTGAGCGTACCTTAATTGTCCATGTCTACTATGTCTACTCTATATTTTGTGGATGTTGATTGTGCAGCGCTTTGATCAGGTCCTCCAAAAGCGCTCAATAAGAAATAGTTACTTTTATTATTATTATTGTGTGAGTTAAAAAGCTTGGATTTGGCAACTTTAGACGCGTCATGCAAGAAATTTTATTCATTTGATGAACATAATGCAGTATATATATACATATATAATATATATATATATATATATATATATATATATATACATGTATATAATATGGGAATTTCGATTTTATTTTCTGTCAAAGCAAGTGTTCATCTTATTTTTCTTTAATACATTACAGAAACTTCTCGCACATAGGTCAAATGTTTGGATTTAGGTCAAGAAATTATCATTCGTCTCTACGTCTACGAATGGGTTAAACTACAAGCATAGGTGTCCTACTGGTGCAGTGAGGGATTTCTTTTTCTGTTGAGTTTTATGCTGAATCATGGCAAGTGACAATATATATTGGTTATCCATGAGGAAATCGAAGAACTAGTCCTACATGTAATACAATTTATCCATATTTAATACATATCGATTGCTTACATCCTGGAAATTTAATGCATCAGGTTAGTAAGTCTCTGGCAAGATTTCCGCTTCTCAGGCACAACTTCCGTTGTGATGTGCATTTGAATTCAGATAGCATGCTGTAAACCCTTTCTGTGCCATAGACATTGGGCAGTGTGAATAAGGCTGCGAGGTTTTCTGTGCCAAACAGCACCCAAGGCACAGAAAAGGGTTAAAGGGTCTCTTACAACTTGTGGACAGAACATGACTTGGTAGTGGCTTAACCTCCCCAACCCTTTCCCCCTTCATTATAGAATGTGACATGCCAATCACCCACAAGATGTCTAGCTTTGCACCGCATTGAGATGTCCAATTTACAATACTGCGTTCAAATTCGAGACGCGAAGAACACAGCTGCAACCTGGTCTCGGCGAGAATGTACTCCTTTTCCACCCAGTGGTAAAGCGCCCTCATCTTCTCATTTGTGTAAAGTTGTTGTCATAGGCCTTTAGCACACCTTTAGCAGGAGATCTACTCCTCGAAGAATGTATCTTTAAATTGAAATGGCATCTCGTCAGACTTTTGAACCGGGAGTCAACAGCTTTACTGTTTAGTGTTGTTATTCAATGTGAAAGAACAGTAATATGTTACTTTGCTAACTTTCAAGTTACGAATAACTAGCTGAAAGATAATTTTCAGTTATGCAATGGCTTAATAATCCAAAAACAAAACAAAAAAACCTAACAAATGTTGAAGTTTGCTGAGTTAGTGGTATAATTATGTTCAGATGCATGCATTATTGTCGCATTGACCCTTGACCCCATCGGCCCTCAGCCCCTCCCCCCCCCCCCCCCCTACACACACACACCATGCACCTCCATTAGAAAACGTTCACTACCCTTGTAATATGAGATGAATTATAGGCCCTACATTTTTTTTGAAGCAAATATATTATATACAATGGAAATTTTATATGTAGGCCCTAAAGTCACAGGGAGACATGTATAGGCCTATCGAAGTTGCCCTGGGAGTTCATATTTATAAATTAATTCCACCAACACAGAGCAAATTGCTTTCTTCGTCTTCAGTGACATTTCAATGATTGATAAAAATCTGTAAAACTTGCAGACTACGCATGTGAAAAGAACGAAAGTCTACAACTAACATGTAGCCAGCTGGACCCTCCTTCAGCCAACACCACGGTGACCTGGTACCACAATGATGAGCTGGTGGTGGACGGTATGGGAGCGTCACTCTCGGAGAATGGCTGGTCTCTCACTCTCAGTCACTTACAGCAGCATGACAGAGGAAAATATTTCTGCCGTGCAGAGGACAGGAACTCAACAGGAGGGTCCTTCAATGTCATGATAGGTTGTAAGTACCACAAACTGTGCGTGCTATATACATGTATATTACGATATAATTATGTACAAATATGCAGATTTCCGTTTTATTTGATATTATCTCATTTTTTTCATTTTATGGAAATGTGGGTTAAAATAAAGGTCCGGGCAGTCAATTTTTCAATTTCGTTTGTACAACGAGAGACAAGTGAGTAAAAAATAGAAATAAAATAAAATAAAAAATAAAAATCGGTAACACATCTTCACCACTCTGCTTTAATCATAGCTTATATCTTGCTTTCATTTAATGAGCTTTGCCTGCGTTGGAATAAACTTAAAGAAGAAATCCTCTCCAGAATTTCATTAATTTCATAAGAAAGACGGAAAAACCTGTAGGACAGTGCAAAAATGCCCGAAAACGGATAAGAAATATGAAAGTTATGACATTCTGAAATGTCAAAATTTTTCGGGAAACACTTCTTGACCAGTCGTTATGAATATTCAAATCAGTAAGTTGACGATGTCATGCTCTCGCAATTTCTTTTACAATCTTCATTTAATATACCGGTACAGAAATGACAAAAACCTCATATTTCGGCTGTATGAATATAAAACTGACATAAGAAAGAGTAAATGTTAACTTTGATATTAAGTATTAAGTATGTGCATTTACCTGTATTAGCTAAAAATGACAATTTATTTGAAATATAACATACTTGAAAATTGTGAGGGCATGACATCATCAACGCGCTAACGCACTGAATATTCATAAGCAATGGTCAAGAAGTGTTGTTCGAAAAAAGAGAGACATTTCAAAACGTAATACCTTCATTATTAAAAAATTCTTATCCGATAGTTTTCATTTTCGGAATTTTCTGTTGGAATTGTTTTCTTTCTAGTAGATTTTATTTATTTGTCACTGCCGGCAACCAGGGATACTCTGGTGGTAGTGCCGCTCCCTGGAAAGCAGTAGATGACAGATTCGATTTTCACTAATTCCATGTAAGAACAATTTTTTTTTTAAATCGATTATTATAGATCATCATTGCGATCTCACAATTTCAGTTGTACCTGTATAGCTCATGTAAAATGCTGGTACAGCTGTACCTCATGCTGACCAAATGACACGTGCCTTCACATGATGGTATGCAGCACAATTCTAGCTAAGGCAAGCACAGTTTGTTCATGTCTCCCTTGAAAGTATGTTGATAGCATGGTATATGACAGATTCTACCACATAGAGGTTTTTAAATTTGAAGTGAAAAAAGCACCTGTCATGAGGCATGAATTCATATACGGATATTTCGAAAAGACTTACCAGGGAGGTGAGTCACCTTCCTGGACTTACCGAGCAACATGTGTTGGAGAATATATATTATGGGTCAATAGAGTACGATATTTTCTGATGAAGCAAAACATAGTGTAAAAAGTCGCTTTTGATAAGGCACGCTTCTTTTGAAAGATCCAGAAGTCAGACGATGGGTACAACTCTATTGTGGTTCTATAGTCCACAAGATGGCCACCCGTCCCCTGATCTTGTCTAGTCTCAGTGCTTGACTTCAGTGAAGGTTTTTGTTTGTTTTTTAATCGGAGATAAGTGAATGAACTGTAACAAACACATTATAACTCTTTCCCTTGAAGCAGGCAACTAACAAGTTTCAAATTCACAAGCTGCAGAAGCATGCAGTAGTAAATGCAGACTAGGGGGCTAAGGTGAGACAGAAGGATATGGGGGGACAGAGTTTATCTCCTAAAACTTTTAGGGTCAGTACAGGTCACGCAAAGCTTTAAAGGGATAGTACAGTATTGGTGGAGATGAGAATTGGGCTTTTAACTTTTTGCAAGATACCAAGAAAACACTTATGATATAGTACAGAGCATACCATTTTAAGAGGAATTCAAAGTTTATTTGATGAAAATCGGGTTTGGAATGAATGAAACATCCAAAAACAAAGTAAAACAAAGCGATTGTAATAAAGTGTGGGTCCCACACTTTATTAGAATCGCTCATTTTTTGATATCTCAGCCATTTCAAAACCAATTTTCATCAAGTAAACGTTGAATTTCTCATAGAATTGCATGCTCTTTCATATTTCAAAAGAGGTTTCTCATTATCTCACCAAAAAAAAAAAAATGTTAGAAACCTGAAATTAGGTCTCAACCAAAACTGTACGATCCCTTTAAGAGCGATCGTGGTAACAAACAATGGAGAGAGAAAGAAATGACGCACACACACGGTGGGGAGATAAGGAAAGAAAGAAAGAAAGAAAGAAAGAAAGAAAGAAAGAAAGAAAGAGACAGGGCTTGTACCGAAAACAGTGAATGCAATCTTCTGGGGGTTTTTTTCTCTGTCTCTCCCTGTTTGAAACTGGTGAGGTACACAGCTATGATTGTTGATCACAATAGAGCAACCCATATACCGAGCATTTTTTGTGTTGTTGGTTTTTTTTTCAGCTAAAAAATTAGGGACACGAGTTGAGATGAATGTGACGTATACCAGATAATTGGGGTGCACGTCACGAGACCGACACCTACGAGTCATACAGCCCACAAGTTATACAGCTCACAAGTCATACAGCCCACGAGTCATACAGCTCACAAGTCATACAGCCCACCAGTTATACAGCCCACGAGTTCGACACTGAGTAAATAAAGCCCACGAGTTCGACATCAAGTAAAATAAGTCCAGGTCTCGTGGGCCTTTTTTGCCTACTGTCGGTCTCGTGGGCTTTCTTTGCTTAGTGTCGGTCTCATGAGCCTTTATTGCTTAGTGTCGGTCTCGTGGGCTATGTTTGCTTAGTGTCGGTCTCATGAGCCTTTTGTGCGTAGTGTCGAACTCATGGGCTGTATGACTCCTGAGCCGTAAAACTCGTGGGCTGTATGACTCATGGACCTATTATTGATGTCGGTCTCGTGGACCGTATGATTCGTGGGTGTCGGTCTCGTGGGATGCCCCCGATAATTGTGGAGTAACCGTTTTTGGTTCGTATTCAGTCACAATACTGCTGAAATTACACAAATTTCTCCATACCTTGGAAACTACTCAATATATAACCAGTGGATAGTGGTGTAAGAGAGACTCTTCCATCGCCTCCCTGATATGCCATCACGTTCGGACTCAGTCAACGGTTCGCCAATATTTTGTTTAGACGCACAGCCCTATATACCAAAACCGGTTGAGTTGATCTGCAAAAGTAATTCCTCCTAGACCTGGAGAATAATGTTATCTACTAGCTGGCCATTTGCAGGAATTAAAAACTTTGCAGTGGCGAATTTAGTTTTTTTTTGTTTTTGTTTTTGTTTTTTGTTTTTTTTGCTAAGGAAGGGTAGGGGGATGACCCAGGGGCGATGGGTCATGACAAGCCCTCCCCCCCCCCAAAAAAAAATAATAATAATAATAAATAATAATAATAACAATGATAAGGTCTTCAGATTTTGGCTGCATTCTTCAAAAAAAAAGGGAGGGGTCTTTTGCCGCCATTTCCCTCCCCAAATGAACTTACAAACAAAAGAAAAAAGGCGGGGTATTCTCCCCCCCCCCCCCCCATCCACCGCTGCAAGTCACAACATTTGTGGCTATTGGGTCGAAGGTCAATTAACTAAAATTTTTCTTTTTTCTCCTTACCTCTGAAATGGCTCAAGGTATCCTATTGAAACTTAGGAGATGTACAGTATATGTTACCTGGCAATTTATTCAAAAAATTTTATGTCACGGGGTCACAGGTCAAGGGTCAAAAATCAAAGGTCAGGTTATAATGCTACAAATACACTATTATGTTGCAATACACAATTTTCTACAAGTCTTGAATTGACCTAACGTATAAACTTCAAAATCTTTGAAATAAACGTGCATTAAAGCACAATGTGCCTGTAGGGAAAAACTCTTGACCATGGGGTCAGAGGTCAAGCAATAAAAGCAAAAAGAAAATCCCTTTTCGTCCATGCTTTGGTTCATAGAAATTGGTGTATTATACATTGCCAGAAAGTGACTATTTGGAGAAAGTTGAGGGTCATGTGGGCAAAGATCTCGGGTCAAAGGTCTTTGCAATCATGTAAAACTGTCATACAAAGATGTGCCTTAGACCTATTGGGAGAATTATAGGATATGATAGAAGATGCGCACCAATCTCCATATATCTATATCTCTGATTTGTGTGTTTGTTGTTGTTGTTTTTAGTTAATGGTTGTAGTCAGGAAAATAAGACATATTCAGCAAAAAAAAAAGTAAGTAAACGCTTTTCAAGACAATATTTCTCATAGAATATTTGGCTAAAAATTAATTGGCTATCAACCTGGCAGGTCAATAAAACGGGAAACTTTACACATGAGTGAATGTATTCGTATTTCTCTTCCAAGGCACAGAGGTACAAATTGCAAAAGTGAACATGTCGTCATTCATGGGTAAGCGTTTTCCTGTATTCTAATGAGAACAAAGACAAATTCATCACAATTAGAAACATGAATCAGTTTGCGGAAATAAAGGTACGATTTGTATTATGTCTTCGTAGCCCCAACAATAAAGAAAGTCTAAAAACAGTAAAGAAAAGTGATGAATCTTCTGTCAAATCGAAATTCGACATGAGACAAGGAGCAATATTTTCATTTAATAGTAGAAATTTGAATTTGTATTTCAAATTAGGAAGCTTGAATGTAATATTGTAAATTCCTAAGTTCGAAGAACGAAATAAAGAAAATATGTCCATTTAAACACATGTCATTTGAAGTTGGGTTTGATAGAAAATTCTCATTTTTTTTAGTTTCCCACTTTGTTTTTTGTTGAGCCTATGAAGCGGGAGTTGGAGTAGAATTTGCTTTATTTGATTTATAGTTTTATACATGGCAAATCGTTTGGAGATTTAACATTAGTTTATATTGTCATAAAGTATTTATTGATGGGGTAAAAAATAATATATAGATAATTGCTGCATTCCGATAAGAACTACAATGATTCTTTTTCAGAAGTTATGAAAATAAAATTAAAAGAACATAATATAGATTTTCCACATGAAAAAGTGAAATTAAGAAATCATTGGTTTTAGAAAATGGAAAGAGAAATTGAATATTCAGAAGATCAGTTGATGGTAAATTTCCTTAGTGGTATTTAGGATAAAATTGATTTTGAAAAAAAAGAGAGAATAGAATTGGAAAGAGGCTTTTGCTACGTCAGGGTTTGATAAGGGGATGCCATCTAATTCAGAGACAGGAGAGTGTTACACCTTATTGAACAGGAGGGAGAAGAGGCTTTATATCTTTAAAAAAAAGTTATAGACCAATAACTCTGTGAAATTTAGATTACAAAACATTATCAAAAGTATCTGCTACATGAACAAAAGAGATGTTAGTGGATATTATTCTTTATTATCTAGTGGGTTATATTGAAGATAGAAATATTGGAGAAGCAGTATGGTAGTAAATGATATGTTGTTTATTATCTTTGCACCAGTCAGTATATAGGTAGTCTTTAATTCCTGTAGATTTTGAAAAAGCATTTGATAGTATTTCACACAATTATTTTTTATTTAAATCATCAGTATTATTCACCTTTGGTAAATAGTTGTGGTCTTGCGTAAAAAAATAATGCTTTATAAGGATGTTATCAGTCTTGTGATGAACGGAAGATGTTCAGGTTAATAAAGAGGAGTGAGGCAAGGTAATCCTTTGTCACGGCACCTGAAGAGCCATTGAATTGTTACAAGTATTATGATATTCGAAAGGATCGCTGTATTGAGGCGATAGAATTTGGGTAGAGAAATAAACACATTTTGTATGCATATGATAGTACATTGGTTTTTATGAATGTGGATTCAATAAAAAGAGTGAAGAAATTTGTCAACGATTTTGAGAAATTGAGTGAATTAAATATAAATATGGAGAAGACATATTTTTGTGTGGTAGGGACAGGAGAGTGATAGCCTGGGTATGCCAATGTACATTTGGTACTATAGGTAAAAGATTTAAGCATTGTAGAAGTAGCGAAATTTGCCAATGTTTGGAAATATTAAACTGTTGAATATGTATGTGTTTTCAGAACTGAATTATGTTTCTTCTCATATGACAGTTCCCCATATAATTTCAACATCAACATCAAAATCAACATTTCTGTCTTGGGGGACTAAGAATGACGAATTTTGAAGTATTTATCAAGACTTAGAGAATTCTGTAAATGAAACGGTTGTATGGTGATATTTATTCAGGGCTGATGGTAATTTTTTTTTATTTTCAGGCAGTTTGGCGGTCGATTTATTTCTTTATGTAATTATGATATGAATAAGATGGATTTGAAACGTATACTAATGTGTGATATGGAAATGCTGAAAGTATGGCAAGTGTAGACATTTTGTATGAAATAAGGTAAACCCTGTTATATATCGGGGTATATGCATTAGTAATAAAAATATTAAAATGAGTTTTGATATTGAATCATTTCCGAAAGGTATATTTCAAGCATCAGATATGATTGAAGGAGATTGCTTAAGATCGGTTATATAATCTTATATTTAGGGATTTACTACTAAAAATTGCAATCTTTTAAAAAAAGTTAGTTTAACATTTCACAAGAGGGGGTACAAAGTGATTTTATGAATATGAATATTGACAATTTTGAGGTAGATTGACGGAATTTGGACCATCACAGAAATTACGTGAATTGAAGTCTAGACGGTTATATGACTGTTTATTTGAAGAATTTCACAGATTACTGATGAAAGATAGACATTGTGAATATTGTGAAAATTGTGAATAAATTACTGTTATGTAGTAGACAACGAGAATTTTATTACAAGTCATTACAAGGGGCTGTTTACGAAGCAAGAGCTTATTAGATTTGGATTTTAGTCTGATTATTTTGTTCTTTTTGTTGAGATGAAGTAGGTGGTGCTCAGACAATCATGCTTCTGGACTTGCGATACAGTAGCTTTCTCAACCGTCTTGGCAACAAACTTTCATGAGATTGGCAATCGGACAATTATTCTTGAGATCGTTTTCATCTAGTTTGGAGTTCTTAATGATAGGAGAGATGTTAGAATGCTTCAGTCCTCCTGAAAAATAACCCTACCGAAGGACTGAGTGATGAGAAAATTCAAGGTTAAACATTGACTACTTGGTATATAATTCTGTTTGGAGTGTTTTTATTTATGGGGGTAAAATGAAAATGTTTGCTTTATATGATTAAGGAAAATCCTATTGAATTGAGGAAAATAATGATAGACTGTTGTCGATAAAATGAAAATTGTTTTAATTGATTCTCAATGAATGATCCTGTGTTGTATAGTGATATCATTTCGTAAATGAATTATCATTTTGTGTATTGTGCAAATATGTCAAGAGGAAGGAAAAAGGAGGAAGGAAAAAGAAAATCATTTAAAGCGAAATCAACACGGAATTGTCATATGTTCATAATCATCTTATGACCACTCGCTTGCTTTCACAGCTTCCCCCAAGGATGTAAATTTGACATGTCACAGTGATGATTTCAAGAACGTCATATGTAACTGGACTAAGATACCAGAAACTCATCTCCCAACAGAGGTGTCATGTGAAGTTATTTACCCAAAAGACGCAGATACTGACTGTTGGTAAGCATGTCTTGATTGTAAAATGTGTTAAAATGCGTTAATGTTAATTGTTTTTCATTATCTTCTTAGAGCAAGTACAGGAATGAATCTAATCTTGTCATACCCGAAAGTAAACTCTGATGTTTAATGTCGAATTCTTTTTGCTGCTGTTGTTGTTGGACGATGATATTTACCTTTGAAATTGTGATTTGTCGTGTAGCTCTGTAATGCACCTTCAAATATGTGTATTCCATTATTTGAAAAACATATAATGATGTTTCCAGCATCGGTTATGATTATGATTGCTCTTGAACCGCCTAGTATCTCTCATCTGTGGTAGTATTTCTCAATTTCTATTACCGAATGTGACCAGTGATCTGCAATCTGATAAATGCACAGTTCCCACTGCTATACGAGATGTGAACAGACATTGTCTGTCGAGTGAAAGCTTCGTAGTCTTGTGGATATGGCGCCTGTCTAGCGTTCTGGAAATCGTTGGTTCATCTCCAACCCTAGCAGCTTGTCCATGATCATTTTTTATCATCCCGGTTGCTGTTATGTCACTGAATGATTGGTGCTTATTCGCCTGTTCGCGTCAATATGTAGCAAATTGTCAATCACTTGCAATAACCTCACTCAACGCAACGATTTATTGATTTGAATATTTTGTTTCTGTTGTTTTCAGTCTACATTTACATGAGGTGGAGTCTCGACAGCCGTGTCGCAGCTTGAATGCCAGCAGCCGCGAATATCATTTTGCCCCTTCCTATAGCGGCTTTTGTATCTCTCTTTCAGTGGAGACTGCTCTCGGAAACGAGTCTTTTTGCAACCTATTTTATACGACAAGAGATAGTAAGTCAATTGTACCGTCTTTTCCTATTTTCTGTTGGTGTTGATTCCAACAGAGATGTTTGATGTCACATCATTAATACTTTAGAGGTCAGCTTAGTCAGCTTTTACCACATAACTGATACAACATTTATGGGCCCACATCTTGCCGTCACCAATACAAGATACCGATTCCGAGACACGGGACTATTCTACAGTTTAGCATAGTGATTACATTTATGAGCGTAAATTTGAAACAGTGAGCTTCAAGGAAATCAAACCATTTATGTTGATTTACCTTTTGAAATGAATTCTGGAGAACATCTCCATTAATTCATCAGAATTTAACAGCTTTCTTGCCATCTAGTGATCACTAGAGAACCGTAACAGGTAGGTTTGATAAGACAATTTGTGGACGACTCATATTCATTTCAT
The DNA here is from genome assembly GCF_040938485.1 of Diadema antillarum. Taxonomy (NCBI): domain Eukaryota; kingdom Metazoa; phylum Echinodermata; class Echinoidea; order Diadematoida; family Diadematidae; genus Diadema; species Diadema antillarum. The sequence continues at coordinate 1,258,187 of NW_027271067.1, read as the reverse complement.
TTTACTTGAAATCAAATAATCTCTTTTGTAATCAAGATAATGCTAATATCCATTTTCTACATGATAATTATTTTGATTTTGGAAATGAAGATGATAATAACCGTGCACAAGAAGATAAGGTGTATGTATTCATGCTTTTGTGTCGTTCTCTGATGAGAAGGTTGAGAATGTTGGTGTCTGCACTGTGGACATTAGTCATTGAGTTTCACAAGCCGCATTCACAAACACGTGTTTAAAGGGGATGGCTAGTAACCGATCAGTGGGAATCAGTGGGAATGCTAAGGGATGATTGTTCCAATCCTTGTGGGATTCACTGAAGAGTACATCATATATCTACTGTTGTGAAAAAATAATTTGCTTCAGAACGGTCTCATATTCAAGTAATGTGCAGATTAATGCCCCGTCACTGACCAGGCACGCTAACCTGGAAACATTAAACTGCACATTACTTGAATATGAGACCATTCTGAAGCAAATAATTTTCACACAACAATAGATATACAATGTACTCTTAAAAGAATCCCACAAGGATTGGAACAATCATCCTCCAGCATTCCCACTGATTCCCACTGATCAGTTACTAGCCATCCCCTTTAATGGTTTATGTATTGCTATGCAAAATTTGGTTTGATTTGGCACCATTTACACACATTGAGCAGGAAAAAAAGGGGTGAGAATAAAAAGAAAAAAATATAACAGTGACCAGAACATGACCCCGAGCATCAGAGTGTGCGGACCTATAGTGTGGTGAATTGCATTATACGACTAAAAATTCGTCAAAATCTCAGCGTGCCATTCATACACAAAACACAGGGCAAATAATCGTGATGGTTACTCGGTTTTAGTTTGCTTTTTAGGTTTTTTTTTAGTTCTTTTTTGGAGGGGGTTGGAGGGGAGGGGTATTTATAAATCAAGCGACTGATTTTTTGTTTCCACATACACACAAACTGACGGTTTTTAACGATATATAAGTTTCAAATACCGTTAATTTCGGGTATGTGTGGATGCGGCTATAATGGGTTTAATCGCAGTTAGAGCGATTAAATAAAACAACCTATCAGGTTTAAATGTCAAATTTGTTGCATTAATTGCAAATTAGAATAATTAGACGCCGCCATGGTGGTACCATCGGGAAGGTCCCTCGTTGTCTCATGTAAACTCCGTGCAGTGTTTTTAGCATATTTGGCTGTAATCAATCTTCAATTCCTCCTCAAACCACACGTGGATTGTGGACAGTAAAGCCATGCACTCAACAAGGCTGAACATCTGTTTCCCACCATTATTGTTTCCTGCTATCTCATACCACAGCTGTACCACGTCCCCCTTATTTCCAAGTCAAAGCTAATTCTTCTTCAGAGGGAAAGCCAGAACTTATTGTAACGTGGAGTTATCCTGAAAAGATGACAACGTATTTGGATGCGCCATCAGTGCAGATCAGAAATGACTACAGCGGTTCAACGGAGCCGGTCACAGTATGCAATTTCATCGTGCTATTCTTGTAAACTATACATAAGTTTCCATTTGCACACAATGCAATTTTTTTTTCTTTTTCTTTTTCTTATTCTCTTGTGGTAGTCTGGGTAGTGTAGAATGCAGAAAACACTCACTATGAGTTTCAATAAAGTATTTTTATTCATTTACAGAACTATACGAGCGATGCAACAAAGAGTGTCCAGTGCCAGAACACATGAACAGTAAAAACAAAAACATCTAGGCTTCGAAATCTGACAAGACTGACAATGTATCTATGATTGGGGTCGATTGAGCTTTTTTGATGATACATCAAACAACAGATTTGGCATATAATCTTAATTTCCATATCAAAAAAAGAGACGTCAAAATTGACTTTACATGAAACAATGCATGTGCATTAGTATAAAATGTGAACAAAATGACAGCAGTTAGCTATAAATGACACAGAGCATATACATCTTACACGGTAAACTTCAATTTTTTTCCAAAGTGGAATTGAAATCTTAATTGGAAAAAATGTGCATCTGATTCAAAAGAGAATTCAATACGCTTATCCTACGACATACCGGAAATCTAGGAGAAAATTGTTGAATGCCAATGAGATAAACTCAAATGGATTCAAAATACAATGATATCATTGAAATGTCATTTTCTCCATAAGATATACAGGAATTTGATAACTTTGAATTTTTCTTTTTTTTACTTTTCAGCGTCATGAAATCCCATGAAATGACAAAGTTGTAGAAAAGGAAATAGACAGATTCAAGATGAGCATTTTTTCGCACATTTGCCGTATAGAAGGTTATATAATGGACCATGCAAGATATATATGAGGAAGCCCAAAACACAAGCGTGCACTTGTCCAGGCTTGCCTAATTCAATTTATTGGCAACTTTTCATTTGTTATAAATGTGCTCAATCATGCATAAAATTTGTCAACACAATTAGTTACAGATGGAAAGAAGATTGTTCCTTTCCTCACAACTTACACTGCGTTCTCTATCAAAGTTCACAATAATTAGTATGAAATAGTACTCCTCTAACTTTAGATTTCATTTTTCTTTCTTTAATACGCACTGTACAGTAATCTCTGTATGACAAGGCCACGACTGGATAGTTAACGCGTGCTAGATGGGTAGAGTTAGAATCATTCCTGAATGCAATTTGATTTTCCACCTCATAAGCCAGGGGCGCAAATCCGTAACGAGGAGTTGGAGATGGTCGGTGGTCGTGGTGGTAGCCTTCTCTTAATAGCAATAGCACAAGCTAACAATTTTATTGACGCACACCCGCGCCATGCGAACGTACAAAACGAAAAAAAAATAATTTAATTTAATTCAACAAAGCACAAAAAAGATAATTGTGTACATGCATAAAACTGTCAAAAGAATTTTAAAATTGCAAAGTACATTTCAATAAAAGACACACTATGTTTGGCCAGGATTTGGACTCCAGTGGAAAGGAGGAGAATAAGAAAGCGAGCTATAAGAGGGATTTAGAGAAGGAGAAGCGGGAAAGAAGCAGAAGTGAGGGTGGAAGAGACAGAAGAAGAAAGTAACAGAGGAAGTCCTTGTAAAACCATAACCATAAACATAATCGCATTAAAGATTTATATGTTCTGTTTGTTATGTATATGTTATATTTTTTCATAATGCTGAAATATACAAAAATTCAATTATTCCTCGAAACTACTCGTACAATTATAGTTAAGTATATATATTACATATAATATACATATTATATATATATATATATATATATATATATATATATATATAACGAAGAATAAACCGGTAATGCAATATTTCGCCAATATAGAGTTTATTGAGCAACTCAAATTTTCGGTGGCTTCCATCCACCTTCTTCAGGAGTCTCGACGCGGAATGTCAATATTGAATTGACATTCCGCGTCGAGACTCCTGAAGAAGGTGGATGGAAGCCACCGAAAATTTGAGTTGCTCAATAAACTCTATATTGGCGAAATATTGCATTACCGGTTTATTCTTCGTTAAATTGGAGCCAATACGTGAATTCGCAACATGTTTGGACCTAGACTATATATATATATATATATATATATATATATATATATATATTGGGCCGTGACGCGAGAAAAGGGCCCTTAGGGCATTAAATACCGAAAATGAGTTTTCACCTCCACATTGTGGAAGGAACTCTGACGTATTTATATATGCAAACCTTTTTCTGAAATTCCAATCCTAAATGACCCCATCACGACATTCAAAACAGCATGTTTTGTCCAAATCCTGTCACTTTATGATCAGTCTATGCATGTGCGCGCAGTTAGCTACTTGATCTTTTTTGCGCGTATTGCTTTGTCAAACTTCCGCGCCGTTTTCTGGCGTTTGCGCGCTGCGGAGCTAAGGGCCCTTTTCTCGCGTCACGGCCCAGTATAAAATATATATGATTATGTATAAGATGCAAAACGGAAATGAAAACAGTATCATGAGAAGTTTTGGCCGTAAGTATATACACATTCAGAAGAAAGTGGGGAAAGCACAAAAGGACAGAAGGATAAGTCAAGAGAGAAAGAAAGACAAGAAGTAGGAGGAATCATTGTAAACAGAAACTAGGGCCGATGTGAGGAACGAAATGATTGGCAAGAAGCGGAAACACTGCAATCTGTGTTGTAACCATTCAGAGGGGAAGAGGTACTTCAAAGTGCGTCATATGATAACAAAATAAGATTCAATTATCAATAGTGACATAAGAAAAATAACAGAACGTGCCCTTTTTCTTAACGAAATGGTTAGCAGGTGCCTTGGCATGGAAGGTCGAATAAAGCAAAAGTATCGTGTAGACACATTGTCACGATCTGCAGAAGAGGGTTGAGTTCCTTTGCTTTTAAATTACCTAAATAATGTATTATTTAAGTTGATGTTACTATTTGCGAGCGAGCGAGGAGAGTGAGCGATTGAGAAATTATGTTACAAATCCTAACAAAATATCATACTGTTAAGCTCTGTTTAGCTCTCATTAGGTGGGTGTTGGAACGTTTCCATTCTACTAAAATTAATACAATGACATTTCTTTCTGCTTCTTCTTCTTCCATCTTTTTTTTTTTTTTTTTTCGGGGGGCGTTTGCCCGGTTATTGTTCAACTGATGTTTTGTAGCATGCATTCCAATCCTTTTGTACATTTGGTTTTGTTTTTCTAGGACATATCTTGGTCACAGTCTAGTCTGAAGAGAGAGGTAGACTTCAGTAATGTGAGATACTGTGTCAGAATGCAGTCTCACAGCATGTGGTATACCAGCGGGCCTTGGTCTGATCACGTCTGCGAGTACACGCCTCCAGGAGGTAAACTATATTCCGAGCGCAGTTCCGAACTGTCTTCACAATTATAAGAATAAACAAAGAAAAGTCAGATAAAGTGCATTTACTGGGTCCATCTCCAGTATGGAAATGCAGTCACTTCAGAGTTACCAATTCAATGATGACAAGATGATAATTTCTGCTTTAGAATTACCCTAAACTTGATTGGTTACTCTCTAAAAAAATCGAGTGAAAATTTTCCTCTAAAAAGAGTGAATACAAAAAAGAGTGAATTTCGAGTGAAATTGGAGTGAATTTTGAGTGAAAAAGCTCATTTTCACTCATTTTGGGGTGACGTCAGGGATCACTCCAAAATCTTCGAGTGATCCCTGACGTCACTCCAAAATGAGTGAAAATGAGCATTTTCACTCAAAATTCACTCCAATTTCACTCGAAATTCACTCTTTTTTGTATTCACTCTCTTTAGAGTGAAAATTTTCACTCGATTTTTTTTTAGAGAGTAAACTAAAACAAAACAGCAACAAGAGTATTAATCATCTGGGTTATTTTGTTCTTTTATTTTTCCTTAAATTGTGTTGCATCAATCTCGTGAGCGTGTTATCAAATATGTACTTACGTCTTGAGACTGCACTGGAAAAAAAAAACCGTGAAATTGTTATATTGTTCCATCATGAAATTCTTGAATGAAACCGGTATTCTTTTCAAAGAGTTCAACAGGTCCATAGATTGCCCCAGGTTTTCTGAAATGAGGAATTACAATTCCAAGCAGAGAGTTTGGATATACCTAATTTCAATTTAGATTTGAAGTGGATATATCTGTGTGGTTTTTTTTACAGAGCCAAATGTTGGAATTACTGAGGTTTCTCACAGTAATGACATGAAAGCTGACCAGAGTTTGAGAAGAAATGTAACCATACGGTGGCTTGTAAGTAATAAAATGGTTCATACTTCATATTCAAATTCCTTTTGACAAAAAAGTCTAAACTGAAATATTATATCATTGTCATCACCGCAACTTACCTGTTATTGTTGACATTTAATTATACCCCGTTTACACAAAAGCACATGAAGTTATACATATTTTGAAAGACCCCAGTCTTCAAGTGCGTTCAGTCTTGGATTTTTGAGCAAAATCATTGGAATGAACCAGAGCAATAAGCTCACTGAGCACCAGCATGCCTTGACTAGTGACTGAAGGCTTCAAAATTGAACCATGCCATTACACACTTGGTTTCAGATAGGAAACCACAAAGACTATGACCAGTAGTCGATGTCATGTATCTTGTCTCAATACAAGAGAGTGAAAGAAAATAATCAATGATTGATTGAATGTTCTTATTCCCAAAGAATGATACCTTCCAAGACACTCTCGTCCAATTGAGCTTGTGCTCAAAGCCTTGCTTGACTTGGCAGGCATCACATAAGCACTAAATAAACACTTTCGGTCATTAAAAACAACATACGTATCCGTTTCTTAGTAAATGAGATCTACCGTATCCTGTATGCTACAGGGAGTTTTCATGTTATCTACAAAGTAACAACTTATATACTATACGATATAACAAAAGCAAGTAATGTGATCTACACCCGACTTTTGAACATGAGCAAATGAACTACACAGACCTATTTGCAAATAACTACATAGACTCCATCATTACAAATCCACCATACACAATGATATAAAGCCATCATGGCATCACTCGCAACAATGGAATCTCGTATCCGTCTTTTCTGTATTTAAAGAAATGCAGCTCATTTTTTCGAATCTCTTCTTTCTTTTCCACGCTCTGTAAGCTTGTACAGAATTCTACGAGCATGAATGAAATAGGTTAGCAGGCTACCTCTGACGGTATGCTTCTTGTAAGAAGACAAAATGCTCCCAGACCATGCCACAGTACATTGCCTCGGCATGTTTTGAGCTCATCTTTCTCCCATTTTATTTTCATGCACCTGCCTTATGATAACGCTTTTGTTAATCTCTATGTAACCTCAGGATTACGACCTTAAAAACAAAAACAGCAATATTATGTACCAAAAAAAAAATGCCAGTTATTGTGACTGGGTTAAGTACCGGTATGTCAGAGGATACGCAGTTTAATATTGGAATGCAGAGTATATACAGTACCCTTGTATGCCTTGTCGGATCGGTCTGATGCAAGACAATGATCTGTGACAACAATTTCGATTGTCTGATAATGAATGGACATGATATTCCTTGTACAGATTCAAGATTTAAAATTCAAGATTCAAGATTCAAGATCTTATGTTCATTTCCATCAAACAAACAGAAAAATTATATACAATGTATATGCAGAGGATATTTGTAATTATTGCAAAATGTGATTCAACAAAGTACATATGAAAATGAGTAACAGATGAGGAAAACACGATTGAATTTTTTGTGATGCAAAGGAAGCGCATGCGGCCAGATGGTGTTCTCCCTTACAAACGACACAATGAGGTTTCCATTTTCCTTTCTCTCTCCCTCTGTTTACTTTGTGGTTTTGGGCACCAGTGGAGAAAGATCGTGCGTTGGAAGACGGCTGTCTCTTATCTCTCAAGAGTGACGTCTGAGATGCAGTGATGGGATCACAAGCAATTGCTGCCTCATCATTGATGAACTCAGAAAAGACTGAAAAAAGGGTGGAAAAGATAATCTATCTTGCCGCCATTTCGCAACAGTCCTGCCCCATCTTGCTATCAGCCAATCAGGAAGTTTACTCATCAATTTCTTGTTCTCTCTCTCATCGTCCAAATGATGCAAATGATGAACATACTTTGGCTGCCGTGCAACACTGGCGAAGAAAGTCTCCCAGTCTTTGAAGGCCAATAAAGGAGTCAAGTCTGTCGCGAAAGGCATTGGAAATAACAAAGGGATTCCCGTACCTCTCCTGTAGAACCTTCACAGCTTCAACACATGCAGCGTCGTCTCCTAGCATGGAGTATCCTTGCACTAATGCCATTGGCGCTCCCTTTAGATATCTAAGCAGGAAATAGAATCTCTCTCCAGCTGGGATACCGCGATGTTCAATTAGTGCATCGTAACTTCGCTTCCATGCTGTGTATTCAAGTGGATTACCATCAAATACTCCAGGTTCAGTTATTGGAAGTGTATTCATGCGAAAAAGTTCTGTTAAACTGCTTGCAAGGCTTACTTCTTCATGGATCCTCAGTGGGTCGTCATTCCCGCATGATGCCGTATCAACAGAGGCGAGTTCTTCATTCTCCTCCATGGGAGAGTCAGATTGTTCCTTTATTGAAGGCTCTTTCTTCGCAGAGCTATTTACCCAATCCTGGCATAACCCTTTTTTCTTTGAGTGAGTTGACAAATGTACACTGCCTTTCACTGCAAGAAGAGTATCCCTCATTAATAATGAATGTTCTTCTTCCAGATCATCTAACTTATCTTCAGTGTCATCGTTGAGATTCCAGGATGAGTATAATTCAGAGAGACACTCTTGCACACAAATGAGATTGTCCATTACTCCTTGCAAACTATCCCGGCTTTCTTTGAGTACTGATGAATCCTCATCATCCTGAACAAGAATCGATCTATATTTGTTGGAAAGTCTTCTCCATTTCGTTACAGAACCTTCTCAGTAGGCTTCCTTGTTCTTGCATCTGTGCCACCACCAGCCTGATCATCAGCTGCGACTTGTTGCGAATCAATAGGCTCGGACATCTTGAATCCCTTATTGTAGCATAGTGATGATAAATCTTGAAATAAAGTCTTGACTCAGAGTTTTCACTGTAACTGCAGACAAGTTGAAGAGCACCATGGATAAAAACAAGGGCTTCGACGGGAATTTGAGATTTGACGATGATTCTTTATTTATCATATTTGAAGGTTTGAATCCACGGGCGTTGTAGTATCTTGACATCAGACAATAATTCCATGGTTACAATAATCAATCCTCATGCGATTCAAAAGTGTTTGATTCCTTAATATGTCCATGAAAATTTCAGTAAAGACGTCATCGTATCAAGAGCTGTATAAGCTGTGTTTGGTAAATCCGTAAATTCCTTTCACACTTTCTGTAGTAGGTTTCTTAAATTCTAAAATGCCTCAAATTCCTCAAATTCCGTGAAAACTGTAGGTTCAAACCAGTAGGAAAATACAAGGCATTACATAATTGGATAATTGATCTTTCATATCACTTATCAGCTTTGAGGTATATGTATAGCCAAAATATTCTCATAAATCAACTTTATAACTCTCAGGCTCAGCTCAGATGCCATATAACAGGCTTGCTTAATTAGGCAAGCAACTTACATTTCCTGAAATTTGCCTTGTCTGATAAAACATAGAAGGTCACAACACAATCAAGCATCACCTATATTGACACTAGCTGAAGTCTTTCACTGCCTATCTGACCTGATGTAAATGACATTCATGCTTAATTTGCATAATCCTATACAGCACTGAAAGGTGCTATTCATCATTGGAATGTGCAACTCAGGTCTCACTTGTACTTATGCTCTGAATGCCGGCATATAACCTTTGGCTAATAAAATGCATCATGTTTTATCATTTCATACATTTCATTTACATTACAGCATTCTCAAAATATTCATAACATATTTGACTTATATTCCTTGACACACTACATATTCTGTGCATTACTGTAATAGGCCATGCATAATCACCTACATTACACCTGCATTACCTAAGCCATTTCAATGTGCCAAAACCAAAATAAAATTGCTTATTTCTGGCTTATACTTTCATATTTCTTAATTAAACGTAAATGAATATTTCAACTGACCTCCATGCCTCCAAACATCTCCTTTTAAGAACGACCCAAATCAGGATGCTCAAGATTTAGGATGAATCTACTCCACAGCTCCATCTCCAGTAATGACTCTTCATCAGTCACTTCAGTTGCACAAGAGACGGCGCTATCTTCAAAGACCAAGGTCAAATGATAGAACTCAAGGCCTGTACTGTGAGTCTGAGTTATAAACTGTGTATGGACACACACAATGTAGTGTACATACCTACGTGTGCACCTTACCTATATACATATATCAAAATAGTCTGATCCTCAGACTCTAGGAGTTATTTCAGTTGTGACACAATAGATCATTTTAAGATTTCTCAAAACAAATCAAATTAATGAAATGAATATCAAATCAGCCTTCATTACAATAGGCCTACATAATTATGCGTAATACAAATTAACTAAGGATGGGAATGGAAATTGAGGGTCCCGCTAAGAAGCAAAGCTTGTACGATATGGGACCCTCAGAAAATGTACAACTCATCCTTTTTTAATTGAACAATATAGTCAATTACTTTTTATCAGGTTATTAGTAATGCACCTTTTCCCCCCTTCTCTCTCTCTCTCTCTCTTCATCTTTTATGGCTAGGTAGAAATGCCATCTGATGAACCATATCAAGGATTGCTTGGCTTTAGAGTGAAGACAGTGGGATTTTCCTCAACCACAGAACAAACCCAAAACCTTAGTTTGTCAGTGGAATACAAACATAATATCAATGATAGGAACTTTAGCCTTAAAATACCAGGTGAGTAAGCAAAGCGATGTTACAAAGTATATGTGAAGTACATGTATATGCAAATTGCATGTAAAGCTTCTTAACCAGCAGAATGTCAAGGATCATGTTCTTGTCAAAGATCATTGTAGACTTCATGAAAAGTAGAGCAATTAAAGTTGATTATGCGTAGTAGTCGAATTACTTTAGGTTGGATTTTGTTTGTTTTGTTGGCATTTTTCTTTTTCTTGTGCGTGGTTTGCTTTCATATGCAATTTAGCGTCCAAAAACGGTGTTTTATTATGAAGAACTTGTGCAGCAGTAGCTTAAGTATAAAAATTTCATCTCAATGTATCCCTCCCCAAGATTTTGTCACCTTTTGGAAGGCTTGAGTGCTTGTTTGTTTGTTTGTTTGTTTGTGTGTTTGTTTTGGGTTGGGGGATAGCTATGGTTACATATGACATGCTCTCTTTCTCTATTCCTTTCTCTTTCCCTACATATTACATGTATATGTGTTGTGTGGTGGTGTATCTTTATATAATGTGTTTGGGGTATGGTGTTTAGTAGATATATTTGACTTCACATTAAATGATATGAAACATATTTTGCAATTGTAAATTCCAGTATTTTCATGTAGGGCAACTTGTTACAAGCACAAGATGCATTCAAGGTTGCCTGGCTGATTCGATTTCGTGTTTTATTCTGTCAAATAAATGGCCTCATTTGGCCTCAACCACCTTCGTTTTCTTTTCTTTTTTTCTCCAGACCTCTTCAGAAATGAGTCATATGAAATCAAGATAGATGGGTACAACGAAGTTGGGTTTTCAGACCCAAGAACGCATGGTGTTGATCCTGTACCTGTAGAAGAGAGGAGCGAAAAAAAAGGTAACGTAGAACAGAGAAAACTGTGCTAGCCTCTGGTCAACTTGAAATTGCTGAAATTGAGAGAGCGATAACAACCAAATTGAATTTCAATAGAGTTACCAAAACCAGATATAAAATGGAAAAGTTTGGGACTTCTATGAAGTTACACAAAAATGTGCTGTGAGTAACAACCACATAATTGAAATGAGATTAGGTCTGCTGATGTAATTATGGCCGCGCCATTTTCCCCATTTACCTGTACTATAGCGGGGGAAGGGGGGCAAATTTTAAAGACATGATAGTAGGTTTTGCAAAGGTGTGTACTCATCTATGAGATCAGACGTTTAGGAGCAGACTGATTTATAGCTTTGAGAGCAAAACTTTTAATGATGAAACATGGTCTACTTGAAGCTAGTGGAAATGTTAAGATTAGTGGTTATGGGTTCCCTACTTTGAATTCTGACTACCTTGCTAGCTGCAGCAATCTTAACTCTGCAATTTGAAAGTACATTTATGTTGCAGGTTAGAATTACAGGAGTCACGACTTAAAGTGACAAATGCATGAACTAGTCATGTAGCATCAAGTTTTTTTTGTCAATTACCCGATTGGACTGATCTTCCTTACAGCACATATACTTGAACATTGACCATGATATGGATTTCATTCGATATGACCGATCATAACTTGTGTATTCGGGAGCGAAATGAATTATTACAGTCTTAGGTCTTATCTGTGTTTAGCTTGGAATAAATCTAGTGATCTATGCTTAGTACTATTGGATAAATGTCTTTGCAAACAGCAAGTCTAAAGATGAATATCTATCACTGTCTACTGCTCATTATGTAGGAAAACGAAACATTGCTAAAGCAGATTTGTGTGTCGTCAGTATTGACTCAAGACCATGAGCTTTGATGATGTCAGAGATAGGTACACTGTTGTACAATGTGTTGAGATGTGGCTATATATCAAAGCCTTAAGGCGCACCACAGTCAGCACTGTCCTCTGAGGATACTACGAAATTCGATTATAATAACCTCGTATATCCCTTTCGAAAATTAAATGACGTGACATTCCGTTTCAATTGCTGCGATCATGTAGAAGTTTCTTGTCATTTCTGCGCTTTCTTTGTAGGTTCAGCATTGCCGGTCATTATCTCCGTACCTATTGCCGTGCTTGTTCTAATCCCGACGGTGCTGTTTGTGTTGTACCAGAAATTGAAGAGGAATTTAGATCGGTTTCCAACGCCAGTTTACATCACGGTCAGTAAAATTTGTCAAATGATAAACCGCTTCTCAGACTCGTTCTAATATAGTCCTCTATATTCCTCATTCTCCTCTTGCTTCCCTAGTTCCAATTCCAAGATACCTTTAGACTCTCTTTTTTGTGTGTGACACAGACTACCTGTGATATTGTTGACCTCTCACGATAAATTTTGCTAAAGTGGCAGACATTTCAACCAGACTATAGCACAACACAGTGATTGTGCTTAGAATTGAAAATAGGATTTTTTTTCTCTCTTTTCAAAACTGTTATGCTTTTGGTCACTGTTATATTAACTACCTTTAGCCAAAGTTCAAAGTCTGGGGCTCCTTTACATATTCTTTTTCTATATAAAGCATGTTACCTTTTGTGTCATATTGTCCTATACATGCGCTATAGTATCTCTGCTCAAAGATGGTTTTCTCTGTATTTCATAAGTGTTCTAGCAGGCTGTCAGTGCTAGGCGCTTAGAAGTTAAAATGAGAGTAAACCTAAACCATTTGGAAGTTCGGTGGCTATAGAATAAAAAAAAAACCGTCAAACATAAAAATACAATACGGCTCACTAGCTATTCTGTCTGTTTTGTTTTGTTGTCTTTGTGTTTGCCTTTTTTTCGGAGTGGGGTCTGAATATGTTTAGCTCACGAACAAGTCATTCTATAGTTGATATCAGTACATTTCTTTTTTTGGTAAGAATACTGATAATTTGAATAAAAGTCAGTACCTCATGTCTAGTAAATTTGTTGCTGCATTTTCTAGATGGATCATGTAAGGGTTAGACAAGGACCTGAACCGGAAGTGTTTGATCAGCCGGCCCGTGCACCCGCAACAGAAGAGGAGGTAGCAGTGGAGATTCATCCGTCCAAAGAGTGTGTCACCACAGATACCTCAGGAACAGCAGATGTACCTGTTCCTGTTAAAGATGGGGATGCCATTCACCACAAACGACTAAATTCTCGGTTGTCAATGGAATGCATGAGCTATACCCAAATTGGAAAATACTCTGGAGGGAATGGTTCCACCTCCCCATCCTCCACAGCAAATGACGTGCAGGACTCTTCGGTGGAGGAAAGGCCAGTGGGTATGTTAACCACTTCCTCCGAAAGATTGGCCATTGGTAGCGGTTACACCCATCATTGTATATCTCCAGAACGAAGCACACATGGTGGGGGTGATACTGGGGTGCATCAAGAGGTTGATAAGACTGAACCGACCGTCGCTCCTGGATTATCTTTGAATGGATCACCCACTGGAGATGCCCAAGGAGTCATTCTTTCAGAGGAGGCTCCTGATGATCACATTAAGATCAGCCCGCCACCTGTAGCTACCATCTCTTATGTGCCTAACCAACCAAACGTGAGCAAGATGGAAACTTACATTCCAGTTCCTGTGATGTCATCTGCCCTGTGTCAGGCCTCTGGCTATGTTGACCGGGAAGAACTCGCTGACTTGACCAGTGCAGGTACAGGAAAATCGATTGGTGACAGTGAGATTGGCCTTGACAACCCCAATGCCTCACCAGTCCGTAAAGTAAACGACAATATCAAGACCAGCGCAGAGTTCAAGTCAGGATGCCAAGGATCAGGTTTTGAGCTGCAGTCAAGTCTCCTGAAAGACAGGAACAAGAATGCATCATCTGATGACTACAGCTCACAAAGGCTTCTTCAAAGTCCAGATAAATATGTCAGCAGAGCCCCAGTTGCACGTGTTGAAAACAATGGGTCACCACCAGAGCTAGCTGAGAATTGTGATGCAACGTTTATCAAAGGACATAAAATCCCATCACCTCAAGACGGTTATATCAGTCAGACAGACATCCTACTTGGTTTTCAGAGAAGCCCCGCCCAACAGCCTTGTGAATCGGATCTCAGTACCATCCACATTCACAAGTTTTCTGATGAAACTCAGTGAGCATGACAGGAAATGTGACAGCCCGATGTACAGTTTGCATTTGGCACATCTCTTGTAACAGTACGTCACAGATACATGAGAAAAACAAAACCAGGAACCTTTTTTGCCTACAGATGTGGTGTCGAGTTCAAAGGCCTTATTTACTTAGTGTCAGGATTGTAAGACAGTCTTATTTAATGTCTAGCACGTGGGCCTATTTTATTTTGTTGGTGCTCGTTGGTGCATGACTCCTTCTTAGCGCACCTCAGCCCAAACCTCAAGCGAGCCATTGCGATCACTCATCGTCCGGCGTCAGTCATGAAAACCCCATGACAGATTTTCACCAAACCTTTGCTTTATAAGTTGTCCCATTATGGTATAGTGGGAAGGCCTTGGAGTGGTTCAGGAGTTATCTAACTAATCGTAAACAATATGTTTCAATTAACAATTATAACTCTGATATGAGAGAATTGATTTGTGGCGTGCCACAAGGTAGTATATTGGGGCCGTTGTTGTTTATTGTTTTTATGCCTCCGCCACGAAGTGGTGCCGGAGGCATTATGTTTTCGGGTTGTCCGTCCTTCCGTCCGCCCTTCCGTCCGTCCGTCCGTCCGTCCGTCCTTCCGTCCGTCCGTCCGTAATGAATTTTGTGGACAAGGTAACTATCAAAACCTTTTGAGGTATCCTACTGAAACTTGGCATGTGTGTGTATTAGGGGGTGAAGTTGTGTCTATCAACTTTTTGGTGCATATGCTCAAGATCAAAGGTCAAAAGGTCAAGGTCAAATACATAGAATTTCATTATTTCCATCATATCTTTGCAATGCCTGGAGATATTTTCTTGAAACTTAGTGTATACATGTATTAACTAATTAAGATTCTCTGGTAAAAGTTTGGGTCATGAGGTCAAAGGTCAAAAGGTCAAGCAAAAATATTAAAACTTTACCTTTTTTCTCTGTACCTTGGAAATTGTTCAAGGTCTCTTCATGGAAGATAGTATACGTATATACATGTACTGACTGGCAGTGATTATCTAGAAAATTTAGGGTTCATGGGGTCAAAGGTTAGGGGTCAAAGGTCGAGGGCAACACTTCAAAATTTTACTATTTCCCTCATGTTTATGCAATGCCAGCAGGATTATTTTTTTTTTTTACACTAGGTGTATGCATGTTTATTCTAATAGAGATTCTCTGGAAAGTTTTTTTTTTCTTTTGTTTGTGCCTCTAAGGTCAAAAGGTCAAAGATCAAGTGAAAGTGCTAAACTAAGTCTTCCCTCCATATCTCGGAAGTGGCTCAAGTTATCTTGAAACGTACTACATATCTATGCATCTTCTGCCTGACAGTGATTATCTTACGAATTTTAGGGTCAAAGGCCAGATGAAAATGGTAACAATTTACTATTCAATACAGAAATTGCACTTTTTCTCCATACCTTGAAAATTACTCCATGCATAAACGTATGAATGGGTCAAAGTCAAGTTAAAGTCTCTAAATCCCAAATAGATGCTCTCCTATTCATCCACTTAAACCTAGGTCAAGGAAGGTGAGCATTCAACACAGCTGTGTGATAAACACGCTCCGTATATAACAGTTCGTAAAAAACTTAAAGGATCACCCTGGATAAATAGCCAATATCTGGAAATTGCCAGAGAAAGAGATTTTAATAAACGGAAATTTAACAGAACAAAGGATTTGAAGTATTGGGACCAATACAAGTATTTCAGAAACAAAGCTAACAATATGAATAAGAGGTTAAAGCGAG
The DNA here is from genome assembly GCF_040938485.1 of Diadema antillarum. Classification (NCBI taxonomy): domain Eukaryota; kingdom Metazoa; phylum Echinodermata; class Echinoidea; order Diadematoida; family Diadematidae; genus Diadema; species Diadema antillarum. The sequence continues at coordinate 1,242,149 of NW_027271067.1, read as the reverse complement.
CATATTATCGTGATCAACTAAATGATGTTAGCAATGATCGAAAAAGGGGATGGAAATTTTTGAATGAATTATTACCTGATGAAAAGAAATTGAGTACAGTGTTAAATATTACGGTAGAAGATGAATTAGTAACCGATCCCCATAAAATTGCAACTGAGTTTAATGTAATGTTTAGTAATGTAGGAAAATGTGCTTGTGAAAGTAATTCTGATGAGACACAGACTAATTTTTCTCGGTTGTACAGTTTAAAGCAGGCACAATCTAGATTTGTTTTCGAGGATATTTCTGTTGAATTTTCTTTGAAGGAACTGAGTAAGTTAGATTGTACTAAGGCTGTAGGTCTTGATGATCTGCATCCCAGACTATTGAAAATCAGTGCTCCTTTCATAGCTACGCCCTTAACCCACATCTTCAATCATTCAATTCAATCTGGTTATTTTCCATCGGACTTTAAACTTGCTAACATTGTTCCTATCCCGAAAAGTAAATCCTCCAACGACGTGAACAATTTCCGTCCAATATCCCTTTTATCCGTGGTTTCGAAAGTGTTTGAAAAGGCGATTCATTCACAGCTACTTAGTTACTTGGACAAAGAAAAGCTTCTGTCTGATCGTCAGTCAGGCTTTAGACCAAAGCATTCAACTTGTACGTGCTTAACCGAGTTCTCCGACCTTATTTACGATAACCTCGATAAAGGGCGATTGACAGGTGCAGTCTTTTTAGATCTAAAAAAGGCTTTCGACACTATCCCACACGATCTTTTATTAATGAAGCTGCATTGTTTTGGTATTAAAGAGGTGGAGTTGGCATGGTTTGAATCTTATATAACAGGTAGACAACAATGTGTAACATTTAGGGGAGTGACGAGTGATTTTCTTCCAGTCTATGCGGGGGTTCCGCAGGGATCCATTTTAGGTCCCCTACTATTTTGTATGTATATCAATGATATAGCTTACCTTCCTCTTCACCCCCAAACAAATATATCCCTTTATGCAGATGATACCGCCGTCTTTTCCTCAGGGTTTGGCGTGAAGTCAGTGCAAAAACAGCTTCAAATAGATATACATGTGTTAAGTAAATGGTTTATGGAAAATAGAATGGTGGTTAATACAAACAAAACAAAAGTAATGTTATTTAAATCCCGAAAGAAAAAGAGTTTCTCTGAGTTAGAAATTACCATGAACGAGAGAAGACTTGAGAATGTTACGAAGTTTAAATACCTCGGTGTGACGGTTGACCAAAACCTCGACTGGTCTCCTCAGGTGAATGAAGTTATAAGAAAAGTTTCATATGCTACAATGTGTATACGTAGAATCAAACATTGCTTAACAAAAGATATGTTAATTCAATTATATTATTCTTTGATTCTCCCTCATATTGATTATTGTTGCACAGTATGGGGATCTTTAACTAAGAAGAACATCCATAGACTGCAAATATGTCAAAATAAATATTCTCGTATGGTATTAAATGCAGACTATAAAACATCAACAGTTAGCTTACTAGATACACTTAAATTGCAATCCATTGAAAAGAGATTAGAATATCAGTATTGTATATTGGCCTATAAAATAGTTAATGACGCAACCCCATCTTATCTTTGTAAGCTTATATCCCGACGTAACGTTATATATCCTACTAGACATGTCCTAACAAATCAGTTATATTTACCTAAGCCAAAAACAGACAATAAGAAACGTTCCTTCTCATACTCCGCTTGTAAAATGTTCAACTCACTTCCAATTTCCGTTCAATCATCCCCTTCATTACCAGTTTTCAAGAAACGTCTCCGGCTTCACCAGTCTATCTTTTGATTGAGTTATCATTTCATATGACCACCACTTGTATTATGTCGTATTATGTTTTCATTTGTTTTGTTTTGTTTTGTTTTCTATTTGTATATATTGTACCCGATATTATTTGTAATTCGTTGATTTTGTAACCTTTGTATGTGATGCAGGGCTCCCTTGCAAAGCAGGCCATTGGGGCTCTGAACGGGACAACCCTGCTTTTAAAGAAAACATGAATAAATAAATAATAAATAAATAAATAATTGAAATTACGGAATTTTGGCATGCAATGGGGAAACACGCATCAAACATTATTAGATAGGGTTTTATTGTTACAAAAGAAGGCACTTCGAATCATTTGTGATGCCGCTCCTTGCTCTCATATAGCTTCTTTGTTTCTTGAAAATAAGATTTTGAAAATTAAAGATTTGTTTTTATTTCATTTAGGAAAATGTATGCGTCGTTATAATAACAACTGTCTTCCGGTTATATTTGATTCTATGTTTCCTCGTAACCTGACATACCATAGTTACCCAACAAGACAGTCTAATGAATTTCATTTGCCCCTGCATAGAACTGTGTTAGCTCAGCAAACATTTATTCATACAGGCCCAAGATTCTGGAACTCCCTGAGTCCAGACATAAAAAAATGCTCCTTCTTTGTTTTCATTTAAAAAAAGATTGAAATCATTCCTCCTTAAGTCTTATAATGTAACAGAAAGAAACTAATTTTGTTTGTTAATTTTTTTAAGTAAGTAGGTTTTGTCAGCAACAGGATGCTATTGATTTTTCATAGGCATGTTAGGTCGCTTCTTTCGCGGCATTCCACATCACATCCCCTGTTTTTTCTTATTGCAAACTTGTATATTATTACACGTGCCTTCACAGAACATATATGTTCTTCTATCAGCAATTCCATACAATTGTATATATCACCTTCTCGTCGCTTTCAGCGCTATACACTTCTAATATGGCTAATAGTCTCTGTTGGTTTGATCTTGAATGTATCGATTGATCTAGGCTTTTTGTTTTTAGTTGTCTCGTCTCTTTACTTAAATTTCTGTTTTCTCCCTTTCCCCTTTCACACTTCTTTTTTCATCTCACACACTTGTAGTTAAGTTTTCACCTATTTTTTTTTCTCCTGTGAGGTGCCCACATGACATGTACAAGCATAGTCTTTTGAGTGGGTACCCCCACTTTTATTCGCAGAATGTATAAATATGTTTGTATATAAAATGCCTAATTTTGTAATGACTATTGACAAATGTTATTCTTTGCTATCTATGTATCATTCCTTCAAACGCATGTCGAATTTATACTTTTGTACATTCTGTTGAAAGAAGTGAAAATAAAACCTTTGAATTGAATTGAATTGAATTGAATTGAACCTGCAGGAAACATTCCTACGAAATATAATCTCAATTTGGTCAAATGGCCACGGGGGTCATGGTGCCCAATTAGAGAATCTTTAAGGAATCTGCAAAGAATCTTTGATTGGTGCCCAATTCAGGAATCTTTAAAGATCGTCTTCTGTATAGAACCAGAAGTGACAAAGCTAAGTTTGATAAGTGACTATCATATTGTTTCAAGTTTGTGGCAGACTGGGCGGGAGCAGATTTGGGCAAATTATGACATTGTATCTTCTTCTAAAAAAATGCATCGTCAGATTTTCACCAAACTTGGCAGGGTTTATTGCTATGGTGTTTGAAGTGTATCTGTGCAAATGGGCCCCATTCCTCGCTTGGGAGCTCCGAAGGACACAATGGCCTGGGGCAAAGCCCATAAATGCAAAAATCTTCACGAATCTTCTGTCTAGAATAAGAGGACATAAGTTAACTTAGTGCTTTTAGTAAGTGGATAGTAGCTCCTAGTCTGTTCATGGTAGGTTCAGGGGCGAGCTAAGGGAGGGGGTTCCAGTTTGGCCCAATTTTCATATTTTCATCTTCTTGAAAATGCAGGTGCTAACGCTAGATTCAAGAAAATACATTTGTACAAATTCCCACAACATGCTATCACTTTTCCCGCATGATTACTGACCACTTGACATGCCTCTTTCAGAAGGCATGCAGGGGAATTAATATCATTCCAACACACGTCAGTGACAAGCCGAGGGAATATGTGCGTCTTTTAAAAAAACAATAAATTTTTTGACACTTTCTGTATATTTTCCTTATATCGTTCTACGCATGTGACATCATAAACTGTAGTAGTAGGTGATTCCACCAGTCTGAAGGATTGTCTGATTTTCCTCCAACTTTCATTGATGTGTTCTAATAATACTGCTGCATTCACTCGAGGTGAAGTTGCCCTTTAATGAGCATTGATAAGCACTGTTCACTGTACAAAATTGGTAGATTAGCATTCTCAGTTGCTTTTAGATTAAAATATAGAATATCACATAATATGTATATATTCATATTTGCCTTTGTATGATTAGTGAGCATTGCTGTATTACTTCGATCCGAGTAAGTAGTATTTAAAAGTTGATCGTACATTGGAATATTGAATCTCACATTTCACATTTTTTGCCTTTGTGTGAACAGTGAGCAGTACTTATAACTTCAGTACTAATATGGTACAGCAGAATTTAGCACTTGCTTGTGAATTTGAATATTGTATTTTACATTCCACATGTCTTGCCTATGAACGAATAATGAGCGTCGATTAATTACTTCGATCCAAGTACAGAACTATAGCATTTAACACTTGACTGAAGATATGAATGTTATAATACTATTATTTCACACTCCTAATTTTTTATCTTTGTATGATTAATGAGCAATGTTTACATTACTTCGATTAAAGTATGGAATAGCAGCAATTAGCAGTTGTTTGGTATTTGGAATATTGTATATCACATTCTACATTTCGATGATAATTCCGAAAATCAAATAAGGTTCGTTAATACAGTGTATTCATTTTAGCGGGAGTACGCCGTACGTTTCATGCACTAAATTTCTTACCTTTGCGTGAATAGTGAGCACTGCTTATATTTTATAACTTAAGACATTGAAAAAAAAGTTTTCTTGGAAAATATCAACTTTTATCAAAGGACATGAAATGCCAGCACCTCAAAATGGTTATATCAGCCAGACAGACATCCTACTTGGTTTTCAGAGAAGCCCCGCCCAACAGCCTTGTGAAATGGGATCTCAGTACTCTCCACATTCACAAGTTTTCTGATGAAACTCAGTGAGCATGACAGGAAATGTGACAGTCCAATACACAGTTTGATTCAAGGAGGTACTAAGCTCGCCTAGTATCTCCTTGGTTTGAATTGGGCATATCTCTTGTAACAGTACGTCACAGACACATGAGAAAAACTAAAGCAGCGAACTTTTTTTCTTTGCCCACAGAAATAGTTTCTAGCTCTTGAGCCTTATTTGCCTAGTGTCGAAATCGTCGAAATCGAGAACGCATGTATATACTAGTAAGATCAGGTCGAGAACCTCTGAAGTTATAGATAAGTAGAAATATATTTTCCTTGTTCTTTATTCTACTTTGATCCTTCAATACATGATATCTGCATTATGGACTTTGGCCTATAGGATAATTCAGGTAAACATTTGATTGACAGAACTCATTTATCACAAAAAAAAAGGTTCTTTGTATCATTTGTAACTATGATCCTTTATTCACATATACCAACTCTTTTATAACATAAGATTCTTAAAATATCATACTTTTTGCTGATGTCATAAAAATTTCATCGTGTTGTAGTAATCATTCATATAGTTATATTCGTTTCTTTGTTTCCGTGAACTTAAAGTGGAAAAAATTTCAAATGAAAGAAGCACATAGTAGTTGATAGAATGCAGAATATTGTATTTCACATTTCTGATCTTTTTATATGATTACAGACGTGCTTGTATTACTTCGGTACAAGTATGATAAAATTCTAGTTATGTATTGATATATAAAAGTTAGTATTTCGTCATTTTTGTCGGTTGCAAAGTTAATCTCTGAAGTTTCATATTTGTTTCCGTAGATGATAATCACCTATTCTGTGATTATACCAAGCTCAAATAGTCCATGGGCCAAGACCCGAAAAATGGGTTGTTGGTACCATCTGAGGTGGCACAACCTTTTTGGTGTCATTTTGTTTGTCGGGCATAGATATGCTTATCAAGCTATGATAGCATTTCCAAATGAGTAGCTTAGTCATAATAAATGAATTTTTAACCAATTTGGTCTCGTATTTATATCCCTATACTTCTGAATCGAAACTAAACCGCTATACAAAGAAGAGCACTGCCTTCTGTATGTCCATAGGTGTTCTGTTGTAAACGCGGTGCGCTTAGTCTTTATTCAAGGCAGCGAAGGGAATATCCAAAGGGTTATGATGTCCACAGCTGTCACGCAGTGCGCTTAGTTCTTTATCTAGACCAATGTACCGTTATCATATCTAAAGTTCCTCATAAAAGGGATTATCTATACTGTTTTTATACTACCCTATCAACAAATACATCAGTTTTAAACAAAAATCACTCTGTTCATTTACAATATCATTTATTATAATGTATCGTAGTGTACCGGTACATTGTTTTTGCATTATCTCATATTGTTGGAGGGAAATAAAGCGACATTGGCGTGGTATCAGCATTTTCACCGTAGCGTTTTCACAGGAAAATGATAAATGATTGAAAAATACGGTAAAATTCACTAGGAATTGCTTTTGTTGTTGTTGTTGTTTTTAGATAAAAGGATATACACTGTATTATACGCTTTGGATATTCCCTTCGCCGTCTAGAATAAGGACTAAGCGCTGTGGACATCATAACCTTTGGACATTCCCTTCGCTGCCTTGAATAAAGACTAAGCGCACCGCGTTTACAACAGAACACCTGTGAACATACCATAGAGCTGCATTTTACAGCTCTATGGAACATACAGAAGACTGTGCCCTTCTTTGTATGGCGGTTAGTTTCGATTCAGAAGTATAGGGATATAACAACGAAACCAAATTGGTTAAAAATTCATTTACTATGACTAAGCTACTCATTTGGAAATGCTATCATAGCTTGATAAGCATATCTATGCCCGACAAACAAAATGACACCAAAAAGGTTTTGCCACCTCAGATGGTACCAATATCTGGCCTGGCCCATGGACTAAAACCAAGGAGGTTTCAGAGATGGAGTTCCAACTGGCTGTCGCTGTAATTATTCAAACAGCTGCCATTTTTTATTGATGCACAAAAGAATTCCACAGGTGCACTTGTGCCTTTGATGATCAGGGTTCCATGCCGCCGTCTTTTTGAGCAATCTGAAGATTCATTTTAGACTCTAACATTATATCGTATATATTCTGCTTGTTTATTTGTCAAATAGAATGAATGTTCTCTTAATGATAAAGCATATGAAACAAAAGTAAATCCCGTCCAAGATTATGTGCAAAAATGTAAACCTGACCTGTACGTCGTGAAAATGTTTGAAACTGTACTCTCACTACAAAGCCGATTTTATTATCTTTCCAATCGCTTCCGACAAATGAAACTGATATGGTATAATTTTCGAGTATAGTTCTTTATTCATTTATGTGTTGGATTAGTGTAAAGTCATGTAAAAACAAGTAATTTTGATTTTCATTTCATCAATTTTTGTACAATTTTTATTCGCACATCCCCGTGCCTGTACTATTAATGTGCCGCTTGTTTTCTAAGAAGGGACGGCGAAAAGCAATTACCATCATAAAGACATATCTTCCTTTGAGAGTGACGAGTCATGATGCAATGCCACATGAATCACATTGTCTTCCTATCTGTGAGGCAGCTCCAGTTTAGCACATACTTCAAATATTTCTGAGTGGCGGCATGAAACATGGGATCAAAGGGAAGGAGACTGTTGTTACTCCATTTCTCAAACCTCCTTGCTCAAGCATGACTACTACATGACTACTTTCATTAAAATGCACAACTTCATAATTTCCTCCAGCAAATCTATGTTCCTCATTCATTGGCGCCAAACATAAATTGCTGCACCGTATCGTACCAAGTATTCGGCTTATTTACATACTCGATATGCAACATTGGACTGAGACAACATTTCACATGCGCCGCTTTTGAGATGTGTTTTTCAGCTGAAGGGGAAAGCTCGTATACAGTGTGTCCTGCGTGGCTACACACAGGCTGAGAGACAGAAATGTGTGAATTCTAGCTGGACCAAACTCAAGATAATTGTGTAGCCTAACTGGTCTGTAGTGCTAATGTTATAAGTGATGTGCCTTTAATTTCGTGTGTAAAGGCCGAAGATAATTATGTAATTCAATCGTACGCATTTGTTGCACATCGTTACGGTGACTGTCATCTAATTAGAACCATGCAGCATTTTGTTTACATGGATATACATGTGGAACTTTTACAAATCTGCTTTCCTCGAACCCCTCCACACTTCTTGCCCTACTTCAACGCTGTATTGGTTAGGGACTTTTTATAAACTGTCATGTTTGCTGCTTGTTAGTGGGGAAAACTTTGCATTGCATTGCACTCGAGCTTGAACCCCTAATGATTTTATCCTAAAGGTTGCCTGACTCGGTGGTTTTTGTTTTTGTTTTGTTTTTGTTTTGTTTTTTACTTTTCGGTCCGTCTACGTCCCACACCCCACATAAAAAAAAACAACAACAGAATGCATTTCTCCATACCTGGCCCAAATATGCTACATAAGGTCAAGGGCACTGATTGACTTGGGCTACACTTCAAGTGAAATGAAATGGTAATCAACATTTAAGATATTGTAACGTAACCACTTTCACCACTTGGGTTGGGGATTCCAATCTGGATCCCGTGTAACTGCTATGTCATTTCACTTATCTCTCTCGCGCCTCTCCTCACTCTATTTCATTCCAATATAGGAATCAACTCAGACGCTGAATTAATGCATGACTGCACAAATGATATACCTTTATACCGTTCCAACTTCAACGTTTATTCCTTTCCGTCTCGTCTCCCGGCGCGGCCTGCTAGACAAATCCTATCCCTAGCCCTTCTGTCCCCAATCTGATCTATTGTGTCCACACTCCGTACAGTCTACGCGCACACACAGCAATCCCTGCAAGGCAGGCTGCGCGCGCCTTTGCTGCAGGCCTACACATGTACGTAACACAAATGACACACCCTGTGTGTATCATTAATACACACAGCAACTACAAACACACACGGACGGGCCACTCACACTCACACACACATACACAGAGGAAGAGAGAGGGAGAGAGAGAGTAAGGAGAATGGGAAGGAGAGAGAGGGAAAGAAAGGAAGCGTGAAGAGATAGAAAGCATCAGAAGAGTGTGTATAGTAGTGGCCAATACAAGTTGTTACATTACATGTACATAAACTCAAACCAGGCCAGTAGGCCTAATCAATTTTGTTACAATATCGTCACTTCTCCAACCTTCTGTTAAATGTTACATTAACACTAAAGATTAAGAACACAAAAAGCGTTGTACTACCATTCCAGTGATGTCAAAATATTTATCATTATCAATTCTAACATTAAAAAAAAAAAGTTGGAGAAGTGGACAATGTTTAGAGCGTTAATTCACCATTTCATTTCTATGTGTGGTAAAGGATTTTCAGATGCATCTTTTCTTAATTATGGGAAGATAAAATGGTAACAATCTGATGGTTAAGATAGCTTAATTAAGTGATCGGACAACACTGTATCAATAAAACTAGAAATGTCAATTGCCGCGCAATGTGATTGTATCCCCTTGTACAAGAGAGGGCACACAAACCATCCAAAAACAAAATGACCTTCGACCCTACAAGAGACGGAACACTGGGGGCAGCACTTCCAAAATCAATAGGTTTATAGATTATATCATGGTGGACCTTCATATCAAAGGTGAAAAAAAAATCCGTTAAGAAATGTAGCCTATAGAGCACACACAAGCCATCCACCAACAATATGACCTTTGACCCTATAAAAGACGAAACACTGGGGACAGCACATCCAAAATATATAGGCTTGTAGACTACATCATGATAAACCTCAGTACTAAATTTGAACAAAATCTGTCGAAAAATGTTGCCTATGGAGCGCACACAAACCATTAAATTTTATCAACAATATGACTTTTGACCCTATGAAAGACAGAACACTGAAGGTGGCTGATCTAAAATCTTTAGACTTGTAGCTCATATCATGGTAAACCTAAGACCTTCATACCAAATTTGAACAAAATCCGTCAAGAAATGTAGCCTATAGAGTGCACACAAACCATCCACCAAAAGCATGACCTTTGACCCTATAAAAGACGGAATACTGTGGACAGCACATCCAAAATCTGTAGTCTTGTAGATGACATCATGATAAACCTCTATACCAACGTTGATCAAATTCCGTTAACAAAATCAATTTGACCTCTAGAGCGCAAACAAACTATGCACAAAAATATGGTATTTTACCCCATAAAAGACGAAACAGTGGGGGCAGCATCACCCAAAATTGTAGGGCGCGCACACCTGTAAATAAATTGGAATGTCCCAGACCCCTTCACAAATTCGTATCAAAAACACCAAAATAAATGGACAAAAAATCAATTATAAAGATCAATAATGCAGTTTGGCCCAAAAAAAAAAAATGAATAGCTGCAGATATTGAGTATGAATTCCTCTACAAACTGCATTTTGGTTGGAAGATGAAAGCTTTTCTCATGGGATTTGAAGGGACTATGTTTCATTGGGTGCATGTACAGAAAATAGGTGATATTTTGAGTGAAGAAAAAACTCGTAGTCTGGCTTTGCGGACCCTTGGACAGAGTTTGAGCAGAAGAACCCGCCTTGGGAATTTGATGGATGAACAGATGAAATGATAGATTTCACTTGTCCAGGTTAGTGAAGATGAAACAACTCATTTCTCCCACCTATTTCAAAAATACCTTTATTTTTGGACATTTGAATTTTAACACACGTCTCTATGGGGACTCATTTACCTGTGTGAGCCCCACAGGTATGGATATATTACCAACATGAAGTTCTATAAAAAAAATCAAAGAAATCCGTCGAGGTTTGAGGCCGCTATAGAGTGCACACAAGAATGTGACGCGGCGGCGGAGACGGCAGCAGTGGCGGCGGCGTAATGCTGCTGACACCAAAGTATCCTCCGGTATACATGCCGGGGGATACAATTATAATGATGGAAGGTCGAAGGTCAATAGCAAATGTCACACTACTCACTTAAGAGTGCCCAATGAGCAAATGACTTAGTGAACAAAAGTATTTGGAAATGATTAGCGTGAACATAGTTGTGAAAGGTCAAGACCAAGGTCGATTGTCACCGAACTTTGGTCGAAACGATGGACTGCGAGGCTAGTCCATTAAAAGCTTCAACTTGTCAAAGGGAAAGAAAATGATAACCTGAAAAGTGAATTCTGACATTGCACGGACGTGTAGAGACCACGGTCAAAGGTCATTTAAACTATAAGATAGGGGACGAACTTTTGACAAATTTAGCAATATGAAAAAAGGTTCTCAACATCCATTCACTGTTCCACATGTGCTGGTGTAGGAAGATCTGCAAATGATATACTTATTCTGGAAATGAGGGAGAAAGATTTGCGGTGACACCATGTGTATGTAGTCCTTATTCTGGAAATGTTATGACCAAAGTTATGAACACATTCATGTCATTTCTCAATTTTCTGCATCTTATCTGCCTAAGCTCCTTTAAAAAAAAAGCAGGTTTTGGCTATTTTGGTGTTATCAAGAGTGGAAGTAATATTGCTGAATTAAGTATCATTATGGCTAATTGCATGTATGCACCTTACCTAAATGACAAATGCACAACCTCATAAGAGTAAGACAGGTCTCATTTTAGATCTACGCTTAAGATGGTACGATGGTATCATGGTTCGGTGTAAAAATGGCAGAGGTAAAAATGGCAGAGGTAAAAATGGCAGGGGTAAGAATGGCAGAGGTAAAAATGGCAGAGATAAAAATGGCAGAGGTAAAAATGGCAGAGGTAAAAATGGCAGAGGTAAAAATGGCAGAAGTAAAAATGGCAGGGGTAAAAATGGCAGAGGTAAAAATGGCAGAGGTAAAAATGGCAGAGGTGAAAATGGCAGGGGTAAAAATGGCAGGGGTAAAAACGGCAGAGGTAAAAATGGCAGAAGTAAAAATGGCAGAGGTAAAAATGGCAGAGGTAAAAATGGCAGAGGTAAAAATGGCAGAGGTAAAAATGGCAGAGGTAACAATGGCAGGGGTAAAAATGGCAGGGGTAAAAATGGCAGGGGTAAAAATGGCAGAGGTAAAAATGGCAGGGGTAAAAATGGCAGAGGTAAAAATGGCGGCAGAGGTAAAAATGGCAGATATAAAAATGACAGAGGGAAAAATGGCAGAGGTAAAAATGTCAGAGGTAAAAATGGCAGGGGTAAAGATGTCAGAGGTAAATAATTATGTCAGTGGTAAAAATGTCAGAGGTAAAGTTGTCAGTGGTCGAAATGTCTGTGGTCAAAATGCTAGAGATAAAAATGCCATTGATAAAAATTTAGTAGTTGAAATGCAAGAGGACGAGGTAAAAGTGACAGATTTCAGAGATTTCTTCATGTTTCCTACACCTTTCTCGCAATACGTGCTTTTCGTGCCTTCTGAAATAAAGCACGGGGGAGACCGGGGAGAAATGGGACACGGGGATGGGACACTCATGTAACTTGAAAAATGCTTGGCCAGTCAACAATCTAATCAGTAAAAAGATGAGCCTCGGTACACCTGAAAATGGACATATTAAACGCTATACAGCTCTACAGGTATCTTGTCAGTGAAATATCAAACTTATAAAGATCTGGTAGGTCCTATACTATGTTAATAGGTATTTTAATAAGTGTGCAAACTTCTGAAAATAAAATTGCTTGATAACAGACATGCAGGTATGAAAAATTGGCAGGGATCTTTTACTGTTTCTATTACCACTGGGAGAAATTTAATAGGGCAGTGTTACATTTCTCCCCGCGGCACGTGTAAATCCTACTTTGGTCATGATGGTTATCCAATTTCTCTCCAGGTTGTCTCATTTCTCCCCGATTGATGTCCCATTCCCCCAAAATTAGGGGTTAAACAAATCATTGATTACACGAAAATGTTTTGTATATAAAGGGGTATCACTAAATACTCTTAGTGGGGCAGCTTAACCTATCGTGCATTTTGTGATACAAGTACCAAATTTGGCACAAATGTACATTAACATGTTGCAAACATTTTCAGATATTGGGCCACTTGGAATTCTCTCTTTATGTCCGCCATATTGGATTTCAAAATGGTCGCCATTTGAAATCTACAGTTGCGATTATCTCTGGGTCTAATGGTGCTATTGACCTGATTCTGGTGTGTTCCGGGATTTACGCCCATGCTTTGGGGCAACAGCTAAGTTTGAAAGGCATCAAACATTTACATTTTTTTCGCCTGCGGATTCGTTCAACAATGATTGAAAGAAATCCCATGGCAAACTATCGGTTTTTTCTCTCACAAGAACAGTTTATTGCTAAAGTTCGTCTCCAGTTTTAATAGGCATAAGTTTGTAAAGTGACCACAAAGTGTTCATTAAACTTCGAGATATTTGTTTTTGCGCCATGTGATACCTGAACAATGTAATAAAATATTTTGCAAGAGCTTACTTATGTCTGCCGTATGGCAAGCCATATTACTTTTTAAAAAGATTTTCTGATATCACGAATTCCCTTTCGTGATATCAAAAATTCGAATTTCTGATATTACAAATTCAATTTTTGATATCACAAATACCCATTGGTTTATCACGTAAAACCAATTTTTGATATCACGAAATCGAATTAGTGATATCACAAATTCAATTCGTGATATCACGAATTCAATTCGAGATATCACGAATTCACATTCTTGATATCAAGAAATACATTTTGTGATATCACTAATTCTAATTTGTGATATCATTAATTTACATGGAATTTCAGCACATATCTTTCGCAAAGAAATAATTTGATTTCGAGCATTAGTTTTGCGCTGAAATTCAACCGTAAATTCCAGCGTTAGTTGAGGGCAGAAATACAAAGGGAATTCGAGCTTTAGTTCAGTGCAGAAAACCAAGGGGAATTTGAGCGTTAGTTGAGCGCAGAAATACACACGGAATTCGAGCATTAGTTTTGCGCTGAAATTCAGCTGTGAATTCGAGCGTTAGTTGAGAGCAGAAATACACAAGGAATTCGAGCGTTAGTTTTGCGCTGAAATTCAACTGTGAATTCGAGCGTTAGTTGAGCGCAGAAATACACAGGGAATTCGAGCATTAGTTCAGTGCAGAAAACCAACGGGAATTTGAGCGTTAGTTGAGTGCAGAAATACAAAGTGAATTCGAGCATTGATTTTGCGCTGAAATTCAACTGTGAATTCGAGCGTTAGTTGAGGGCAGAAATACACAGGGAATTCGAGCTTTAGTTCAGTGCAGAAAACCAACGGGAATTTGAGCGTTAGTTGAGCGCAGAAATACACAGGGAATTCGAGCATTAGTTTTGCGCTGAAATTCAGCTGTGAATTCGAGCATTAGTTGAGCGCAGAAATACACAGGGAATTCGAGCATTAGTTTTGCGCTGAAATTCAACTGTGAATTCGAGCGTTAGTTGAGCGCAGAAATACACAGGGAATTCGAGCATTAGTTTTGCGCTGAAATCCAACTGTGAATTCGAGCGTTAGTTGAGCGCAGAAATACACAAGGAATTCGAGCATTATTTTTGCGCTGAAATTCAACTGTGAATCCGAGCGTTAGTTGAGCGCAGAAATACACTGTGAATTCGAGCATTAGTTTAGCGCAGATATTCCTATGGAATTTCAGGTGTTATCTTTACATAGTATATAACGATAGTTACAAAAAAACCTAAATGAAGAGTTTTGGCAACTCGTCTTCACTTAAAGTGATTAGGAATTGGTTTTAAAAGAATCGATGAAAATAAATCGTTTAGCAACATATCTAAGATGCCATTATTGATATGTTGTCAATTTCTTCAAAGTCATTATTATATTCTTATTTTTCTCCATTTCTCGCCACTGATTTGGCAGAGACTGGTTGACCTACAACTTTTGTTTCCGCTTCTCTTTACTCTGTCATGTGAAAGATACTCTCTCCCGACCTCCCCCTGTTACTCCTCCGAGTTAATAAGAGATATTTCTCATTGCGCAGAATAAATTAACAAAATTGAAGTCCTTCGTACCACTGCTTTTTTTTTACTACAAATTCTAACTGTTTGTTTGCCATGCATACTGCTGCATAAACTCCTCATAAGATCTGGATATCTTCACTCTTCTTGATCTGGTCTGAAGACTTTTGGGCTTGTGCATTCCAGTTTTGTTCTCCCCGGTTTTGGTTCTTTAATAAGCTTGCCTGTATAATTACACTTTAAATTATTTTACAAAATCATAAACATATTGGGTCAGGCAAACTGTACACCCAACACTATTGGTCTTAATGGATACACCCCGTTGTTCTGGAGGACTGATTTTGAGGAGTGAGAAAATGTCTTTAGGAGAAACACGTTGCTTTATGTGACCACCAGCCGACACCAGTGGTGGACATTTGACAAGTTTACGACTCCCTCTCGCACCCTGCATGACTCACAGTCTCTCTATCTTTTTCTCCGCTGCTGACATACACAGACCAGAGGGGTGATTGCTCTCGGTCGGTCCTCCGCAATACAAACACATGGTATGCTTTTATAACTCACATACACATACAACCACACATAATTATCATCGATTTGGTGGAAGAGTCTTACGGTAAAGGGGATTACCACATGAAAAATGGGGGGGGGGGGAATGTATCATAATAATAATAATAATAATAATAATAATAACGTCTTATTTATCCAGGGTAGCCTCTTCAGTGTTGCCACTGCTCTACCAGAGGGCCCTGCCATTATTATTACCCCAGCGTTGCCAGGTAACCATTTATACACCTGGGTCGAGAGGGACATTGCAGGTAAAAACATCTTGTCCAAGGACGTAAGCACTGGGCGGGAATCGAACTCGGGTCCTCCGATCGGGAGTCGGGAGTCTTATCCACTATGCCACAGCGCCCCCACATTAATGATTAACAATAATGTAGTAATAGATGACAATTTGAGGATCAAAACGATGAATTAAATGTAGGCCCTAAGTGAACATAGTATCATTGAATTCATGATAACATGTTGCAAAACAATTGATTTGTATCAATAATTCATCGAATATACTTGATGATCATTTAGGGAATGATGGATGTGTAAATCTCTCATTATTATATGGTTATGTGTATTTTGGACATTGTTCTAAAAAAAAAAAGTTAGCAGCAGTATACCTTCCATCTGAATATCAGCTCAAAAGTAATGTTCCAATTCCCTGTGTATTTATGCGCTAAAAAAAAAGAAAAAAAAAACCGCTCGAATTCACAGTTGAATTCCAGGGCAAAACAAACACTCGAATTCCCTTTGTATTTCTGCGCTAAACTAATGCTCGAATTCACAGCGATTTTCTGCACTGAACTGACGCTCGAACTCCCTGTGTATTTCAGCGCTCAACTAACGCTCGAATTAACAGGTGAATTTCAGCGCAAAACTAACGCTCGAATTCACTCTGTTTTTCTGCGCTAAACTAATGCTCGAATTCACAGCGATTTTCTGCACTGAACTAACGCTCGAAATCCCTGTGTATTTCTGCGCTCAACTAACGCTCGAATTCACAGTTGAATTTCGGCGCAAAACTAACGCTCGAATTCACTTTGTATTTCTGCGCTCAACTAACGCTCGAATTCACAGCGATTTACTGCACTGAACTAACGCTCGAAATCCCTGTGTATTTCTGCGCTCAACTAACGCTCGAATTCACAGTTGAATTTCAGCGCAAAACTAACGCTCGAATTCACTTTGTATTTCTGCGCTCCCCTAACGCTCGAATTCACAGGGATTTACTGCACTGAACTAAGGCTCGAATTCCCTGTGTATTTCTGCGCTCAACTAACGCTCGAATTCACAGTTGAATTTCAGCGCAAAACTAACGCTCGAACTCACTTTGTATTTCTGCGCTCAACTAACGCTAGAATTCACAGGGATTTACTGCACTGAACTAACGCTCGAAATCCCTGTGTATTTCCGCGCTCAACTAACGCTCGAATTCACAGTTGAATTTCAGCGCAAAACTAACGCTCGAATTCACTTTGTATTTCTGCGCTCAACTAACGCTCGAATTCACAGGGATTTACTGCACTGAACTAAGGCTCGAATTCCCCGTGTATTTCTGCGCTCAACTAACGCTCGAATTCACAGTTGAATTTCAGCGCAAAACTAACGCTCGAATTGCCTGTGAATTACTGATATCACAAATTCGATTTTGTGATATCAATAATTCAATTCGTGATATCACAGAATGGAATTTGTGATATCACAAATTCGCATTTGTGATATCACAAATTAGAATTCTTGATATCACAAATTCAAATTAGTGATATCACAAATTTATTTCGTGATATCACAAATTCGAATTTGTGATATCAAAAAATCATTTTGTGATATCACGAATTACCATTGGTTTTTCACGTGAAACCTATTTTTGATATCAAGAATTCGAATTTCTGATATCACAAATTCATTTAGTGATATCTCAAATTGAATTTTAGATATCACAAATTCGAATGTCTGATATCACAAATTGAATTTGTGATATCAAGAATGGATTTTGTGATATCACAAATTCGATTTCTTGATATCACAAATTAAGTTCATGTGCTACACTTACGGGAATTTGTGATATCACAAATTGAATTCTTGATATCAAAAATTTGATTTTTTGATATCACAAAATGGAATTTGTGATATCAGAAATTAACTTTAAATGTAAAAAAGGCTTGCCATACTGCCGATACATCTGCTGTAGTTTGTTTTTTTGCGTTTTGTATTTTTACTTCTACATTATGTCGTGATTAGACCTTGTGAGATAAATAGGCTCCTACGAAACCTGAATGTGAGAAAATAACATAAAACAGGTGAAAAATTAGCGGTTTGCTTCGACTATGTCTCCTTCACTTCTTTACACTAAACAGTTCAAAAAAATGAAAAAATAATGACAATATACTAGCCTGGACGTGAGCGGAATTCGTTTGTGTAAGAGTGTGTATGTGAGAGGATGTATATCTGCGTATAGAAGTATACCAAAAGTGCGTGTGTGTGTGTGTGTGTGTGATAACTTCATTGGGTGAAACAACGTAGGATTATACTGTTAAGGGCTTTGCAGCATTGTTGGAATCCCCTTTTAATGATAGATAATAGTAATAGTAGTAGTAATAATAATAATGATAATAATAATAATAATGATAATAACAATACTAACAATACTGAATAATAAAAATAATTTCCCATAGGCTTACCTGGCTCTTAGCTGGTTTATCATACCTCTGAACAGACAGATTACGCCACTGCACTTGAGTCAAACTCAGAATAATGAGAGTGCTCTAATCTTTTTAAAACATAATTCAATAAACATTCTTCAAATCTGCAGTTTGGATTTGATAATTCTATAAATACAGTTTGCTCTGGCTAGGTTATCATTCAAAACCTCTTCATATGTTTATCTCTGACGAAATCGCTCTCATTACTTCTAACATTCTACCTCTGCCATTTTTACCTCTGCCATTTTTACCTCTGCCATTTTTACCCCTGCCATTTCTACCTCTGCCATTTTTACCTCTGCCATTTTTACCCCTGCCATTTTTACCCCTGCCATTTTTACCTCTGTCATTTTTACCTCTGCCATTTTTACCTCTGCCATTTTTACCTCTGCCATTTTTACCCCTGCCATTTTTACCCCTGCCATTTTTACCTCTGCCATTTTTACCTCTGCCATTTTTACCCCTGTCATTTTTACCTCTGCCATTTTTACCCCTGCCATTTTTACCCCTGCCATTTTTACCTCTGCCATTTTTACCTCTGCCATTTTTACCTGGCACCGGTATGATTATACCAGTAGATGAGAGTGCCGTGTGCAAGATTTGCCAAGATAGGTAGTAAAACCAGAAAGGCATGGATGTTCATGTCTTGCTTTTGTCATTTGGTTCACATGATTTTTGCAAGCTGATTTTATATACCGTTGTGTGCTAGTCTGTGAAACTTATCTTACCAGAATTTACTGCTCATGTCAGTAAGAAAGGCACAGAGGATATGAAAATCTTATGAGTGAAAACAGTTGATGCATATTTCAGTCAAGCAATTCCCGGATTTCGTGATTTGAAGACTTACCTGCATTCACATCAGCATACGTCATCATTGACACTCGACCAGAACTGGATCTCCAGGGGCTTTTAAAGTAAGTTATGCATATTTTGTTGATATGAAATTAGAATCTAAATCATGAAATAAACTGACATATGGATGTTTTCGAGGAAGCTCTCGACCGACATCCATATCATTTTATTTTCAAAGAAATCCTTTCAACAGAGTGATAACAAACACAATTAATTCGAGATTTTATCCGGTTCAGGGAAATAAAGAGGACTGCAAATTGTTTTTCACGAGTGATATCACCACAGACAGAGATAAGCCTAATGTAGTCGAGACAGGGATTTCGGTAGAAACCTGAACAATTTGGGGGCCAACAAATACTTGGAAGCATTCTCAGATTCATCCATATTTTCTGTATACCCACACCTATAGAATTTCATCACATTGATCTTCTGTGCGTGTCTGGAAGATACTGATAGATAAATACGACTCTTGAAGAAATGTTTTGATTAACGTTTTGTGTTTATATTGTGTGTGAGTGTGTGTGTGTGTGAGTGTGTGTGTGCGTGCGTGTTTGTGTGTTTGTGTGTATGGTCCATAAAGTGGACTGGCGAGATTTACACATCACCCCGCAGAAATGTTTTAAACGTTTTATACTAATGACCAAAACCACTTGTTATTCATCTTTTACAGTGGTAGAACTATCATTTTCTCTTTTCATAGAGCCCCATTTTCTCTTTTCATAGAGCCCCATTTCCTTGATGATGTTTTGTTACGGAAAGAGTTTTCTATTTCACAGGTGAATATCAAGAAATATCACTCCTGTTTTCATAGAACCCCCTTCTCCTTGATGACATTTCGTTTCAGGAAGAGCTTCTTATTGCACATTATGATAAATATGAAGAAATCTGTTACTGGAATTTAACGCACTGAGTAGAATTTATGTGTTTTGCCAGCAACAATTTTTCTGGGGCAGCAGAAACAACATGCACAACTAGTTGGTTTCTTTTTTTATACAACCCCATTTTCTTTCACTCGGCGGAATCTTGTTATAGTAATAATACCCAGAATACAAAGATACCGCGTAACACTTAACGTATGTCCCTATTCACCCAAGGCCTATAGATCTTACTTTAAGCTCATAATCTTCAGAGACAGTAGAATTAAAAAAAAAATCACAAATTTTCATATTCGGCTGTCGACATCCATAATATGACTGAATGTAATGTAAGTCATTTAAGTAATTGTTGCGTAAATAACCATACTTGTTCGGTTAAAGAAGTTTGTATATAACCCCCGAAACAATATCATAGCATTTAGTCTGAGACAAGATGATACATTGAAAATAGGCAAAGTGTTATAGATGTGTTTAGTAAGTAAATGAGATGTTTATTAAAGTGAGTTGGCTTTTTCGCTGTCACTCCTTTTCATGATTTTAATAACCTAAATCGTGTAATACGTACACATCACACAGGTTAATGGATCATAGTAGGATCTAAGAATGCTAGTAGTAACCTCTCGCATATTTGTCATTTGTATTCACATCATTCACATTTCTGGCAGCCTTTTACTTTTTATACTGATGTTAAGTTTACCATGAATACATTATTTTAAATCTATTCCCTATGTCACTGCAGAAAATGTCAACATAGGTAATTTCCTCTGCATGGTAGGCCTATATAGGCCTACTCCTGATTTGCAAACTTTGCCAGTAGCATACTAATAACTATTGTGTAATGATGTAGAATAAAGTCATTTCTGGGGCTTAAGGCAAGCGTCGTTTGGTGAAATCAGTTTAGATTTGTGTATGTTGCGACTTTATGGGAATTATTAGGAAACCAAAACGTGGTCTTTTGATAGCAATATCTTAGGCATGTGGGCTGTGTGTAAGCGTGTTGAATTCACCTTAGTCAATTCTCAGGATTTGAAAAATTTTGAGGATACAGTGCGAGGGAGTGAAGCGACCAAACGGGAGAAAGTTTTAGGGAGAGAATACCCCTCCCCAATAGGGGCCTTAAAAAGAGATAATCATATCAAACATGACTGTGTTTGTAAGCATGGTAAATACATGATTATTCTTTTCAGGATCGAGAGGGGGCAAAAACTTGGAGGATATCCTTGAGGGAGAGAAGAAGGTTTTCATATCAAACATACTTATGTTTCTTTTGTTGACATACAAATTGCAAAGATTACAAGCCAAAGATGGGTAGCCCCTTATGTCTAGGAGACAGGTTAATTTCATCGACCAATAGCGTCAGTATTTAGTGCTCAAAACATGTCATCGTTTTCTTCTTTCCAACTAGCTGAATATGTGCAAACTATATAAATGCTACCAGGAGTGTGTTCGCATCCAAAAATGTAGAAAAAACAGAAATACTATACCATGTCTTGACTTAGAACGTCAACGTAATGCTCAAAATGATAGATTTGTTGAGCGTTGCCATATTGATGTGCCCGTTTTCCCTCAAGGCGTTCATAAACGATTTTTACTCATAATATATGTTTAGAAAAACAAGTGTTTGATTTTAGTTATCCTGCCGGCCAAACTGACGCATTTTGCGGCTCATTCCATATAAAGGAACATATGGTAAGGAAATACAATCATATACTGTGACTTCAATTATCACAGGAAATCTGTTGGAAATGCTTCTGAAAAGCTTATCTTGTAATTTGCAGTCCTCTTATTAACGATTTCTTGATATTGAACTAACAAAATTCAGGCAATTTCATTTAGAAGAAAGGAAAGAAAAGGAAGACAGAGAAGACAATACAAAAAACAAAACAAAGCAAAACACATGTGCACAACTGCATACATAAACATACACGAAAACCTTTCTTATTAACTAGGACAAGCGTGAGATATAGGAGTGACAGATAGACTAAAGTGATATAACAGAGTGACATAACAAAATGATATAAGGTACCCGGCTGCCATTTTTTAAACACAAATCAAAAGAGATTTTACCGGACCTGTGTCTCGTAAACGCTGTATAGATTCGCAATTCCTTGCGTAATATGTTGTCGAATATTACTATACATATAATAATAATACACTAACTATTATACTATAGGCCTAAAATGATAACAAGACGCGTGTGAGATTGATCTTTCCCTAGCCTTTTGCAAAGGCAGCTCGCAATGGATTCGCACGAACACAGCGATCGCTATTAAAGGCCGTGTTACACCTTTCCGGGCAAGCCTTGCGTGCGACTTGCGAAGAACAATTTTTACTACCTCGAGGCCCCCGCACATGACCCGCACATGACAGTATCTAGCACGTATCTCACCCGTAGTCGCCCGGAGGTGGGCTCGCAAATCTTTTTACCCGCAACCATGTTTCAGTCCTGTAACACCTTTCCGGGCAAGCTACGCGGGCTTGTTGCTTGTGTAGGGATTTCCAGCATACCGGACAATTTCTGAGGGCGGACAAGGATTTTGGCGAGTCAGTGCATGTGTCTTACTTGCTGGACGCGTTCTACTTAAATTTTACTTGCGGGTATAATGTGTGACCTGTGTGCCCGGCGCATGGGGGCTGACAACTCCGTGAAGGAATTCCTCTGAAGGAATGCTAGAAGTCCCACAGAATGTCATTATCTTGGCTGCATACAGGGACTGCGAAGTACAGCCTGGGAGTTGCCTGCGAGGTGCTGCCGCTAAGGGCCTCCTACTGGTGTTCTGCGTGGACCTCTCCGGGCATCCCCGCGACTCACCAGGAAAAAGTTTTGGTCATGCTCAAAACTTGGCTGCGGTGAAATTGGACTTGCGTTCGCACCTCCAGGCAACTATACAGGCGAAATAAGCGCTAGGTACTGTCAAGTGCGGACCAACTGCGGAGAGCTCGGGGTAGCAAATTTGTTTCCCCGCAAGTCAAACCGCAAAACAAGGCCTTGAGCATGCTCAAAACTTGTTCCGAGTGAGCCGTGGGGGTTCTCTCGCAGAGGTACACGCAGAACACCAGTAGGAGACCCTTACAGGCAGCACCTCACAGGAAACTCCAATGCAGGACGTATACTTCTCAGTACCCGTAAGTCGCTCGTTACAGAAAATGGATCGGTTTCAAAGCTCTCACGCAGGTCACACGGAATACACGCAGGTAGAAGGTAAGTAGCACGCGTCTAGCAGGTAAGAAACAAACTCGCAAACATTCTTGTCCACCCGGAGAAATTCTCCCGCGTGCTGGAAAATCCCTCCTCGCAACAAGCCCGCGTAGCTTGCCCGGAAAGGTGTGACACGGCCTTAGGCTCGCAGCTCGGCGGTCGCGTGCTGTGTGTGCGAGTCCAGTGGTCTCAGTTTTCGTGTGCTGAAATTATAGCGAGCTGCCTTTGCAAAAGGCTAATCTTTCCGTGGCCGTCGAGTTTTCAGAATTTACCATGACCAACACAGCAAAAAAAAAAAAAAAATAGCAATAATAATAATAAATAAATAAATGAATAAAATAAAATCTCTCTCTCTCTCTCTCTCTCTCTCTCTGCAGAGAGTTATTCTGCGGAAGTTCATTAACTCGATTATTGCATATTCCACATTTTTTGTGTGTTCATGCTGAATAAATATATGTAACGGTAAAAGTTCCATGGTAATCACAACATCCAATTAAAGTAGGAGCCTACATGCGATATCACGTCCTATTTTCAAAGCAAATAAAATCTAGGTTACAGCCGCAGTTCACCGTTAGGTGTTAATGTTTAGTTGAAATTTGATGATTTAAATCTAATTTGTGTGGGTGTTTCTGGGTGCGTGTGTACTTTTTAATAAAGTGAAATGATTAAAACACGTATAAGGAAGAAAGAGGGTAAGTGTTTGTATAGGAGAGGGGATTTAGTTTCAGGAAGTAATTACTGCTAGAAGAATTTGTGTATAAAATGGATGATATCACGTCATAGATTTGTGAGTATGTCAGTTTGGTTGTTGTTATCAGGAAAAATTAAATTACTGAAGTAATTATACACCCCTGTCTTTATTGCCTACTGTTCCTACAGTCTTGCAAAGAAAATCTATAATCTACAGTATATTTTTCCCATTTCAATGCCTAACTTATTTCAATCAATTCGGATTTAGATATTCCACGCGACCTGGCTATAACTTATTCATAACATGCAATCACATAATCTCTTGTAAATAAGTTTATTCAGTTGGGATAAGTATCGCTTTTAACACTTTGATCTATAGAATAGAAAGATAATTTGTGAGTGGTTTGTCTCTTTCGTGGATTATTCATAAATCATGTATTTCTTTATACAAATCTTGTAACTCCCAGAGATTCGTATGTGGCGTTCCCCATCATCAAATAGGGGCGTCGACCCGTTTCCATTATTCGGGAGCAAACTTTCACTTGGAAGATCTGTGCGAGGGAGCCGAATTCAAAGGCTGACATACAGTGTTGGTTTGTACAAAACTTAGGAGTGTACTTCTGTCATTTTTCACATTCATAATACGTTTCTGTTTTTTGTTGTAGCTATTTGATTCTTCTATGTATTACTACATTTCAGAGTGCAACAATCGAACTTGCCTTCTCACTATCGATACCTCAAACTGACTGTATGACAAGTAAAATGATTAGGCATTCTAAAACGCATTGGGCCCATCATGCTTAATGGCCATTTGTCTGGGCAAAAGGGAATTTCTGGGTTGCTAATTTCGTTGATATTGATGTTGTCGGGTTTTTTTTTTTCTTTTGAATACCCAGTAATTATAATGAAACTTATTTCGATTAATGTTGAATGTTATCATTTATATTGTTGTAAAGTATTGATCATGTTATGATAATCAACACATTTATTGTCATTTTAATCATTTTTCATTCAATCATCTTTCAATTTCTGATTCTCTGTCTGCAGCCATCAACACGATGTGGGGAACATATTACAAACATTCCCCTGGTCGCATCCATTGCGGCTGTCCGGCCAGCTGTCATCTCCACTGGTCGAGAAAGGTTTCAAATAGAAAGATGATCTCTCTCCTCTTCTTTTTCCTCCTACTCCTTGTGGTAGCAGTCTGTAGTGCTGCCATCACCACTGCTACAAGTAAGCATCTCAAGAAACCATACGGTGAAATGATTCCCGTTCGGATGAACTCGTATCATAAAAATTAACCAAGTCTAATTTTGTTTGAAAGAACAACAGACGTACTCTAAAAATGCTGACACAATTTAATCCATCAAAGATTGCTTTAGTATTTGAAATTACTTTTAATTTCCTGAACGGGCTTTCCCTATGAAGAAAAGCAAACAGTCAAGAAACAAATAATCACTGCAAATTCACGATGCCATCAGTTTGCAGTTTGTACAAACCTTTTCAATTGTCTTCTCCGTCTACAAAGTCATTCAACAAATATTTTGATAGGGGTACCTACAGCTTATTGCACTAATAGGAATCCCAGTGCAATGCAAGTTGTTCTGGTCTCCTGAACGCTTTACTAAAAGTCCTTTAAAATCCAATCGGAAAAAAAAATAAACGCAATTTACCTAATGTGCCATTAATAATAATGTGCGAGAAAATATCACATTATACCTTATATTCCCCAAATGATTCAATTTAGCAAAGAGAGAAGCTGAGACCACAGAGGAAACGACTGATGTGACTACAAAATCAACAATAGAAGACCTTACAACCAGCGTCAAATCACCGCTTCAAACGACGTTATCCGCTACTGAGTCAATAACAGCATTTGTAACAGCAATGGACTCCACTGTTCGAACTAAGCAGCCTACTGATGAGTTAACAACTCCCCCACAAAGCACCAATGCGGAAAGCACAGTTCAAACTACTGAAGTTACAACTAAGTCTACAACTGCTCCTGTAACAGCAGAAGACGTGATACTTCAAACGATCCAAGCAACTAGAGAATCAACGACCGCCCCGGAAATAACACTGATAATAACATATGCTGAAACTAAAGGTGAGTATAAATAGGGAAAAAAACATTTTCCCGGTACTTATACATAGTCATCAAATTCTGTGAAAATAAATGAAACATATATTCTTCCGGTATGGGCATTAATTGTGATTTGCTCTAATATTTTACTAAACCTAAGCAAGAAAGTAATTTACTCATAAAGGGTATTTCAGGTCGAAATTTTGTAAACATCAATACACTATCAGGTATTATGAACTATAGTACAAATATAATATCAGTATAGTACAAATCAAGAAAGTGCTTAAGGAAATATTTGGTTATCATACAGAGTTTAACTTTCACAAAAACTGGATTTGGTACTAATTAATGTGATGAGTATCTAGCCACAATCGAAATTCCTACTCTGTGACCATGAAGCAATGTCATGTGAGGAACTTGATGACTGACAACCAACTTATCCATGAGAAACAATAAAGTCAGCAGGAAGTGACGGTTAATCATGTTTATGGGTAAAGTTTTATACACTTAGCAAAAAAAAAAACCAGAAAAGACATTAAAAGCTTTTTCAAGTGTGTATTTCTCGTAGAATATTGATTGAAAGATATAATGTATTATATACCATATTATAGGTAATTTGATTGACTATCAATCATGTAATAAATCTTGTCAATAAAAAGAGAAACTTCATGCATAATTGAGCAGCTTTGTCTTTCTCTTCGCAGGTACAAAAGTAAAAATTGCAAATAAATAAACAAGTTGTATTTCATTCGTAAGTGCTCTTCTATATAACAATGAGAACACAAGACATATTCAACACACTAAGATACATTAGTTAAAATGCAAAAATAAACCTATGAGCTCTATGATATTTTTGAAGCCATAACAAGTTCAAGAAGGCTAAAAATAATGGAGGAAAATGAAGAATCTTCTGTCAAATCCAAATTCAAATAAAATAAGAGAAGAAGCAATATCAACAAAAATGGTCGAAATTTGAATTGATTTTTCAAACTACTAAAATTATAAGTAATATTTTGGTTCGTAAATTTGTCTCATGAATCCTTCGACTCTTAAATAAAAGGAATATAACTGAGAAAGTCTGTTCATGTACTCATCTTTGTGCCCCTACTCCCAACTTCATTAAAAGTTTGAGTAGACGGAAAATTCTTAGTTTCCCCCTTTAGATTACCACTTTGATTTTGTTTGAGGTTGTAAAGATAAAAAGGGAAAGAAAACTTATTTTTGCTATTTAATTCATGTCCCTCATTGTGTTAAACTGATCGTTTGTTACCATTGTAGTCTTTAAGGGCATTTCCAAATGAAAGATCGCATGTCAAATTTTGCAATTTTGACTAAAACGAATATGTTCACTCGTGCGTAAAGTTTCCCTTCGTATTGACCTATACTACGCTGGTATCCAGTTGCATTACCTTTAAAGGCATAATCTACCATTAGCAAATGAAACAAAAACTCAGCATTAGAGCTTTAAAAAAGTTCTAAAATGTGAGTAACTACTAGAAAAAACTACTGCAAAAATTTGAATCCATGTAACTGATGTTAAGTGCATTGAAATACACAAAATGTAAACAATAGTTATAATGAAAATGTTTCTAGACTTTACCGTCTACATTTATGGTTTTAAAAGAAAAATACTGATATCTCCTTATATTTTAGGTTTATTGTGAAAATTGTATATGGTAGGGTATTTTGTGATACAACAGACCTACACATATGCATCAAAAGTGACATCTGGAACATTTTCAAATATTGCTCTTAAAGGTAAACAGGACCTTTACATTGATTTTCATCAAAATCTGTGTAAAATAGGAACTCAAAATAGTATTTACTTTCCTTTTTTGTTGAGTATATCTGGTTCCTGGATGTTTTCAAAATTTTATTAACCAAAGTTTATATGAACATTTTCGAAAAAAAAAAATCATTTGAATCTCTATTTTGTCATTATTGTGTGAGAAGATAAATAAACCATCCTTGTTTTACTGAGAACTAATATCCTTCACTGAATACGTATAACAAGATTATAACAAAAGTATTATGAACATTATTGATGAAAGTAATAGAAAAGTTTGTTTTCATGACCAAGCAGCTTACATGAAAAGTCGTCATTTACGTTCATTTATGAATCTTGTAACAATTATGATTTCTCACTCTGACAATCGATATACGGTGTTACGCAAACGCGTTCAATTTCGGTATGCTTTTTTTTTTTTTTTTTTTGAAAATCCAGTGATGCATTTGGCGTACTAGGAGACTGTTTTGTGTATTCATTTTTAATTCAATGTATAACTTGAATATCGTAAAGTGTCTGTCACGTAGTCAAAAAAAAAGAAATCATTCTCTTGTTACATATTCTCTTTAAAGAAATTCTAAACATTTCTTCTGCATAAGGGCATTAATTGAAATGCGATCATCACTGGTCTTTAAAATTCTGTGGTGCATTTTGCGTATTATGAGACTGATTTGTGTATTGATTATCAATTCACTGTAAACATGAATATTCCTGTCCCTGTCACGTAGTCAAGCAAAAAAAAAAAAAAAGAAAGTCATTCTCGCATTACAAATTCTTTTGAAAGAAATTCTAGACATTTTTTCTGTTAAAGGGATTAACTGAAATGCGATCATCACTTGAAAATTCACGAGTGCATTTGGCGTGGTATGTACGAGACTGTTTTGTATATTTATTATTGATTCAATGTATAACTTGAATATCGTAAAGTGTTCCTGTCACGTAGTCAAACAAAAAAGGAAGTCCTTCTCTCATTACAAATTCTCCTGAAAGAAATTCTAAACATTTATTCTGTTTAGGGCAATAATTGAAATGCGATTAGTCATTTAGTATAACTGTAAACAAAAACGTGAGTTTCTGAGGAGCAATTAACACTGTATTAAGGTTGACTTTTCTCTCTACCGCTTTAGGTTACATGATATCAAATTGCACCTAATAATCCCAAAACATTTCCCATTTAGTAAAAACAGAAATGGAGACCACTGACGAAACTACTAATGCAATTACAAAATCGACAAAAGAAGTCCTTACAACCAGCACCAAAACCACGCTTCAAACGACGAAAGCCACTACTGAGTCAACAACAGCATGTGTATTAGCAATGGACACCACAGTTCAAACTGAGCCGTCTGCTACCGAGTTTGCAACCTCTCCACAAACCATCAATGCGGAAACCACAGATCAAACTACCGACGTCACTACTAGGTCTGCAACTGCTCCTGTAACAGCAGAAGAAGTGACACATCAAATCATCCAAGCAACTACAGAATCAACGACCGCCCCGGAAACAACAGTGGTAACAACAAATGCTGAAACTATAGGTGTGTATAAATAGAAAAAGAATTGAAGGAAAAAGAAAATAAATCCATTTTCTCAGTACTAATTCAGAGCCATTAAATTCTATTCAAACACATACCAAATATATATATATATATATATATATATATATATATACAATATATATATATATATTATATGTACTTCTGACAAAGGCATTAATTGAGATTTGATGTATTATTTCATTAACCTGAGCAAGAAAGAGTTTGGGTTATGGTTAGGATTAGGTTCAGGATTAGGATTAGGATTAGGATTAGGGCCAGGGGGAAGGGTCCGGGGTAATTGCCCAGGGGGTAATTGCCCTAGACCCCTTGAAAACTTCATGATATCTGCACAACATCTGTGTGTCTGTTTATGTCTTTGGGAGTCAGAGAAAATGTGGATGACAGAATTGCACACTGGAGTAACGAACATGTGCTGCTTATTTCTTGGCATTTTAGTGATGCATTAAGCGTACTATGAGACTGCTTTGTGTATTCCTTTTAAATCCAATGCATAAAGTAATCATCGTAAGTGCCCTTGTCAGTAGTTGATGCCCATGTATTGCAAAATAGAAACTCTAATCTGTATTTTTTTCGACACAACTCAGATCATTTAAATGTGGGATTTCTTGTAATCATGTATGTTACATGCATGAAAGACTGATTACTCTCAGCAGACTTTAGTGGAAATCAATTTCCTTAATTGAGATTTCTTTGGTGGGGTGTGCGTGTATGTTTGTGTGTGCATGTATGTATGTACATACTAGGTTGTATATGCATAATATCAATTCCTCTTGAGGACGTGAGCTGATCTAATACTTATATCGTGCAAGGTGCTATATTTCAGCTGACATTGGAAATTTTATGTGCTATAATCTTTTTCCTGTTACCAAACAAGCGGAAATGACTCAAATAAGTGCCAGTGTGAAATTATATTTTATTTCGTTGCGTGTGTGTGTGTCTGTTATCTATACCACTGATACACAAACAACCTCTTCATATAACGCAATCGCAAGGCCATATATAGATTTCCTTCAAGCCAAGCTCTGATTTCGCTTTGTAAATACAATGTAGTTATCTTTCTTCATCCACTCATCTCCTCCAGGTATTTGCTTATTCTAATGACAGCCAGTCCAGTCCAACAAATGTATTCTAACTATGATAAAGTCAGTACGATCAATGTTCAATCTGTTATATTGAACAGCTCATATATATTAATATATCTGGGCCTGGAATAATATCCATACACTCCTCTCCAGCCATAGTCAAGTCTGGTATCTTCCAGGTTTTCTCCACTTGTTTTGTTTCTCTTGGCCTTCTCCGCATCTCTTTTAAGTATAGGTCTTGCAATAGCAATCTGTAGCAAAGCAACGTGGTCCAAGGAGTCCATACTGTAACATGCTTTGGTTGAGACTGAAGAAAATGCCAGTTTTATCAGCACTTAATGCATTGTTGGACACCATTCCGGCGGCATTCTTGACACAAACAGAATTTGACATTCTCTCCCGAAGCGTGACGCGAATTTCAAAAACCTTTCACTCCGGACAGTTCTGCTTGATTTGTGCAGATTATGAATAAGTGTGACTTGGGTATCACAAAACCTCCAATCCGGAAGCTCTCATGGTATATAAATGCACGTGTAGCACAACTGTAGAGCTGGGGCTGGATTAGCAAAATCATTCTTATTCAAGGAAAATTGTTTTGGTACAGATATATTTTCTCGACATGTTCAGTTAAAAAAAAAAGAATGGATATACTCTAATGTGTAAGATCTGAACCTCAACATGCATGAAACCAATAATTACCCATCAAACACACTCATACTTTAATTATGTTACTGCACCAAGGAGTACGTGCAAATAAAAATCTTTAACACAAAATAATTTTACTTGCAGCATTTTATTGTGGTGAAAATTTATCAATTGTGCATTCGCTGCAATGGACATATTTAATTTGGAACCAAAACAAAAATAATGAATATGTATTTTTAAACGATATCTGGTGCGACCATCTTTGAACATCCTCATTGGGCCTGCTAATTTGAGGGATTTCTGTTCCATAATGAATCTACCTGCTCATATTGCTCCTTATTATGCATCTTTGTTCTTTGGGTTTGATGAAATAAACTGATAAACTGAATAACAAAATCATCTTGATTAATATTCTAATGCGGTGTTTTTGATGCATGACTGCATCATTCTGCATGCAATTTCAAACGTTAGTGATCGAGACGGGATTTGGCACATATTATGGTAGAGCAATATAGAGATTGTACAGTGAAGAGCAAAGCGAGTAACTTGTCACAATTATCGCCACGTTCCTAAATCAACATGCCAGGGTGGGTTTGGAGCGCAAAAAAGCGCGCAAAATTTGGGACTATTTTGTTGTTAATGGATTAGCTAATGTTGTGATATTTACGTTCATCCCTTGTAGCATTCACCATTCGTCAGTTAGATTTGAGAGTTGAGACAACAGCAACCTGTTCTGGTAGTGCTCTGCTCAACGTGGCATGGGACCTACCTGATGCACTAGCAAGTGTGGGCCAATTTGAAGTAATGTTTACTACTACTTCGGACAATTCAAGTGAAACTAAGGTGAGATGAATAACCGTTGTCCACTTATTTCTGTGTTTCTGCTATGAAGTTGCATGAATTTACCCCAGTGACAAAGGTAGCGGAAAGTAGACGCATTCATATTAGACAGGAGACAATTTAAAAATGGAAATATGTGCTGTTTCAGTGAACTCGCAGTATAAGATTTAAAACGTTATCATCAGGCATATTTCATGAAAATGTCTTTTAAGGTTCATGGAGTTTCAGTTTTTTGTTGGATACCCGCGCTTTGTGATCATAGCGCACATCTTCCTTGGTATGTACACGTAGAGACCACGCTTTCTTGGACGATTCTTCCCTAGGCCCTGAAGATAGAGCGGATCAAACCCTCCCTGGCAGTCTACTAGTGCATGTCACAGATTCTCTGTTTGGTCAGCAAAAGTTATAATTGCGCCAGCCACTGTACCCTGTTGACGCCTTTGCCATCGTGCCATGACAAGTGTGCCGTTGCATCACCACTGTCATTTTGGAAAGTGAACTGGTTTCCTGGGTGTTGCGTGTCATCAAAGATCTTACTTATGGATTAAAAAATAGTAGCAAGGGTCCTGAAGTAATATCTTCACTTTAAAAAATCCCGAGTCAGAACTGACCCGGAACTGGGTCCGTTGGGGTCATACACCGTTCCGGGTCAGAAATGAATTGGAATTTGGTCATGAAGACCCCGAATGGGGTCACCCTGACCCAATTCATGACTCTGAATGGGTCATATCTGACCCCATTCCTTGTCATTTCTGACCCGGAACGATTTATGACCCCAACGGACCCAGTTCCGGGTCAGTTCTGACTCGGATGTTTTAAGAGTGTTGAATGATACATGGCGTTATATCCATTTTCCCGTCCAGGATTGAAACTGTATTCCCTCATATGAAGGTCAGATTCATTGGATCGTGTGAGGTATTAGGTTCACTCAACACTCTTCAGTCGTTGGAAGAAAGGCAACATCGCCCCTCTAGTCGGAAAGACCAAATGACCCCATTTGTTTTCCACCGTCCCGTCCCTCACTCTGGTGGCCCACCTGATGCATCTCTGGCGCTTTGCACGAAATGTGGCATGTTTCCTCCTGAAAATGCGGGCGTTTAGGCGTCTTTGTGTCGACCTCTTTGATCCCAGTATAAACGGGTGCTGTTATTCCAAACGTTCGTTGTTCCGAACGTTCGGTAATCCGAAACACAAAAATTCCCTATACATAGATGTTCGTTTATCCGAAAATGAAAAAGGGTTCGTTAATCCGAACATTTCTTTTAATTATTTGTGGCGTTATTCCGAAGGTTCGTTTATTCGAAAATGAAATAAGGTTCGCTATTCCGAAGGCTTGTTCATCCAAAAATGAAATAGGGTTCGTTATTCCGAAGGTTCGTTGATCCGACAATGAATTAGGGTCCGTAACTAACCTTCTGAACAATGAGCTGTGTTTAATTTTCGGATTGACGAATCTTCGGAATAACGAACCTTATTTCATTTTTGTCGAGCTCACCGGAGGTGCGAGGAGACTAAGAGATCGCCTGCGGCGTCTGTCCGTACGTCGTCCGTCCGTCCGTCGTCCGTCCGTCGTCTGTCCGTAACGCTACAAAAACTTGAATAACTCTCTACTGAGGATTTCGATTTCAATCAAACTTGGAGGGAAGAGTGGTTATACAAAGAAAAACATTTTACCGAACATGAAGGGCACCAGGTCCTCAAGGTCAAAGGTCACAGGCAGAGGTCAATGAACTTTATGGCCAAATGTAAAGTTTTTAGGGCGCGTTTCGTTTATGGCTCGTAACTTTTGATGTATGTATTTGTTTGTGACCAAACTTAGATGGTAGATGTCCCTTGGGGAGTTGAAGGTTACCACAATGTCAAAGGTCACAGACAGGGGTCAACGAACTTTTAGGGCCCAGTGTTAAGTTTTTTTTATGGCGCGTTTTGATTATGGCTCATAACTTTTGATCCCTTTGTCTGTTTGTGACCAAACTTGGATGGTAGATGTCCTTTAAGGAAGTAAAGGTCATCACAAGGTCAAAGTTCACATACAGGGGTCTATGAACTTTTAGGGCCAAATGTTAAGTTTTTATGGCGCGTTTCGATTGTGGCTCAGAACTTTTGATCCCTATGTCCGTTTGTGACCAAACTTGGACGGTAGATGTCCCTTGGGGAATTAAAGGTCATCACAAGGTCAAAGGTCACAGAAAGGGGTCAACAAATTTTTAGGGCCCATTGTTAAGTTTTTATGGCGTGTTTCGATTAGGCCTATGGCTCATAACTTTTGATCCCTTCGTCCGTTTGTGACCAAACTTGGATGGTAAATGTCCCTTGAGGAGTTGAAGGTCACCACAAGGTCAAAGGTCATAGGCGGATCAATGAACTTCTGGGAGTTATAAAAATATCAATTTCTTGTACGCGAATGGGCGAGACACAATTTGGCACTTGCCTTGTTGGATTAATGAACCTTCGGAATAACAAACCTTATCACATTTTCGGATTAACGAACCTTCCGAAAAACGAATCTTCGAAATAACGAACCTTCGGAATAATGGACTGTAACCATATAAACTGCCAAATTTTGTCCAGATTCGAGTCAGCCGAGCCTGAGGCTTGAGGTATGGTCTTTCTTCCTCTGTCATGTCTTCGGATTTTGTCAGAATTGCTTGTTTGAATTGTCCGTTTACGAACTCTTGGCAGCGTTTGAACGGACCCATCATCGGAATGTCTTCAGCAGTCTGAGCCATTGAAACCCCTTCATCTCTTCAAGTGTTTGTTAGATACTAGTGATTGAGCCGTCTTAAATCAACTGTGGTGTGTAAATGAGGGAGCCAGCAGCCCTGTATTCGGTAGGGAATAATGTGCATTTTCCTTTTTCTGCCGGAATGTTGGTCACTGTCGGATGATTTAGAATGAAATACCGCTGTAACAATATTTCTTTCGTACCTTTTAGAGATTTTTTTTTCTTACAAACGTCACTTTTCAATATGTGAATATTGTATAGTTTGTCTCTGTAATGTAAACACATTTATTTTACTTATGGGTTATTCTACAAGTACGAGTGAATGTGATTTCTTTTCTGGGGGGAGAGGTTCTTGACTTTCAGGCTGGATCTTGACAAGTTGCGAACATCTATATTCTGTTGTGGTTTCCATGCGAAAAGTAAAGGGGTTAGAGCTGAAAGAAAAGGCACTTCTACTAAAATCCATGTGTCGCTACGAAACGCATACAAATGACTTACATCGTGTTTACATGAATCATGCTCATAAATCTCTGACAATGTTTTCAGGAGTCAGAATCATAATAGATAATAAAAACGTGGAATTCAGATATCTGACCTTGTCAAAGGGTGATCATAATACGTGCACAGAGAATGAACTTGTAATGTTTATTCTAACCTCCACAAAAATTTTCTGTTTATTAGAGCATCACGTGCCAGTCACCAAGAAGATGTTCAGTTTTGCACCGCATCAACGTGTCCACATTGAAATACTGTGTCCGAATCCGAGACGCGGGTCACAGTGCTGCACCATGGTCCCGGCAAGAATGTGCTCCTTTTCCACCAAGCGGTAAAGCGCCTTCATCTTGTCATTCGTCCAGGGTTATTGCTAGTAGTAGACCTACTCTAGCGGAATATGTCTTCCAATTCATATTGGTAATTCCGTAGACTTTTGAGGCAGTGAATAGCATGAAACGATATTGTTAAAATGTTTTGATTCCATGTGAAGAAAAGTGTAAATTGTTAAAGTTTACTGAATACGCTGTATGATTATAAGTTTCATTCAGACGGTGATCCTTAACCTCGAGGATAAGCTCTATGGGGCGAAAAATGTCGCACTATCGATTTCGTTACGAAATCAGTCATTTCATCGACGAAATTGGTCATGTTTCACTTGGCGCCCCATAGAGCTTATCGAAATTGCCCAACGTTACGGATCACTGTCTGAACGTAAGTTTGAGAAAATACCTATCAGAATAATACCTGCCAATATTCAATATTGTTTCCAATGGGAGATTAGTTTAATAGATCCTGTCATCGAGACTTTTCACTTTTTGTAACCATTTAACAATCAGCTGCAAATTTTCTCTAACTAGAGGAGTAGTTCCAAACCATCATTATGTTTGCGC
The DNA here is from genome assembly GCF_040938485.1 of Diadema antillarum. Taxonomy (NCBI): domain Eukaryota; kingdom Metazoa; phylum Echinodermata; class Echinoidea; order Diadematoida; family Diadematidae; genus Diadema; species Diadema antillarum. Next base: position 1,206,268 of record NW_027271067.1, on the reverse strand, counting down.
TTAACGAATGGAATAAAGTCAAACGAGTATAATACGTTGAGGTTCTTTGAGAATTTGATCTGTTAAGATTTCAAATCGTTCAGTACCACACATTCATTTTATCACAAAACGATTATATTACTAGAAGCCATATGATTTTGCTTAAGACCACTATTGTTACTGCAGATGTCATTTTTAGGTATATAACTTCAGCTCAGATTTGGGAGAAGAAAAAAAATCTGTTGTCTACCATTTAGATGGAAGGGTAGAATAATAGACATTTATTTCAAGGAAATGATGGGATGGAAGGTCATTAAAAATGTCACTAGATTTTGATCACCTATATCATCTTCTTCTTTTTTTTGTATCTGAAATTGTCGACAGGGAATATCTGATTTATGGGAAGAAGAAAATGATTGGAAGGAAAGTCAGGTGTGAAAGGTGTATTGAAGGGCTATACTTTAATTGCGCTAGATAGTGATCATGTATAACAATTTAAGATTGATGTGCCTCTGTCTATACTAGGCATGGTGAAGAATGTTGAAGTACTATGGAAAGATTTGCATTGTGTTAGCCTGTGTATCTACATTGTAATATTAGATGAAGGGTACATTTTTTTTCTCCTTTTCGCTGAAGTCTCGTTTTGAAGCACTGAAGTGGAAATCTGGTTGATACTTTACATGCAAAGTCAATATGAGAATGGTAGACCTATTGAACAAGCTTTTGGAATTCATTTCAATAAGTTTGTTCCGCCAAAAGACATCAATCGAAATATATCCTCTTCTTCTTCAGTGACAGCTAAAGTCTTTACATTGTCTCTATAACCTGCAGACTACGTATGTGAAAAGAACGAAAGTCTACAACTGACATGCAGCCAGCTGGACCCTCCTTCAACCAACACCACGGTGACCTGGTACCGCAATGATGAGCCGGTGGTGGACGGCATGGGAGTGGCACTCTCGGAGAATGGCTGGTCTCTCACTTTCAATAACTTACAGCAGCGTGACAGAGGAAAATATTTCTGCCGTGCAGAGGACAGCAATGCAACAGGAGGACCGTACAATGTCATGATAGGTTGTAAGTACCACAGACTGCAATGCACCAGTTCAGCATTATTTTTTTACAAACGGACAATACAGTATTGTTTATATTGCTTGTCCTTCTTTGATTTCATGATTCATTTCATAGAGCCTTGCAATCAGCGACAGATGGCCCACTAGGTATATATTCTACCTAGGTTATTTATCATCTAGTGCCCTAAATCGACCTAAACAACCAATGTGGGGTTT